>NC_067284.1:31183025-31524936 GCF_020740795.1 Apus apus | reverse complement strand
GTTTATTCTTTTCAGAGGGCTTCTCTGAAGAATGACTGAAGTGTTTTTATTACAGTTGCTTTTTTACAAAATCAAAAATCTGGGATAAACTTGTTGTGACTAGCTATTGACAAACAAGATTTTCTATTCAGAGCAGTGATGGCTTCTTTCTTTAGGGAAATGTAGCTGTAATGTGTCACAGATTCAACTGTATCTTCATGTCCTACAATTACCATACTGATCACCACATTCCTGGTGTTTGTACCAGCAAATCGTTTGTGTACTACCAGCCTACTATTTACTAAGTAATATTTAATACACATACATTAAACACACTTTTTGGGAGGAAGCCTTTAAAGGATTTATTTTACTTTATTTGTTGAGGGATGGTGGAGACCGTGACTAAGAAAAAAATAGTGGAGAGAGCTTGTGGGAGCTGGAAAGACAAAGATTAGGAACTTTGTTTCATCCCCATAGAACAGAATAGAGGAGTAGGGATACAAAAAGAGCTCCCTGGGATGAGGTTTCAGTGTGCATAGGCAGAGTGTGATCTGAAGCAGAGAGGTAGATATTTCCATAGAAACAGCTGTTGAATGTGTATTTGAATTAGCCAGTGAAGTGAGCTGATGTGAGCTGACATTAGGTGAAATGAAGTAAGGTGAGAAAGAAAGGGACTCATAATGATTTGTTGGACTTTATAGGGGGATTAAGGTGGCTGCACTGGGGCTCTGTAGAGGAAAAAAGTATCATAGGAAGTGTGAAAAATTTAAGAGAAGAAATAAAAGAAATTAAGTCACTGAAGCCAACCGATGGTAAGATTTTGAGAGAGAGCATTGTCAGGTAAGAGAAAGGTAAGGGCTGATGTCAAGTCAGGGTGAGGACAAAATACTCTAGTGGAGTTCTGCCTGAAAGGTCAAAAGCACTAGAAACTTTGTTAAGAGCAGATCCCATAGAGTGCAGGAAATGAGGGGAGAGAGAGATGAAAAAACATAGCAAGAACAAATCTTCACAATTAAGAATATATTCTGAGATTTGAAAAATGAGAGAAGACAGTGAGAATAACAGTTGGAGAAGCAGGGGAGTTCACTTGACAGGTTTCTAATTTTATTTTTATATACTTTCAAATTTATTAAGCTAGTAGAAACTGAAGAGTATATTTATTGTGAAGGGAAAGAAGTACCAGGTAGAGACAGAGAGACTGTAATAAAGCAGTGAAGGGTGAGAGCAGCCATAATGGAGTTCAGAAAATGGGATCGAGCAGGGCAATAGAAATGAAAATGTGAGGAGGCAAGGTATCAAAATTTGAGGGGTGCAGACATCAGACATCTCTATTTGTGACTGAAGAACATAAGTGCTGTGGTTGAAGGAAAGGGAAAGGGAAAGGGAAAGGGAAAGGGAAAGGGAAAGGGAAAGGGAAAGGGAAAGGAAGGAGGAGCTCAAATTATCCAGTATTTGTTAATTTTCTCCTGGAAAAAATAATTCAGCTACCACTTGGAAAGGCAAGGGAGTTGCTTTGTGAGAGCTCATTCTTCATAGCTGTATGTAAGTAATACATAGAGCACAAAAACTAAGAAAACATCATGGACCATAAAATCCTTTCTTAAAAACACAGAGAAAATAGATTTTATAAGATCAAACAAGAGCTTGTGCAAGTGATCTAACAAAAATTATCATTGGTTGGATAAATGTTCCACTAAAACATGTGCTAAAGTATAAAAACACAGGTCATTATTCACTGTTTCCAAGGTACTGTTCATATGGAAAAGCAAATGAGAGATCATGAGAATGGTTTTGGCATGATTGTTGATTCATGTCAAATTAGGTTTTTAATCTGTACATAGAGCTATTATTATTAAAACAAATCATTTATCCTCTTGAGTACACTACTGCTTTGTTTAACTTCTAATGATGTCCTTTACCTACCACTGCTGTGCCCCAATCTTTTAACAGGGTTTCTTTTGGCACAGTTCCTTGTTCGTTGAGTAATAGATTGATATACTTGCAGGGAATGGAAGAAAGATGTGCTGCTGTACACTACTAGCATACACCCTGTAGTATTTTGAATACACTGGAAACACCAGCTAATGATAACAGGCAGTGATTAAATCTTTCAGGGTTGTAAGGCTGAATGGCATAATTTGGGAGTAAAAAAAAAATCTCCCTCTACATCACAGCAGAAAAAATGCAAGAAAGGAATATGGTACAAGATTCTGTTCATTGGTGTGTTGTATACATTCAGCATGTATAGTAGGTAATGTTTAAAATGATAGTAGCATTTGGTCTAACCGTTTACCAACAGAAGATGCTTCTGAGACATTTCTGCAGATGGTTACCATTTAATATCTTTTAACAGGGGAACATTTTATATGATAGCCTTGTGTTTCTCACACAAAGGGCACTAATTACACAGCAGAGATGAATACAGCAGCTCAGATAAGGATCATATCAAATTCATATCCTGTGCTACCCCAGAAATCTGATAGGAGGTTGAATTTATTTCCATGATACACATCACAGTTACAAAAAGCTTTTCACTCGTTTCTGGACAGAGTAAGGGCACCCACACATGAAAAAAGTTACAGCAAGGTAAGCTATAGCAGTATGATTTTAAAGCCCATCAGCTTCCTATGTTGCTTCACTGGATGCTTCAGTGCAAAATCTAACAGCAGAGAGGAGGTAAAACATATTAACCACCTTTTACTGAAGAGTATGTAAGCTCCCTTGCACACACGTAATTCCCACAAACTGGATTGTTTGTTATGTACCTAGTTGTTTGCCCATACCGTCAGTGTCCTCTGCTGCTAATGATTAACAGTATACCTGCATTTTCTCTTTGTGTTGAAAATGAAAAACAATTCAAAAGAAAAAACAACAAACACATCATAACCTTTAGAGGAAACTAGTAATGAATACACACCTAAAGAATAAAACTACCTATAGCAGGTGAGTTCATTAGGATCTCAGACTACTTAGCTTTTCTAATGCCACAAACACTTTTAATTATCAATGCATTTCTCTTCTGAAGTGGCTTTTTGGGTGTTGGAAATGGATTAATCAATAGAGATGTTCTAAACTCCTTCTGGGCTATATTTGGATATTTGGCCTGGATCTTAACAACGTAAAGATCCTATAAGGCACATAATTCATTTGGGACTCTGCCACCTTAATCCTCCTCCCATAGTTCTCTGGAACTTGAAGAATTTATGGAAAACTTATTGAAAATCCAGTTTGTCTAGGAACTCCTTCAGCATAGATTGAGTATCTCCAAATCCTGGAAAGAATTTGTGTTTCAGGATGCAGTGCAGCACAAAGAATGGTGATTCTGGACTGGATTGGACTTGTGGCAACATTTGTTCTGTGTCCACTCTCGGTGGCCCTGCACCCAGATAACAGTGCACCAGGTCTCACAGTGGTTACTCACTCATGAAGTTCTATTGTCTTCATTCCTAATAGTCAGAACTTGGCTTTAAACCCTGAACATGAAGAATATATTCCTTCCCATAATCTATTTTTAACATTCACTGTTATGACTCAGCATATTCTTAGTATTCATATAAACGCCCTGTTCTCCACCGACTTTTGCTAAACTTGTAGCCTTAGCGGTACCTATTGTTAGTGATTTATGAAGTTTAATTGCACATTGTCTTCCTCCCCTCCTTTATACATATTAAATTGGCTATCTTCAAATATAATACAGTGTACTAATCTGCCACTGTATTAGTTTAGTGTGTTTTATCCTTTCTGAAATTCTTCACTGTCCCTCTGGATTGGAATAAAACATAAATAAATTAATGTTATCTGCAGATTTTGCTATCTCGTTGCTTTACCCCACTTAGGGATAAGTATTTTAAGTCATTCCTTGATCTCTGAATCTGCCTTAAGACCTTCTGTTGTTAATATTTTAATATCATGTCTCTCCTGCTTTCTGACTCTTAGCTGCTTTCAGAAGCATAATACTTTGCACCCTTGTCCTTGTTCATAACTGAATTTAATCCAATAAATTATCACAGACAGAGGAAAGCATATTTCCATGAAACATACAGATCAGAGATGTTGTCCATTTATCACAACAGGATAAATTAGCTAGTAGCTTATCCTTGTTTTGGACTTTGAGTATAAAACAACTGATATATGTCTCACAAATACATACATATACATCAGCTCTTGCCTTGTGCACTCACCTGGCTGTCTAACTGTTGGAAATTTACATGAAACTGTTGGGAATAGTTTTCCTCAGTCCTTGAGGAAAGAGGTGGTTTTCCTTTAATTATTTTGAAAAGCAGCCCTGTATTTCCAGTTTCGGAAAGAGCAACCCAGAGCTCCATCAACAAACGCCTTTTAAACCATCAACTTGTAAATATCTATCTTCTAAATAATTTTCTTTAATTCTTCTGGGTTTTTCTTTGGTTTTTCTCCTCTAACCAAGCATTATTTGAATCCCAGATTTAATGCACAGTTACAGGGCCCACCTGTGCATCCATTAGCAGATGGGAGGGTGGTGTATGCATTTTGCGTGCTACACTTCTATGAAATCATAAAAGCAGTAATAATAGTGGCTTAATAAGATTTTAAAAGTTGTGTGAAATCAGAAAAATAGTCAGAGTTGACTTTTATCATTAATTAACAAAAATTTGATGGTTCATATTCCTTTCAAGAGGAATACTGTTCTTAAAACATTCCCAGCATTCTCAAAATAATCGTATTTTCAGAAAATTCTCAAATAACCCTGGGAATAAAAGATGTTTTTGCTCTTTACTTATTCCACTTGTTTAGAATATTACTAAATTAGAAAAACAAACAAACAAACAAAAAACCACAACACCAACAACTTGTAAAGGACGACATGAAAATCAGCAAAGAATTGAAGACATATCTGTTATCTAAAGAGCCATTTTTTCCTCTTTGGTTTAAAATGCTCACACAAAACCTGTATTAATTTTAAATTACTAACTTGAGAGAGAAATGTAATAAAATGTTTACTAATGCTTTGTTATCCTTATGGCTTCAACTCCAGCTCAAAAATGCAATTAATTCTGTAACTTACACTCTGTGGTGGATGTCATTCAAGCTGCAACAGCTTATTGGGTAGTTAAAAGGATAAAATCAAGTAGTCATTCTACTAATCCCTTTACAAAGAAACAGCTTTATGCATAAAAAGTGGAACTTATGTGGTCATTAGCAGATGCTACATCAAGCAACCAAAAATACACACATTTAAATTCTTAAGCACAATCTATGAACACTACACAGATGGTTTCCAAGAAACTGTACCTAAATTGATTACGATAAAAATGATCTGCTGCAATTGTTTCTGTCAAAAGGGAGAACAGAATTTGTCCCAATGTGTCGCTCTGCCCACTCATGCAGAGAACCCAGCTGCTGAGACAGATGTTGCTCTAAGCACTTTATTTTAGGGTCATTAAAATGGTTACAGGGGTTAGTCATTCATTGTTTCATAAATTGTGCTTACTAGCTGAGCTCCATAGATGCTGGAAAACTTCTTTGTGGTTGATCAAGAAAAGTTACATGTCATATCACATTTACCTTATGCTAGCAGTAAAAATGGGTGAAACACTTGCATAGGACCCAACGAGAAAAAACAATTACTCTTTTTGTTTTGTTTAGAAGAACATCTCTGCTTAGACCTGATGTAATACTGGTGCCTATTCTGTAGTCATGTGAAATGCAAAAAGTGCTGCAATGGCCTTCTATATTTCATTTCAGTTCTTTTAACCATTAAAGAACATGATTTTTCAATGCAGCTCATTCCTGTACAATCTTCCTTCCATGGTATTATGAGCAAGAAGTGTCAGACAAGCAAAGGTTTAAGATCAGTTGATAAGATCAGTGTAGAATAGGTCCGTCTACCTCCCCGCTGTCTTTGCAAATGCCGCTCTTCGGCAGTTTGAGCATACTCAGGCTTTACTTAGAAATATTTGGCTTAATGTCTTCTCTCTTGGCAGGTTCTATGGTTTTCCATGGCTCATCTAATTCAGGATTGACTTAGCCATGTGCATGTGATGTATTGGTGCAGCAGCTAATGTGTCAATGAGAAACAGAACAGTAAAAAGATGAAGCTCAGTGAAAAACAGCAAGGTTGGCAGCTCCAACTCCTTTTCAGATCATACTGTAGCCTTTTATAGCATCCACTACTAAATGTAGCCAACTTCCACTCTTTTATTTAATCTTTGTCCCTATGTACTTGTTATTATGTTGATGGTTCTATTTATCTTCCCTAATTGGTGGCTGAACTCTGGCAGCCAAATTCCTAATTCTAGGTGGTTATCATAGACACAGTCTAAACTATTATTTTCCCACCTTTCCTTTGAACATTTAAGATGAAGTCAGTCATCTATTAAAAAATAGTGAAAAACTTTAGTATCACGTGACCAGCCTCCTTAAAACAAGGAGTTTGGCAGTGGGTTGAATTCCTGCATTTTTGCAGAGAGATTAGTTTTTCTCCCCTGGTTTAATAGGCTTTCTTTAGATCATTCTGGCCTGTTCACGTGTAGATTCTCATCATTAAATAACATAGCATGTCAGTTTTTTGGGAAATGCCTTGAAGTTACGATTTTTAATTGAAAGCAAGATATCCTCAGAAAATTCAAAAGCTGGAGGAATGAAATTACCCACTGCCCCCAAATTTGGCTGTTTCTGAGGTCCAATATCTCAAAAAAACCCCACAGATTAATTTAGGAGCCAGAGAGAAGACATTCTCAGAAAACATAATCCCTAAAAATGCAATGAGACATACACATAAGAAGCGGGCACATTTAATCCACTTCAATATTTAGTTCAAAAAGCTTACCAATACACAAATTCAGCCATGGAAACCATAATTTTACCTGGCTATATATTAAAATCTGCAAATTGTCTTAGTTTCACATAAAATGGAGTTGAATTTTATCCTATTTGTATTTTGATCTTGCAACAAAACCCTTGCACAGGCAATATTTTTTCCAGGATTTGTCAGTATTGTAAAACAAATTCAACCATAAACTTCATCTCTATCTGAAACAGAGAAGGGGCATTCCAGATATAATATCAGCTTATTATAGTTTCATGACAGGAAATTCATTATTGTCTAAGCAAGATGTTGACATTTGTTGTAAATCATAGAATCATAGACCTTAAAGTTCATCTAGCTCCAACCCCCTGCATGGGCAGGGACACCTCCCACTAGACCAGGTTGCTCAAAGCCCCATCCAACCTGGGCTTGAACACTTCTAGATATGAATCATCCACAACTTCCCTGGGCACCCTGTTCCAGTATCTTACCACTCTCACACTAAATTTCTTCCTAATGTTTAACCTGAATCTCCCCTCCTCCAGTTTTAATCCATTACCTTTTGTCCTCTGATAGCTCTGAATCAGCTGTAGCTGATTTCCTTGCAAAATAAGTTTAATAAGATGAGGGCTTTATTAGAGGGTTAGGGACTCTCAGAGTGCACTGACCTACACAGAAAACAACTTTTCCCTTCTATTTTGTCTCCCAGTATTGTAAGGTCTCACTGTCAGGAGAGGTTTTTCCCATTTCAGGAAGAGATTCTAGGAGGTAATGTAACGTTAAATAATAAAGGCCTCACTCGTCATCTGACAAGTTGAGTTTGGAGGCGAGATTGAGTGGAACAATGAAAGTCCAGAATAGTGGCAGAGCTGCACTTGCAGAACAAATGTCATTTTTTAAAATGTTGATGGTTCATGCCTTGCTTGCAGAAGAACATAAAGAGAAATATCCTGATGAAAAACAAGCTTGAGATTTTAAAAGAGTTTTTGATATTCTGCATACCAGGCATGACAACATAAGGCTGCTCACAGCCTGGGTGTCACTCCAAATTCCATTATACTTACATTAGATGCTGTTTGTTCCTCCTGCAAATGCACTGACAGATTTTTGCAGCCTTGTGAGTGCTGGGGGTTTTTTAGTGTGTGAAAGGTTTGTAGTTATTTTAGCCATGGAGTTGTTAAAAATTATTAAAGAAAATCCAAGCTCACTCTCATCTATCCTGAACTAAGCCAAACAACATATTCCTCTTTTAGAAACAAATGAATGGGAATTGACTAGTAAGCTACTTGTACTAACACGGCTGGAGCTGGAAAAAGGGTGTGATAACTTGATGCACCTTATAGAAACAAAAGCATTTCTCCTTGAACAACTGTCATGATACCTAATTCTAATTAACTTTTTTTCTTGCATTCTCTTTTTGTTATGTAGCCTCAGAGTCACAGCTGAGATGGCAAAGAATACTAGTATTTATATTATTGTGGAACAATACTTAACCTGGAAAGCATGGATTTTGTATAGAATGGGAAGAAACACAATACATGCAATTGTGAAGGAAAAAAGGAGGCAAAACCTGATAATAGAAACTCAGTCTGCTGGAACACTACAGTTTTTCTGAAGTTGACATGGTCTAGTGTTAAGACGAAGAGTTCCTACCAGTTTAGAGCATCACTAAATATAAGCACATCTATATTTGGTCATACTGAGTCCTTCTAGCTCAGCCTACAGTCTTCAGAAGTGGATGCTTAGGACGAAGTATATGATACAAGATAATAGTTTTTCCGTATTTCTGAATACTCACTCAGCCTTCAACAACTTTTGGATCAAGGACTTCCTCTGGTCCACCTATCCCACCCCCACAGTATCCATAAGTTAGAAATACTCTTGCCAAGCTATCAAGGGAGAAATCTTTGAACCATTAGCATCCCTGCCAGAACTACCTTAGATTGAAGAGAACAGGGTTTTACCTAGATCCATGCACTTTGCTGTTCTTCTTCCCCCCACCTACAGAAGCCACTTTCAGTGGAATAACCCAAGGCACAGAGGGGAGGTTTGAAGTTTGGAATTACACCTTGAGCACTGATTTGTCCTCTGAGGTTTCTGTACAGGCTGTCATTCACCCCCATTGCATATGCCCCTGCTCTGTTCCCTTACACCTCCTCCATCATGCTGTGTCTATATAGCTGACCCAAGATATTCCCCCTCTGCTGCTTACTGGACTCTTCTTTTTCTTCTCTCTCATTTTTCTACCAATAAAAACCCTACTTATAGTGCTGTGATGCTTAAGAAATCAGCACTGTGTGAACATGTAAGATGTACCACTTTTAAAATACTACTTAATCCTTCCCTCACTTTGTTCAGGTCCTGGACTAGGTTTTGTCATTCCACTTGACTGATGCCAAGCAGCTGTGCTTTTGACTAAACTGTGTGGGTACAGCCACTTCATGAAGCCTTTGAGCTCTTAGGAGAGTGTGGAACAGCTTGAATGTACTAATGCATCCAGAAAAATTTCTAGAGAGTGTGGAATTTGAGATTGGTGCATTTTTTAGGAGCATAGTTTGGGAAAACTAAGTTGAAATAAGGTGATAGATTGAAAGTATTTTCCAAAAAAAGAAGCTGCACCCCACCTTTGAATATCAGCCAATCTAAGTAACCTCAAATTTACCATTTAGAAAGAAAGACTATAGTAGTTAGGACATGGTTATAAATTAGAAAATCTTAGCCAAAAATAAGAAGTCTGGAAGATGTTTAGATGGTCTTGAGGAGATCCCATACATATATAGACATCTTCAGTTTGGAACAGAACAAACATGGAGCTACACGAAGCTCTGTCAGTCTGTCATCATGGTACGGACTATTGAATTTTTATACAAGCGTACTATTTTAAGTCATGTGATAGTTGCAAGGTGTGAAGTAAATATTCTCTGGTTCAACTGACACGATGATCTTTTACGTTCACATACATCTTCAGCATTGTTCTTTCTCTCAGTTAAAAAAACCTCAACAAGCCCACAAAATAAACAGCTCAAGGATCTGGTTAAACTTAGCTCACCAGGCAATTAAAAAGAGAGAACATTAATACATTTGGGCTACCCATTCACTGTTGACTGGAGATCTGAAAGCACCTGTGACTGCGTAGGTGTGTTTTTCTACTCTTGTTGATTATCTTCTAAAGGTTTCTGATGGAAACCACATCCTCTCACCCAGAACTGGGAGGTGTTCATTAAAGATGCTGAGAGCACAAAAAGAGCAGCCCTCCCCCAAAAAAATATCTGTTACAGATATGATTGTCTATAATTTTCTCTGCAGCTGAACTGTAAACATGACCTTTGTAAACCAACAGTACTTTCCCAACTGAAAAGGTGTTTCAGCTGCATGACAATGTGGTATGTGATTTTTGCAGAGCTGTGTACTTTCACCTTTGGTAAAGTAAATTCAAAACATGATTATCTTGATTTAGTAATAGATGGACCTTTTTTTTATTTTATTTTTTTTTTCCTTACATATATATATATATATATATATATATATATATATATTTACCAGTGCAAATGAGTCACCACAGAGCTAAGCATGTAACAACCAGATCCTATTATGTTTAAATAGCAACTTTGATATTCTGGCATTAAAAGACTGATCATCCTTGACATCAGGTGGAAAGACCAAGAAAATTAATGGTTAAATTTAATATTAATTCTGTCATCCATTGCATTTTCTCTCCTAGAGGGTTGTCATATAAGTACTATTAATGCTGAAGCCTGTGAAATTTGGAGTGAGGGATGGAGGAAAAGAGAAAATCAGACAACATTTCTTTTTCTTTTCCAAACAAACTGGACTTATTAACTCAGGAATTCCTTTTTTCTCATAAGTGCAGCAGAGAGTGAAGATATTAGTTTTCTTCATTTTGCTATAAACAACTCATATAATTAAACTTTCAGGAAAAGAGCAGCATAGTCAACTAATTGTAAACCACCAGGATGTACATCATGAGGAGAGCACATCTCTGTTTAGTTGGCAAATGTATAGGAATGTTTCTTTGTTCTATTAAACACATAAAAGTATTAGCAGAAGAGGACTGGAAATGTGTTTTTTCAATGACTAATCACTCTCTCATAGACACTCTTAGAAAGACCCTTGCCTTTTTTTTTAAGGTTGATCTTCCATAGGTGATAAGTGTGTGTAAAAGTTTAGTGATTTTTCACCATGGATGTTGCTTCCAGCAGTCTCCAGCTGTCTTCTGACTTCATGCAAGAGTGAGCTGCACCATAAGATGACAGACAAGACACACAAGCCACAAGAAAGTCATCCACCAACCTGTCCATAAACTTTCCATTTTGTCTAGCTTGGGATGAGTTGCTCAGGCCCTGATAAGATGTGTACACTCAGTCTATAATCCTGAGGTTGCATCTGCAACATTGCTAGTTGATAAATATGTTTAGAGAACAAACACAACTCCCCAAAGTTCTTTGGTCTGAACTCACTGTCAGAATTGCTGACTGTGCTCACATCTAAATCTTGAGGGCAAGGCCCAGCTTCACAAAAGACTTTGGATTTCATGTCCACTGAGTTAAGTGCCAAGTAGCCTACATATTGCAGAATGTCCCTGTAATTTCATTTCTATAAAACAGATGAACAATTTTTCACTTTCTATTCAGAGAGAAGTTACCACAGGACAAGCTGGGGTTAGCTATGCCTCTCCACTTTCCCATTTGGGTGCACTTCATGTACAGTATATGCAAATACATTTCTTACACTTTGAAAGTGAAATTATGTATCTTGACTTTACTGGGATGTAGTCATACAGAGAGATAGTACAGAGTAGTAAGCGGATTGTCAAATTTCACCTTAATTTATTTTGCAAGGTTTGTTTGGGTTTAGTTTGTTGTTATATTTGTTTGCTTATTTGCAGGGTTTTTTGTTTGTTTTTGTTTCAGGTTTTGGGGGTGGTTTTGGTTGGTTGGTTGGTTGTAGGTTGTTTTCTTTGGAAATATCTTTCAAAGACTTATTGGCTATTTTGGACTCTAAGGTTTTAATTCATCACATCCAACTTTAAGACGCAAGCCAAAGCAGCTAAGGAAAGACACTGATGGACTCTTGGCTCACTGACAGTTGGTGGAGAGAAGAGGCACTTTCAGAGGACAACTGACTTTAGGTAGCCTGGAACTGAAGTGTCCATCCAGGGTTTCTGAAGATTTCGCTCTCCTTCTGTCATCCCAGAACACTTTCACCCTCTCTCTTTTTCTCTCTCTGCGTCAATGCTTATAACAAGACACCAGAAAAAGTGGTCTATCCAGCTTCTGTATTTATAATTTGCCTAATTCTCTGAAGATGGTGTAATATTCCAAAATAGTTTTAAGCATTTTGTGACAGATACTCCTGATAAGTTAATGATTAAGCAAGTAAAGCTTCAAATATATTTGCTGGAAGACAAGCAAGCAGTCTAGTGCTGGTCCAGCAGGGGGAATTTCTGGTAACAATAATTAGAAAGAAAACTTTTGGATGATGCAAGGATAATAGCGTTACTTTGATCAAGTGCATAAACAAGGTGGTAAAAAGATGTCTTGCCTACAAGAAGCCAGTGCTTCCATCAGGAGACAATGAAGAAGGGAAAAAATAAATATGTACATAAACAAACCAAATAATCCAGATTGAACAAAGAACTGGAGCAGAAGGTCAGCTTCATTTATAAGGAGAATGCTCAGCTTTGGTTTTATAGGGCTACAACTCTGTTTCTCTCAGCTGCTCACGCCCAGGTTAAACTGGTCTATAGTTTTATCTGATGAGAGAATCTACCTATCAGCTGCCATTAACCCCCAGTACACTAAGGGTGGGTATGCACTATTGCATCTTATTAGAGGAAAATAAAAAACCCCAAGTTTTTTTCTCAGATTTTCTTAATTTTCTGAATATCATCCAGTGTATACAGCACAAGCATTTTCCAAAGCCTCCTGTTCCCCAAAAACACTTTTAAAGTCCAGTAAAACCAAAAGATCCAGTGATAGAGAGAATAGTGTATTCCCTTGCCATCTGAGCTCCATAGCTCTGCATCTTTCCTGTACAATGTTTCTCCAGCTGCACTGGGCACAAGGTTCAGTTATTATTACTTTCGGGATCTAGTTAACAAAGTCTGATGAAAGCTCATTCATAATATTTGCTCAATAATGTTATCAGGATGAAGTTTATTACAAAGAGGAGAGTGAGCAGGCTGATAAAGCAGCTTTTGAATTAAGACTTACAGGTAGCTTGGCAGAAGAGATATGGTAAAGCCACCAAAACCCTGTACTGAACTTTTCATCCAGAGATCTTAAAGCACTTGGAAAAGACACATCAAGGTCACATGTGGAGATTTTGGAACTGGCAAAGACTAAGAAGCAACTGAGCTGTATCACTGATGGGATGAGACTGCAGTGTTGAGACCACAGATTAGCTTCCCTACGCTGATGTATCTGATAGCAATGTGAGTTGCTAGGCATGAACAGTGCCCTGCTCTATACACTGAATACGTCTTTGCCATGCCCTTATGGAAGTCAAGGTACAGACAAACGCTTTTTCCAATAAATCTAGCTCTCCCAGCCCACGGTCCTGTGACCTAATAGTAGGACTTGCAACACTTTCTTTTTCAGGTATATTCAAGGCTATTATCTAATGGTTACATAAACTTTCTAATAAAGCATAGTTAATACCCACTCAGCTTAGATACTAAGAGAAAATCTCAGCAAGTGTAAGTCATAGTAGTTTGAATCTTCATCATCCAAAGGAGAAAAAGTTATTGTAACTCAATAAATTGATTTTTAAAAATTGATTAAAATCGATCATCTTTTAAAGGGTATGGTTTGAACATTGTGTAGAAATATTTGTAAAACAACTAAGTACATTCTGAACAAGATAGCTGTGTATCATTTCCTTGTGGTGTGGAAATTATAGCTTTGCAACTTTGAATTTTAAGCATTTAGCCCTGTGAGGTGCAATTTCAGGACAAGCAGAGATTACAAAATAAGCTAAACAAATTATGTCCTGCCAAAGAATCCAGACAAGTTGCTTCCTTTTATAGGAATTGTGCTAAAAGCTTTCTGGTTTTATCTTTATAATTAACACCCAATATCTTTCCATCCTGCTAGTGATCTGTTGCCTTCTGACTGTTTTTATGTATGGTGTCAATCCCGTCCTCAGGGAAATCAGTTTTAAATCATCATTTTGGGAACATGATTGAGGTTAAAATGGCTGCCATGATGTGGGGTTTTCTTGTGATACTAAAGCAGGCAGGTGTGCAACACTTCAAAGGGATGGAAAGTTTACTAGCAAAGCACAACCTGGAAGGTCTTCAGTATTCACGCCACAGATTTACTATGATGATATCAAAGGATTGAATGGCAGATTAGGTGAAATGATAATTAGTCTCTTGACTTTTGTGCACGAACTTCTAAAAGGGTAAATACTGATGATGTGACTTTGCTGTTTTAAATCATAGTAGCATTTGAAGATCATTCCACTGCCATGGAAGTCAATGGTGAAACCTGGACAAAATCTGCCTGCTTGCTTCTCATAAGCTATCAAACAGCTGTTGGATGATAATAGCTGTCAGATAACAAAAACCTGAGCTGAATTTCAACCAGCAAAATTTTACACAATTGGTTTCTAATGCCACAGGTTGTCTTTTACCATGTCATATTGTGTGTTTCAGTGTATAACCAGAAAGCTGTCCCTTCTGCCTCCATTTTTCTAGGTAAAAATTTTACATGCATATCGCTGCCACCCTAATAGTCACAAGGTGACTAATGACCAGTAATTTATTCCCTGAGGTTAAGAATATATATGGCTGTTGGCTGAACCCTCAGTGGTTTATTGTAAAGTGTCTGAGAGAAAACCAAACCATTATATAAACAATTTCAGAATGAGAAATTTGTCACCCAAAATAACATGTTTAGTTTCTGTTTCTCTCTCTATTTCTTCTACAAAGATGTTAATAGCGATGGGAAGACTACTAGAATCTTCTTAAAGTGAGTTTCTCTACTGAGGCATTTTTTAATATGTAACTAGATAATGTATTTTCTGCAAGATGATAAGCAAAAGAAATCAGGTTATCTTATCCAATTTTCTGTAGAAATAAACAACTAGTGACTCCTTCTTGTATTGGATAGATAAATGGCCTAATCCAGCTAAAGACATTGAAATCACATTAATCCAAATGGGATGTAGAGCTGGTCTTATGTGAGCTTAATAAAATATTTAATGTCTAACTTTTGGTAATGCTTTCCATAGTAACTGTCCCCTACAATGACCATAATTAGGAACTTTTGAGAAAATGTTAGTGGGTAGTATGTATTGCTCTGCTTATGGCAAACTGGCAGAACTCTGTTCAGTGTCCTCAAGAACTTATTAATAAAATGTTTCATATGTTACATTTTCAGGGAAATTTATCCATCAGATAAGAAAACATCTAAAACAAAATGGAGATTTGCAGTAACAAGTTGGATGGCAATATAATCACAACCAAGCTGTCTTCCCAGCAAGGTTCTCAATGGGAAAAGCACTTATAAAAAGAGTGCCATAAGCAAAATTCTCATGAATGAGGTTAATTCAGTTCATGTGCTGAAATTTAAATTATGTGGAATGTTCAGATTAATTCAAACAAACATTAATACAGAAGGCAAATTGGAAAATCAAACATCCTATCCTGGCCTTTCAGGGTGTTTAAGTAGTAGGTTGAAGGATCACATTATCTCCATAGAAGTCTGCTATAGTCTTTAAAATAAAGCATGCAATTTAACACATCATTTTTGTTGTCTTTTAAAAAAAAATTTTGCATGTATTGAGTAATTTGAACATATGTCTCAGCTAAAATTCTAGCCATATTGTTGTCAAATGGAAAGAAGTTAGATATGTTTGAAATTAGAAAACTTCCCTCCCCAGTACTCTTTCCTTACCAATGGGATTCAGCTGAAGCTCTCAGTGTAGAGGAAAATGGTGTGTGAGGTAGACAGTAGATATGAATGAGAAGAACTTATTCTGCTTTTACCTTCTGCAAGAGGACAATAGGGCTGATTTTAGGCTAAGAATGTGTGAAAGCCTCTGCCATTCGGCATTTTGGTGGGGCACTGGGGAATTAAATGCACCTCCCTTCCAGGGTAGGTGGCTTGTAGAAGATGATTGACATCTGGTGTTGAGGGAATGGGCATTTGGTTTTCCATGCTGATAGTAACTGTTCCAGCTGGAAAAGGGTCTTGGGTCAGATGGCAAGGAGCAGCAGAGATGAACTCCAAGGCAAGCTGATAATTTAACAGCTGAGTGAGTGGTGTGTACTGTGCTAGACAGTTCGGGTTTTTTTCTAGGAACACTAGGAAGAATTTAAATGCTGTGAATAACAAATGCCTTAAAACATACACAGGTTATGGACGCAGAATATTAAGTGATTAATAATTATCTATCTCATATATCACAGCCTAAGGCTTTAGAGTAAGTCTAAACTTTCTAGAGGATAAAATTGTGAAGTATGTGTGCTAATTAGCTGTCCTTGCCACTAATCTGCATTAAGAAAAAGAACTCAGGAGCTATTATTTTCCTTCACCAGCAGGCAGCATACATCACAGCATCAATGTGAAATATCAGATGTCAGTCTTAAGTTATTAAGTATAGGTTATAATCATATTGAATCTTGTGTCAAACAGCAGGTTTGCTTTAGAAGTTCGTATACATAGGACAGCAGGTGGTGTAGACATAAATATGTCCTAACTGCCCTTACAGCAACTGATACATACCAAACCACCTTGCTAACAGGCTCCCAAGAAGAGGTATTCTCTTTCATTACTCTTGTACATTTGTTTAAGTCAGCCTTTGTCTTAAAATGTGCCTATTGTTACCATCTTAAATATATTAACTGTTTCCCCTGGAAGATGAGCACAGCATCTTTAGACACTTCTCAAGTTTGAAGCATCACTGTAGAAATGTATTTCTTTAACTACAGAGTGCAGGTCAGACTCACCTCTCAACGATCAACTCAAGCTTCAGGAATCACCTGAAACTTTAGAAAGGTGATTTTGTTGTTGCCCTCACAATACCTGGTTACACAAAGTAAGTCACACTACAGAAATCAAATAGCCCACTGCATTGTATACACACGTAAATGTATGCAAAATTCTATACAGACGTTTGAAAATGTGCCATGTATTAAGGAAATAGATTAAATACCAGATAGGAAAAAACATAATAGCAATTCAGAAACAACGACCAAAAGCAATTGTTACAAATAAGACCAATGAATTGCAGAATAGGGAAGAATCTAGCTGGAGATACATGTTTTTATAATTAAGATGAAAATGTAATTTAACTGTAATTATGACACCAAAATTGGAAAAGGAGCAACACAGAGAAAATACTGAAATGCTTTAAGTGTCCAAGAAACATTTGAAAAGTAGGTTACTTTCAACACATTGTAGACTTGATATTTGGAAGTGAAGAAGAGGAGAATTCATCTAAGAGCTGAGCATCTGCTTTAAGACAGTCTCCTGGACTTTCTCCTTAAGGCAGTGGAGACAAGGGTAAGAGCATTCAGAAGCTTGGCTAGCCCTTCCTAAGAAAGGTGTACAGACAGGTGAAACTAATAGTCCTCTGAGGGCATCCATCTCTATTAATTGAAGTTAGGAGATTAGATAACTAGTCAAACTGAACTCCTTTTCTGTTGAATTTGGCTCAAATCAGAGAAGATAAACAGACAATAATGGAACATAAACACCTAAAAAAATAAATAAATCCATATTTCAGCCATGCCAGATCTTGCAGTCCAGCTTTTGACTGAATATTTAATGATATGTTGACTAGCAAGCATTTGAGTGAGCTTCTAGTCTTCTTGTCTCTAATTGCTATTTTGTAATTGTAGTTAATGTGTACATTAAGGCAATTCTAAAAATGCCCTTGTTGTACATTTATTTAATAGCATTTTAAAGATTTTATACTTCCCTGACGTGCACAGTTGTGGAACTAGCATCAAGATCATATGATGATTCAGTTTGAAAAGAGTTCTAGGAGGCCTCTAGTGCAATCTCCTGTTCAAAGGAGAGTAAGTAAGCTATGAGATCATGCCGGGTGGCACTGGGCTTTATCTACTCAGGTCATTAAAACCTACAGAATGAAGGTTAGACATCCTTTCCAGACAAGCTGTTTGATTGCCTGGCTGTCCTTGTGGTGAAAAGGTTTTCCTTATATTCAAACAGAATATATTTTGTTGCAACTTTTATTTATTGTTTTTTAGCCTTCCACCATGCGCCTCAGGTCTCCTTGGTAACTTCCTGGTAGGTACTGGGGGCTGGTGTTAGGCCCCACTGAAGCCATCTCTTTTCAAGGAAGCATGATGCTGAAGCTCAGTACTCTCTGCCTCACTCACAGGACAAGTGCTTCAACTCTGTCCATCTTGGTGGTCTCTGCTGAACTTGCTCCAGTTTTACATTGCCTTCTATGTATTAAGGGCCCAAAACCAGTATGTAGTGTCTAGATGCAGTCTAGCAAGCACTGAGCGTAGCAGGACAACCCTTCCCTACGGGCTGTGCTTCTATTCATACAGCCCAGGATGCTGTTGGTCTTCTTTGCTGCCAGAGCACACAGCTGACCTATGTTCACCTGGTGCCCATCAGTATCCCCAGCTCTGTTAACACAGCTGTTTCAGTGCCCTGAATACTTTAAGAGCTTAGTTGCCCTTCCCAGCTTCAGCTGGGACCACTCTCCCTGCCTAGAACTTCATTTCAGCCTTGTCTTGGGCTGTTGGTCTCTTCAGTCACACAACAGTGGTGCTTGTCTCCAGCCCTGTCTCTGTCCCCATGACCTTTTGCTCCTGTCTGGAGCCTCTGGCTGTGTCCTAGCCCTGATCCACCATTTGCTGTGTCAGGTGCTGTCCATAGACCTTGTTACCAGCCCCATGGGAATGTGCCCCATGGGTGAGGGCACAGCCAGGACCAGGTCACCCTAAGTGCCTGCTCTCTGGCCTCACAGTTGCTGCTGGGCCATGCTGTTCCCTGACAAGATGCATCCCTGCCAGGCAGACCCAGTCTGTATTGCTGCCAAGGTTTCTTCCTTCCCAAAAGCAGGACTTTGCATTTGTCCTCACTACATTTCGTAAGACTCCTGTTGGCCCACTTCTCCAACCTGGCTAGGTCTCTCTGAATTGCAGCTTTGCCCTTTTTCTTCATAATATATGTATACAAAATACACACATATATACATAAATGCATCACTGCCCTACATTTTAATGTATCAGAATTGTTTATGCATGTATCACCCTTCATTACTCTATATGTTTCTACAAGAACTAGAGTGTTAATAAAATTCTGTACAGTAACCACATTGTCTAATGTGTTTGACATGTAGAAAATAACTTCTAATTCTCAAGTGAATAATCACCCCCCAATTCTTAGTTCTCCAATTCAGAACTAAAAATTACTACACCGTTTCATTGGCTCAGACTTTTAAAAAGCAGAATAAATAATGAAGCAGTTGTGATGTTTACTTACACTTGTAAATGTCTTGTATGTATAACAAATTGTTGAGGTTAAATTTAATTTCAACCTTCAATTAAGGACCTGGTGCATTTGTACTTCATAACAATGACTTTGCTACCCCACTTTTGCAGTATGTCATTGTACTTGGAAAATTATACATGAATTCTATGGCAAAAGATTATTCCCAATGATGCTACATAAATCTTATTTTAGTACTTCTGGATGCAGCTGAGGTACTATTCTTAGAAACATCATATTCTGGGAAGAGATAGTTATTTAATTTTATGTATTCTTTCTAACTATCCAGAAAGATCAGATCAAAGACATACAGAGTAGACTTTCCTAAAGATTTGCTCATTTCTTCTTTGTCATATGAATTATTTTTATATTCTTTGAAAATATCTGAAATTTCAACATTGTATTTACTATTTGCTGGATTGCAAATGGAACTTTTCTGAATGGTTGTAAGAACTGGTGAATTTCTCACAAAAGAAATATGGTTAGACTGTGCCTTGATGACAAAAAATATTCAGAATTAATTCTTTATTTCAAATAAAAACCAAAAAGGGCTGAAAACAGTCCAAGAGGTTTATGTCTTTCTATTGAGTATATAGGATACCTCAGCTATTAATTAGGCAACCTCAATTAGGTTCCTGAAATTAGTCATGATGAATTGGATGTTTCTTATCCACAGAATATTTAATTACATGATATCAAATAGTTGCAGAAGATGGAATGAAAGACTTTGACTATAAAAAAAAACACATTCCTGCTCTGAGACTGAAATTCTGATTCTTATTTTGAATCAATGTGAATTCTGCATTGCAGATGACTGGCCTATGTGGGGTTTTTTGTTTGTCCCTCCAGAAACTGGGTTCCATCCATGACGTATGTTAATGAGAAAAGATATCACAATGTGAAATCAAAAGTTTTGGTTTGCATGAAAATTTGTTGCCCAGTTAGCAAATCTCTCTCTCTCTCTCTCTCTCTATATATATATATATACTTTTTTTTTTTTTCTTTTTTACTGAGTATAGCCTACTAAGTAGCTACTGGTGTGAGATACAGCACACAAGCACACATGAGAAGGACACATCTCCACCCAGAAGAGAACAGAGAAGATGCTAAAAAGGCAGTATTATTCCTTTTTTTTCAGAGAGGCCTTTGAGGGGTAAAAAGTGTGAGCACATTGGCTGGGGATGACACAAACAGCCAATGATAGAATGGGATGTTCAGCCCAGTTATTCTATATCCCACTCTTCTGCAGCATTTCCAAGGCTGTTAATCATATTAATGTTCACTTAATTCTCTTGCAGCTGGCTTATTCTGAGTTTGTCATCTAGATAAACATTAAAGAAATGTATGCCAGCCACATGAAAAACAGAGTAGTCCATCCACCCAGATGATACAAGATATAAAAGTAGTCAGAGAAGTTGTATCAGCCTTAAATCCACTCCTCTGGTTTTTTTTTTGGTTGTTTGTTTTTTTTTTTTCCTCTCTTAATGTAGTCAGATTATAGGCATGATTTCACCTTGGCATCTGACCCTACTGTGGTGCAAATGTTTTTAGGAATAAATGGAAAGGAAAAAAGAAAATACAGAGGTACAACATAACCTGATAAAGTACTTCAAAGAGAATGTCACCAAAGTCCTGTAGAAGAAACCTAACATTTTTAACAGCTTCCTGTTCCTCTCCAGAGGGTCTGCAAAAATTAGCTAAGGTTTATGCATGCTGCTTCTATATATTCTGTAACAGTCTGAGAGACTTTATGATGTGACAATTTAAAGGAAAGTATCCGTCTTCTTACAAACATTTTCCCCATTTCCCAACTGTCTTGTTATTTCTAGGGAACACTGTGTAATACGTGCAACTGCATATAAACTCCTTTTCTTACACTGGATAAGCCTTGTTACACTGAAAATAACTTTCAATTTTGGGGGATACAATGAAGCCAAGTGGTTATTTGTTATTCTTTCGTACAAGCAGCTTTTATAAAATTCGGTAATTCTGTAATAGTCCAAAGCACTTCAGTAAATGCAAGCCTATTGTGGAGACTTTGCACAGAATTGGTCAGGCATATTCCAGGAGAATAGTTTTTCATATTTATTGGACATGCATTGATGTCAACAACTTTCCAACCAGCTACTCTCAGAAACCTGAGTAGTCTCTTTCCAGCTTAATTTTGCCTGCAGATGTCCAGGATGCTCTGTGGGGACTGCCCTGTACTGTCCCAGCTTTGTAGCCCCAGGCATCCTTGGTACTGAGATGGTTCAAGACTTGCTGAACCTAAAGATTCTTGTTGTCCCCCAGGGGCACAGGCTTTGTGTGAGGCTGGATCATTCAGATTGATGTGACCTAAATTTAAGCACTTACATGATGCACCTAAACTAGAAACTTGCCAGCAAGGGAGATAGTGACCTTCAGGCTACAGATGAAATGATAGCTGGATCAGATCTGCAGAGTTCAATTGAATTAAAAAAAAAAATATGAATAAACCATATATATATATACATATATCTATAAACACACACACTAAGATTTTTATGCCTCTGCTCAAAAATCTTTATTTTACTTGCTGAAAAAAAATACCTTTTTCCCTTCAGAATTTACAGTAAAACCACACTTCTTAATGTTACATTTCTTTCCAGTTATGAGACTTAAGCAGATACAGTTTGAGATTCTAGACTGAAACACCTAGTCTTATTAAAAAGACAAAAAAAAGTGAATCAGAACTATGCAATCCTGTATGGACACAGAAGGGGCAGATAGTACTTGTCCCTCCTTAAACACTATTCTAAAACGCTAGTATGTAAGAGGATGACAAGGACAGCTTCCACTGCTATTTCCATCTTGTCTTTTCTACTTGCTACTTTTTGAGGTGCATCAAAAGTCCTAAGGGAATTGTGGAAGGAGCCAGCCCTCTGTTACCCTAAGAAGCTGGAAGAAGAGTTTTAAGATGCTGTATGTTTCTGATTGATTTTTTTCCCTGTAGTTGACACCTTCGATGTTTGATTCAGGTAGTTCATCCAAACTACAAAAGCACAGGACTTCAGATCATAGATACTGAGTTTGATCTGTGGTTTGCATCTGTCCAGAAGTTAGGATTAAACTGATATTTTCTAAAACACAGCTAGCTGGCCTGGGATGTCTAGAAATTGGACTGTAAATCTTGAAAGTTCCAACTGATTTATGCTATTTCCAGAACTTTGAGGTATGGTAAGACCACAAATACCTCACAAATTGCCACATCTCTGAATTGTCTTCCTTCTGATCCTTGACATAATTGAGAGACATTAAAAACACAGTAGTGACAATAAAACCTCAGTCTCTTCAAAAGCATTTTCTAGACTTCGATAGATGTTCTACTCATCCATTAGGGAAAAAAAATAAAATAAAATTGTTTTCAGCTGATGTTTAATAAAAATATTTCAATAACTTGCTTTCTCCTGATTTAACCAGTATGTATAAGTTTTAAACAAAGTCCTTCAAGTTTCCACTGTCATGGGCCAGACTCCTTAGTCCAGTTTTACTTCTTTGTGTAACTTCAACAATGCAAAGCAGCTGCAAACCTGATTAAACTTGCAAATCAGGTCAGGTTCACAGCTTTTCCCCATAGGCAGGATGGCTTTCTGTATCTGGAAGGCAAGAGTGTACCTGACCTGTCTACTTTGTGTTGCCATCACATATTGACCATACAGCCCCTGAATAGGCCTTGGAGAGAGAAGTATGAACTTCAAGAAGATGATGATTACAAATAAAAAAGGCTTAGATCGCTTTCCTTGAGATCTTGGCCAAAGCACATCTAAGAGACCAACCTATAATTTAAAAAATAGAAAAAACTCCAGAATGGGTCAGCAGGGCCCCTTTATAATATAAATGTCATGCTGTTTTGGATTTTGGCAATCTTTGGAGTTTCACGTATCACTCATTGCCAACTGATAGCAATTGATTTGAATCAGTATTTAGCTGACTGGTGATCCCGTACTTTTTTTTCCACTAGATTGTTGTGGGACTTATGGTTCTCATTTGAACTTGTTTTTATACTTTTGCCAGTTGTTGAATATTTCCCCATCCTACTTTCTCAATGGGATTTAATATATTTTATGTTTAGGGTTTTTAATGAGTATCTCTTTTGTTCAGCAAGTTTCTAATTCAGTAGGCAGATTTCCCTAGTCCTTTGAACATTTGTGAAATTGTGTGGTTATTTGAAGAAATATCTTTTGTATAAATATGTTATTGCTGTTAGTCTTCATAGATTCTCCTGATTTCTCAGGCATACCTATTACATTTCTTAGCTGTACCTATTGCACAAGCATTTAATGACAAATTCTTCACTTCTCCATGTGACACCATTGGTCTAAACCATGTAGAACAGAAAAAAAATAGAGATTAATATTAATAAATATTACTCTTGCAACATAGGTAAATCATGCCACATCTGTATCTTAGTATGTATTGTGGTTTAACTCTAGTAGGCAGCTCAGCTCTCCCAGCTACTCACTCCCCCCTGATGGGAAGAAGGAGAGACTCAGAAGTGCAAAAGTGAGAAAACTTGTGGGTTGAGATAAAGGTGGTTTAATACATAAAGCAAATGCCATGCATGGAAGCAAAACAAAGCATTCATTCACTATTTCCCATTGACAGGCAAGAGGTTAAGCCACCCCCGGAGAGCAGGGCTATGTCACATGTAATGATGACTTGGGAAGACAAACTCCATCACTCCAAATGTCCTCCCTTTCTCCATCTTCTCTCAGCTTTGATTGCTGGGATATGGGGTAGAATACCACTTTGGTCAGTTGTGGTCAGATGTCCCAGCTGTGTCTCTTCCCAACCTCTTGTGCATCCCCAGCCTACTCATGGTGGAGCAGTGTGAGGAGCAGAAGAGGCCTTGGCACTGTGCAAGCACTGCTCAGTAACAGCTAAAACATCCTTGTGTTACCAACACTGTTTTCAGCACAAAGCCAAAACAATCCCCATACAAGCTACTGTGAAGGAAATTAACCCTATCCCAGCCCAAACCAGTACAATCTGTCACCTATTTTCATAAACAGTACTCATCTTGTCCTGAGAAAAGTAAGATTTATGTGGGAAGTAAGTAATAATAATAAAAAAATAAATGTTTTAAACTCAAACACCACATTTCAAGTTTTACTTCTCATTTATGGATGATAACAGTTTATTTGGAAGGTTTTTTTGTATTTGAATTAGGGTTTCACAGGAAGCAGTCCATAGATACTGTGACAAGATAATAATGATTATGATTATGGTGATTATTATTTTAATAATACCATTCTACAAATTGTTCTGGTATTTCTCCTTAATTATTTTGTGAGGAAGAAACTGGCATGAGGTAAAAACATTAGTTAAACCTTGATGCTAGCTTTCTAGCTTTTCTACTAAAAATTTTTCTTGATTGATATTAAAAGTATGTGTCTTAGACTGAGTTATTAGAAGTTGGGGAAGTGAGTTTAAAAAAGAACATTTTTTTTTTTTTAATTCAGCATTGTTCATGATTTGTTTTTCATAATTGTAATAGTTTAATAAACATTTCCCTAGAGAATATGCCAAGTCTAAACTCTTAAAAGGACCAAGAATTCTTCAAATATAGATGAGGATAACTGGATCTTAAAAATTTTGGTTTGTTTTGGTTCTTCTTGGTCTAATATATATTATTAATAATGAATTTTATTAGGATTAGATTGGTAATTATGACTAATTTTTATTTTGAGGTAGTGGCTTGGTTGCTTACTGATACCTAGTTTTTCCACAGAAGTGATCTGAAATCCTACCTCTTATTAAAATATATAATTGTATCATAGCTAGTCATTTATTCAGTATGTCACTGTTACTTCATGTCAAGTTCTAAGTGGAAATTTATATCTTCTACTTTAGAAGTGAGCATATTGGAAAAGTCATATTGATTTTTGGATCTTCTGTTGGGTTTGGCATGAGCTTTTGGTGTGTTTTGTTGAGTTTAGAAAGTTGATTTGAACATATCTCTGAAAAATCTCTTAGCATATTTGGGGATAAATTCTGGCCTTACTGAAGCTGGTGGCAAGAGTCCAACTGAACACTAGCAGTGTAGGATTTTGTTCTTGTTATATACCATCCATATTAAGAGGAAGCAAATCACATTGTAGAAGTGCCTATTTTCTCCATTGACTATAAAAGAAATCTGCCTCAGATGTAGCTGAAGTTAGGTGAGGTGTACTCATTAAAAGTAATGGAGCCATCTTTCTTTCCATTGAACCCACCTGGATGCAGTCCTGTGTAATGTGCTCCAGGCAATCCTGCTTTAGCAGGGCAGTTAAACTAGGTGATCTCTAGAGGTGTTATCCAGCTCTGATAATTCTGTGATTCTGTGAATTAAAGACATAAGAAATACGTATAAAACAAAGTCCTAAGAAATAGCATTTATTCTTGTATTGCTGTATCAACTATGAGCTTCATTACGATCCACAATCTTCTTTTTTTTTTTAGAAGGAGGTGGACAAACACAACACAAGAAGAAGCTTTCTAATGGAAAGAGCTGAGGAAGGCTTAAGAACAAACTTTGGGCTAGTATTTGGCATATGAGTGTGTGTGTGTGTATATATATATAAAATCATATATAATCGTGCAGGGCAATAACAATAGACAATTATCTGTAAATAGAGAGTGTTCTCAGGTCATCTTTGATCATTCTGTTTTCACATATCTTCATATACAAAAGTTTTAAGGTTGGATTTGAATGAGAATATTTAAGTGGTGAGGGATTTCTTATAATACTATCAGTATAAAAACTGAAACAAAATGGGAAACTGAAGGCGAGCCTTGTCTTTTAATGCTGGAAAGTGGTAGGGTGAATTAGCAATCATCAGCTTTGTACGTAAGACCCGCAACTCCTTTATTGAGCTTTTTCAGGGAACAGCAAATGGAAGGATGTAAAAGAGAAGTAATAGAAACAAAGGGATGATCCAAGAGCAGCATCGCTCTGAATATAGCAAGGCGTGCTATAACTGCATTTTTTAATTTCAAATAAAAGATGCCATCACATTTGAGACCCAAGTCTTACTTTCATATATGGCTGTAAATACTGTATCTTAGGCTTGTTACTTGGGAGTAGTGTTGATGCAAAGAACTAGAGGAGAAAAAGTGGAGCAGAAGAGGATGCCTGGACAAACTCAGAGGGAGATTTTAGTTCAGCTAAAGACGAGAAGTTTAGAGTACAAGTGCAGATCTGTGGAATGTTATAATAGTAATGCTGCTAGATTTTCTGTATCCTCAGTGACATGAAAAAGGGCAAGAGAATGGAATGAGAACCAGTATCTTGGGTTACTAAAGAAAGTTAGTGAGAAAAAAAGATTACAGTATGACAAAACCAAAACCAAAACCAAACAAACAAGCAACGACAACAAAAACTAAGAAGAAGTATTCCAAGAAGAAAAGATAGTGTTCTATGGGTGCATTAGAAAGGGTGTGGTTAGTAGATCAAGAGAGGTTCTCCTCCCCCTCTATTCTGCATTGGTGAGGCCGCATCTGGAGTATTGTGTCCAGTTCTGGGCCCCTCAGTTCAGGAAGGACAGGGAACTGCTGGAAAGAGTCCAACGCAGAGCCACAAAGATGATTAAGGGAGTGGAACATCTCCCTTATGAGGAAAGGCTGAGAGAGCTGGGTCTCTTTAGTTTGGAGAAAAGGAGACTGAGGGGTGACCTCATCAGTGTTTACAAATATGTAAAGGGTGAGTGTCAAGAAGATGGAGTTAAGCTTTTTTCAGTGATGACCAGTGATAGGACAAGGAGTAATGGATACAAATTGGAGCATAGGAGGTTTAAGGTGAATATCAGAAAAAATTTGTTTACTGTGAGAGTGACAGAGCACTGGAACAGGCTGCCCAGAGAGGTTGTGGAGTCTTCTTCACTGGAGACATTCAAGACCCGCCTGGACGCCTTCCTGTGTGATGTACTCTAGGTGACCCTGCTCTGGCAGGGGGGTTGGACTAGATGATCTTTCGAGGTCCCTTCCAACCCCTACGATTCTATGATTCTATGATTCTATGTAGCTGACAAGTCTGGGAAAATGAAAGTGTAGTATTTGCTCTAAAATTTTACAAAAAATTATAACTTCTTAACTGTGGGGAGACTCAATGGACTGTGATGGATGAATATATTTTAATGAGGGATGAGAAAACACAAAGCAAGCGGACATATAATGGTCCCTGTAAGCATCATATGCAATACATTAGAGATTAAAGGAAATGAAATTATAAAGGGAGTAGGAAATAAGAATTTTTCTAAAAAATATGGTTGACTAGAATATCTGGTGTTATAATTGGGAAAATGCAAGATGAATGTGAAAGGAACATTTTAAGTGGTAAATGTTGGAAAGACTATTGGACTTTGAAATAGGTCAGAATTGGAAGTGCTTAAAAAAAGAGAGAGAGAAACTCCTGTATCTGTATTAAGAGAGGAGGGACAAAAGTGCTTTTTTAATCTTGTATGTCTTGCAAAAAGACTGAGGTCCTATGCAAAGAAGGAATTTGAGGCAGAAGGAAAGAGAGGATCAGAGATGCAGCCAAATAGGGAGAAATAGTCTTTAGAAAAATTTTTTAAAAACATTACCTGTGGCTTTACATCTGATTTACTTAATTACAGATGTTAATGTAACAATTCAGCAAAAGTGATATATTTCATCTTACTACACTGAAAGTGGAAACTTCTTCCCTGTGAAAACAGCAGAATTGTTATGATGTTTGGCACACACTTTAATAACATTAATCATGGTGAACTCTTTTAGTATTACTGTGAGTACAATATAATCCACTAGGAATTCCACTGCAATTACATTAATTTCATCCATATTTTTTACTTTCTATTGACATTTATTTTTCTTTTCTTTCTCATCTGCTTACAGCATGCGTTACACATTCATCAGAAAGGTCAGCATACTCTAATGTATTTAATATAAATTTTTAAATGGGAAATCAGATAATTTAGAAAGTAAAGGTATTTAATCTCTATTGGCTGGTAATTGGCTGGATTTTAAATGCTACTGTCCTCTAATTCTTCTAAATGGCAGTGCAGTGTTGTCTTAGCTTCAAAGAAAGTCAGCGTTGTTTTTCAAGCCATTCTAGTGACTAAAGAAAATTAAATTAATCATTGTCTAGACAAAAAAAAAAGTAAGAACACCCATGTTTCTGTATAATGTCTATTAGGTTGTCTCAGAAGTGAAGTGAGAAGTAGTATACAAACACTTCACAGTTATGAACTGCATAGCAATATTCAACCTGCAGTAGACCCAGAAGAGCCTTTTTCAAAGGTGGAGCAGTGACCCATTTCTTTCCTTCAATAACTGAGTAACTAGAGAACATTGGAAAGAGGAAATTTGTGTTGTAAACTCCTCTTGACCAGATGGAGGGTTTAACCCATAGCACTTGCATCTCAGGAATGTGTCCTAATTGCTTAAGTGTGAGATGTTTGGGGAATGGAGGAAATGCAAAATTCCCTCTGTTGAAAAAAAAGTGGAAAAAGAAAGAGTAGAAGAAGGCCACATTCGCATGGGAAGGAGCAGAATGAACTTCCTGATCTTAGTCCTTGAAATGTTTTCTACACTATACTTCTCAAAGAAACAAGAAATAGTAGGATTCAGATCCCAGATTAAGATGTCTGCATTTAGGTGTTCTTACTTAGGTGTCTATAAGCAATCTATGTAACAAAACTTAACAGAAAGCTGCTGGAGTCGTAGTTAACATATTCAGTAGGACCACAAACATAGTTAAGCAAATGCCTGCTCTAGCATCAAGCAAATCACTCTCTAGAGTTACACCATCTTAGCTCTCCTGTATGCTCTGGCATCTAATGTCGTATTCTGCAAGATGACTGCTCTGCTTCCCCTGAGATGCCCAGAAGCAGGAGATTTGCCTGCTCAAGGTTCAATAACCCAGTGGCTACTGTGAGCTTCTTTCCTGTCCTGCCTCTTTATAGCCCAAGTCTCACTCACAAATCTCTGCAGTGTGGGTTCAAAGGAAAGGAATCAGGCAGAAAACACCAGTCTGGTAGTTAAGGGAAGTGGGAACTGAGTGTAGAAATCTTGTCAGACTGAGGAGAGTCTTGACTGTAAGCCTGATGATTCCCAGGTAACTGGTAATCACTAAATAAAGGATAGGCTTTGACTCCTCCTTTAGTCGGTAAGCAGATAGGCCAAGGGTGCATGCTGATGAGGAGGTTTGGTGCACAGCTAGCAACTCAGTCTCGGAAGCTGGGCAAGATGCCAGCATTAATTTGCCCAAACCTGAAGTACAAAAAAGGTTGGAAAGAAAATGTCTCTTTGCAATCTTTTTTCTTTTAAAATCTTACAGTTTATATTGGAAAATAAATAGTTGTTTGCTAAATTTGCTGTTCATGGAAGTCAGGTGCCTGCACCATAGCTTGGGAAAGATTTAGGGGAGCTGCTCTATCCGAGCATGAACAGACTTTGTAGAACTGGCTTATATTTAGAATTGGTTTTGTGAATTGTTTTATGGGAAGTGGATATACAGATAAATACATATATGCACATAAAGGATTATATTTATCTTTTGAAAAAGTTGCATTACAGGTCCAGCTTCTTCTTTGCTTGTTTTACATTTGCCCACAAAAAACATGAAGCAAAATAATTCTATTCGAGAATAGCTTATGTTTATTTTGGTAATTGTTTCAGCTTTCAAAGGCAGCAATCGTGCTGTGATGGGGTACTTCTGCTGCAAGCCAGGTACCCATCAATCTGGAGGTGGTGCAAATAGAATAAAAGGACCAGAGAACTTGCCATAATACTAATAGGGGAAAATAATAATAATAATAATAATAATGATAATAATGATAATAATAATAATAATAATAATAACAATAATAATAATAGTAAAACAACAACAACAATAATAATAATTTTTTAAATTTCTTTCAGCACTGAAACGGAACCTTTGAAGATGAATGCCAATAAAAACATAAGTTTGAGAGGTTTTTTTAAGCATTTCTAGATTAGAAGCAGAAGGATTTGATGTGCCTGAAAGGATAATAAAGCATGCCTTATTCTAGCAGAGGTGGTAGGAAATACTGTTCCTGTGATTTATTCTGGTGCAAAGCATATACAATTTGCCTTATTTCTTATATCTACTTGAAAAAATACTTTCAAAGTGCCTTTTGGATTCAGTATAAGTTTTGATTATTGATTATTTTGATTTTTTTATTATTTTGATTATCCAAAATTACAAAAATGATAGTGAAGGAATAAAATAACCTGAAAATTATTTGACCAAAGTAATAAGCTGCTTAAAGAAGGCAAAGTGCCTGAAAACACACAATCTAATGCATTAAAGGATAGAGGGGAATGGTACAGACTATTTTCCAGCAATCATAGAAGCATAAAATCATAGAATGGTTTAGGTTGGAAGTGAACTTAAAGATCAGCTAGTTCCAAACCGCCTGCATAGGCAGGGACATCTCCCACTAGACCCACTTGCTCAAAGCCCCATCCAACACTTCCAGGGATGGAACATCCACATATTCCCTGGGAAACCTGTTCCAGCATCTCACCACCCTCATAGTGAAGAATTTCTTCCTAATGTCTGACCTAAATCTATCCTCTTTGAGCTTTGAATCATTACCCCTTGTCCAAGATCCAAAGCAATGTACTCTTGGTATTATTCCATGTTTTTCCATTATCTTTGAGATTTCATGCTATTTTCTCATCATAAATTGAAAACTCATAAATAAGACATGTTCTGTTCAGTATATCCAAGATCTTCAGCTGTCAGATCAGTAATATTTCTTTTTTTTCTTGTTTTTCTCCACAACTGTAATTTGCAGCATCCAGTATTGATGGTCTGCATGTGATTCTAGATGAGACTAATTACAGCAACTGGTGGCAAGTATTAAGCATATGAACAGCCCATTTTCATCAGATCATTGGTGTAGGAAGTCCAAAGATAAAAGGCTCCCTTTTGTCTAATTAGTAACAAAAGAACCAATTAGGAGAATGATTCCGAGGTTTATATCATTAAATGGTAATGATACAGGTACATACCAACATGTGCATGAAATCAGTTGTGGAGTTGAATAATTTTCACTTAAAAAAGACCACTTACAAAAAGATTTGGCAGGCTGGTGAGTCTTTCAGTCACAGAAGCAACCTGTCTCTTGCACAATTTAAATGTTTGACTAGGAAATACAAAACTTCATAAAACGTGTATCATTTTACAAAAGGCTGCAACACACACATCATATAAGTCTTAAAATGATTGCACGTTGTCTTCTTTATATGTAAAACAATTTTCTGATTAATTTATGAAGCAATAAATGAATACTTAAAACTTAGTTTTATGCTTTGAAACTCAGCCATTGGGTGTCCTAAATAGTAAATTAGCACCCACTGCAAATTCTTAAGATGAAAACCTGTAATTCCTCGAAGAGGTATCTTTGCCCTGTCAAACTGAACATCCTCTCTGTGATGATGATTAGGTGGAAAATTCATTGTCCAGGTGCTGAGTTCTGCTTGCTAAAATTAAGCAAATCATTAAGCTGCTGCTGCTATTGTAGCCTAATCATTGGTTTTCTACAATAAATGACAAGCATGTTTTTCTGCAAGCAGCGGCAGCAGTGGCTTGCTTTCTGCCTTTGTGATTCCACAAGGTCTAATTGTTCTTGTGTTCTGACAATAGTAAGTGCCTCACTCGACCAGGCTTGGATTGAACAGTTAAGGATGCCATCATATTTTCATAGTGACGTGGGCAGCAATGAATTTAGCAAAGTCTGTTCATGTGGCAGCCAGAATTTTGAGACTGTGCTGTGTTTATCGAAAGAGAAAATGTTGCCATTCAGAAAATAGCATCTGAGACATGAATGTTTTCAAGGTGGAAATTCCAACACGGAATCAGGTAATTTCAAATGGCATCAGCAAATCATCTTCTCCAGAGAACTGCAGGCTGTTATCATGTCACCGGTCCATGGCCACACAACACTTCCTGATATCAAAAAGGCAAATTTTTTCCAGCTGTGAAAAATATCATGCACGATATACAAGTGAACATTTCTTAATGCCATCAAAAAAAGAGGCTGATGTTCTTTACAATATGTGAAACACAAAACAATCACACAAATTTTAAGAGTTTTCAGTATACCATTTTATGTTCTCATGCAAAATTTAGACAAAAAGCAGAAGTTCAGCCAAAAGCAGAACGTGGACCTTGCCCTTTCTCACTGGTGCTCAGGCTTGGTTTTAATACAAACAGGCAGGAGAGGAGAGCTGCAACCAATATAAAAAGATAAGTTTGGTGATATGTTGCAGCCAGTGACAATGTAGGATTAGATTTTTAAGTCTGCAGAGCTTGCCTGGGTACAGCTGTATATGTTTAAGTGGTCTGTTTCCAAGGAATGCTGAGGAACACAAGACAGAAGACGCCAATAGGTATTTCAAATGAACTCTCAGTATATATGTAGCCTCCTGCCTCTATGCAGCTGCCCTGAAGATTGCCACTTACTATCTCTCTCTTAAATATGCAAAGAAGGAATAATTACATTTAACTTGTATGTATAAGATTTATATAGGATTTAATTAAAAGGTATCTAAAGTTTGCTTCAAAAAATTTAAAAATGCTTAAAAGCTGACTTAGAGAAAACTTACAGGGAATTTAACAAGATTAAAGCCCAACCCCAGGAGTTTCTCTGACAAGGTGCAGTTAAGGAATACCACTCCAGTTTCCAAAACTAAACAGGATATTTTGTGTGGGAGAGGAGGCAGCATGAAAGGGAGTCTGCCTGTCTCTTAGTCTGTCTCTCCCTAATATCTTTTGGATCTGTTATTAATTGCAACCAAATAGCACAGAGGCACAGTTCTCTCAAGGATATTAAGTTCCTGTGTGTTTCAGTGACCAATGCCACAGAAAGCTTTAATCAGAGCTGTCATTGTTGGAGACCACAGAATAAAAAATCAAAGCTGTAAGAGAACGGGATGTATTTATTCTATTACCTAAAGAACTGCACACTTGTTGAACTGTACAATCAATATATATAGCAGAAATGAATTTGATACTAATTTAAATTCTCTAGGACAGTGAAAAAAAAAAAAAAAAAAAAGGTTTATTTTTGCTATATTCTTAATACAATTAACTCAACTCCAAATTTTTAAGGGAAATTTTTGATGAAACTTCATTAGAAAGGTTGGCCAAAATAATGTTCATACCTACGTGACTATTGGCTTAGGAATCAATGTGAAGAGAGTTTTATGGTATATACAAATTTAAGCACTTGCTCTTACCTTTTGACCATCCTCAGCCTGATTCATTAAATCTGTTGAAAAGGCTCAGTTCTGTCTGTGAAGAAAAATGATACCTTCAGAATTTTTATATTATTTGTGAGACAGGTTTTAGGAGAACATATTTCCTTTGGAGGTGGTACATGATGCTGCAGATGACTGACATTTTGGTAGACGAATCGACTTGAAGAAACATTTCTTAAAGTAAAGCATTTTCTTTTTGAACACTGTAAAGCGTGTGGATGCCTCACCTGAAAAGGAATTTTAGCTGAAGCATTGCAAACAGCCTGAATCCACCTTTCCTATGAGTTCATGGTTTAACAAACACTTTCATGTTTTTATATTAGGCAGCTAGAATTATTGGTATGCAAAAACTTGTATAGATTTGTAACTTCTAAAAAGAGACTTTTGAATACTTCTGGGAGATTGCATAAGCAACATATCCAGTCCTCAGGACAAGCCTATAAAATGAATAAGCTTTGGCATACAAGTGCCTATCACACCTTGAAAGTGTTTAGCTTTTGAGAACTTTTTGGGGAAGTTGTTTTGTTTTTTATACAGAACTTTCAGCCACTTTCCTATTCAAATACAGGGAACAAATTTTACTATCAGACAAACCACTACAATAGTCACAAAACAAAAATGAAGCTATTTTGGAAGGAGAAAAATTAGTTCTTTATGTTTACATGAGAAAGAGCACTGAGTTCAAAAGAAAGATTTGCTAAAATCTCCAGTTCGGAGTGAAGTAAAAAGGGACTGTGAAGCTTACATTTCATAAGTGAGAGTTCCCAAATCACAGCTCATCTAATTTCAAATCCATAAAAAAATATTAAGTTTGAACACATTTAATGAACAAATAACTCTATTAGCATCCAACAGATAACATGAAACAAAAGTGCTCAGTACAACTCAGGTAGTGTTATCCTTGCAAAAATCAAGAAGAATCTATTCTGTGAAGATGTATGTTTTGCAAATGACTCTTGGAGGTTTTAAACTTTATCTGAAACCATGTCTTAACATGACAGGATTACGTTAACAAGCTTGAATCCCTGAGCTTATTCCTTATGTTAAAATGAGCATAATAGTCCACTTGGACTTCTTAAGAGGCTCCAAACTCATTTATCTTCATGGGGTCACAACCCTATTTATCTTTTCCAGAATCTCAATTTAATAGAAACCAGAGACTGTATAAAATCAGTGCATACTGAGGACAAAAGAGAACTATACCTGGGAAGGGGCTGGTTCCTTATGCTTAGTAATGTTATTGTATAAAGTCCTTATACGTTATATTTTCATACTTCTTTATATTGCAAGGCTCCTGGAGTGCTAAACAAAGATTAAGGATGCTGGACAACATCAGCACTATTATCTACTTACCTATGGAGAAAACAGTCCAGAAAATAATTCTAAAAATATGTATTTTTTTTTTTAAATATGGCTCTCAGTAATTAAGATTCATGGATTAAGAATCCGTTGCACATGAACAAACCTAAACCAGCATTTTCAATTCTTCTGACATGAACACTGGTGGTATTTTTATCTTTTGACCATTTCAACTTTCTACTTCCATGATAGCACTTGGTTGCAACTCTTTAAAACAGGTACTACATCTCTTTCTTCAAAGGTGCAACTGCTTGCCAGAGTGACCCTCACAAATTTTAGTTGCCTCAGGACAGAGGATGATCTTAGGAAACATGACACAGTGTCTTGTCACAAAATAAATTATCTTGATAGTCATTTAGCATTTTCTTAAACAATATAAGCTTTTAATAATAAGTAGATTACCAAAATTAAGATACATAGAACATAAATTATTAAACATATAAGCACAGACTTCAGATTTTAAGTCTGGCAGAGCTCCTTTACTCTATTAGTTACAGAAAGAACCAATCATTCAAATCAGTCCTGATCATTCAGGAGCATATTTTAGGAAATTCTATTATTTTTCTCATGACAAGCAGTGTTTGTCTATTGTAATATAGTGTTACTAGGCCTATGGTGTTTCTCTAAACATTTCTTTTCCCACCTATAAATTTTGTCCAGGCAGAAAAGAGAACTTTCACTATTTTTCTTGGGCAGTGCATGTTCAGGTCAACTCTGCTGGACATGCAGAGATTGGAAGACATCCAGAACAAGTAGGTGCCTATGGTTCATTTGCTGTTCAGATGTACAGTGTCTATGCAACAAAAGTGCATATTCTGGCTATATTGGTATTGTTAAACATCACTGTGTATCTTACCTCTGAAATGCATATGGAACATATTTGACTGCACAGAACAGACACAGGCTCCCCATAAAGCAATGCCCAGTGTGTTGGGTAAACCCCAAACATGTCAGATAACAATGCTCTGTGCATTTGCACCTATTAAAGAAATTCTGACATAAATATGAGAGTTTCATGTGTATACTAAACAAATGCTAGTCATGGTCACTGTAAAATTTACATCTGTTTATTCAAAATATGAGCTTCTATTTATTATTATTATTATTATTATTATTATTATTATTATTATTATTATTATTATTATTATTATTAATAATAATAATAATAATAATTTTCTCCTTTTCTTCTACACCTTGGGCACCATATTTTTTTTGCGTCCTGATTTTTGTGAAATTTTATTAACAAATGCTCATTTAACTGACAAACAACTGCTCAAAGCTCTGAGGTGTTGTTTGATAAAGTTAAAAAACAACTGAGAGATTAATAACTAAACCAGATTTTCTTATGGAGAAAATTGAGAATGTAGAAAAGGAAATGCCACTCTATACAAAACAGCGACTTAAATTCAGTTAAAGAAACCCCCATAACAGGATTTGCTAGAAATGGAAGAAAATTCTCCACCTCCCTAGAGCTATTGTTACAAGTTTAGAAGAACAAACTATTTGCAAGATTAAGGTGAAAGATACAGTAGGCATTGAAATGTCAAGGAGATGTGTAAAAGTTCGAGAGTTGAAAAACAGGTTAACACTGACTATGGGTTTAAAGTAATTAGGGTTTTTTTGCAATTATCTATGGCAGGGAAGATGTTTACAAAAAAATTATTATATTCTAATAAGACGTGGTGTTTTTCAAAAAAATTAAAAGTAAAAAATCTGTGAAGGAGATCATGTAATACATTTGGCTCAAATGTAATTACATTTCTTTCCACTAGAAAATCCACTGGAGGTTTGAATAAAAACCTCTTAAAATCCTTTCCACAATGCTCTGGCTATCTGTTCTGACTATCAAGGGACAGTTTCCTCTACTGGCTAAAGGACTGAAATATGCTTTATGGAATTCAGTCTTTACCTTAAACTTTGATCTGCTTTAATCTTTGGTCTCTGCCTGACAAAATAAAAAAGAAAAACTTAATCATTGTATGAAAGCAGCCCACTGTAGACTGGAAGTAAGTAGCAAGCATAAAAGAAATATTGCCATCAGCTGTGAATAAAGGCAGTTAGGTACAGAATGTCATCTCCCTAACTGTACAAGTAGCATCCTGAAACTTCATACAGTTTGCTGTAGCATTTTTCCAAAGCAACCACTTTAAATGTAGAAGTATTTTTTGTGTTCAGTGAGTTTTGTGGATTTTGCTGGTTTTGTCTTCATTGAAGGCAGCAGTTGTTTTTTTGTTCTGAAGAATTTACTTAGCAAATTAGCAACCTTTTATGAAGTTTTAGTACATCTTGCAGATATCCAGAGTGTGAATAATCTGCTATTTAACCTAGAAGATTGGATCTGGGTTATATATGATACTGAAGCTCAGGACCAATATTTAGGAACAAAAATGTTGCTTTCACTGCCAGCTAGAACCAAAATTGTGCATTCAGGGTTAGTAACAGTGTGTTTTGGGAATTCAGTTGGAAACAAACCAATATGTGGGATAACCATTGTCCTAGCTTCTTCTGTGGAGAGGAGCTGGAGTTTATCAGTAACTCTCAGAAGAAAGGGGTTTTTTCATCAGTTTTAATCAGACAGGTTACTGACTTATCTAGGATTCATGATGAGTCAACTGAACTCCAAGGGTCCAAACTGGTTTGAAGATTAAGGGGCAGAAGGAAGGAGAAAGAGAAGGTTTTAAGCCAAAATAGAGAGTTCAAGGATCTACATAGCTTTTAAAGTTGTTTTCTGGCTGGATTATATTGTTTATTTTTCCAATTCATCTGTTTTCATCCAGGGGACAGTCTCTTATAGGTCTTATGGCTTAATTATGATGGACTGTCTGACTTGGATACCAGAGTGTTAATGCCATTCTCAGGGCAGTTGAAGCTGCAGCATTTGAGCCATCTATCCTGTGCCAGCTCCCAAAAAGAAAAGCAGCATGGAAATACATGATACCCAATAGATCGGGGTTTCTGGAAAAATATACAGTTTGAAATACCTGGCTCAATGACAGTATTTCTAAGAATTCCATATGTATATAAAATCTCACTCCTCAGCCCAACAAAGCATTGCTATACTGAACAGAGGGAGGCCCGACATTACAAATGGGAACAAAATACTCCAAAATGAGACTATGGGATGGAATTTCCACTGGAGCCTTTTGTCATTTATTTTGTATGGTCTAAATTAACCAATTAAACATTTCAGAAATAAAATTATTTGGCCTGTAAACTGTGTAGAATAAAATGTTTGAATAGCTGGGTTCTATAAATCAACCTATGTAATATAAGACACTAGTCCTGTTTTTACCTACCCTTTTAAAGGATTAACAGGGAACTGGCAAGAAGAACAGTAATATTGATATGAGTTTCCAGCTGGGATTGATTACAGGCTACAGCCTAATGCAGTAATGTTTTGTGCTAGCACAACAGATTAACTAGAGAGTGCTCACAATACATATCCCCCACCTTCTGCCTCATAAGTGGTGATACAAAAAAACAGCTAATTTTGTTGTGATTCTGACCTTTGATCTGTTAAATCTCCAAATTAATTATCTAGCAGGCATGTGAACTTCTGTTGCCTAAACTAGTATGCATTTGTAGAACACATCTTGTGTTAAGGGCTTGTTTCTAAGCAAGTTTTTTCCCTGGCTCCCATCCTTATCCAAGCCCACTGGACATTGTGAAGTGGATGAAGTGAGCATTGAGAGAGGTTGTAGGTGTTATTTCCTTACCAGTAGGACAAAGGTTAAAACCATATTGTGAAATTTAAAATCAAGAATCTCAGGAAGTCATCAGTCAACCCTTCCTACAGATTACCAATGTAAATCAAGAAAATGAAACATAAGACAATGTCAGAAGTACAATTAATGCTTTGCTTAGTGGGCTGAAATATTTGGAAGCTGTTTTTAGCATGAGAGAAATTTTTGGGATGGATTCACAAAGCAGGAAACTTTTTTGTAAGATGTGTCAACAGATACTGCAGTCTGGGACAATCAGGATCAGCTGTTCTTATCTGGTTATTAATACTACTGGAGATATCTTTAGAGATATTTTTAGGTTGTTAAGCCTGAAATTATTTGTTTCTGAATATTTATGATCTGGAGGAATTTCATGCTGTCCAGAAAGTCATAGAAAGTGCAAAACTCATGTGAAAGTGCTAAAATAAAATTAGCCACATAAGAAATAAAGTGCTGAAAGTCATTATTATCACAGAATTGAGAGAAGGCAAAAGCAGGGACTGTGAGAATGAAGAACCACCCATAGCAGAGGTAGATCAGATTGAAGACCATCAAAAGAACCTGAAGGTGCACAAGTCCATGGGATCTGACGAGTTGCAGGAACCTGGATGGTTGGAGAGAACAGTCTGAATGGATTGAGAAGAACCCTGAGGAGAAGGACTTGGGGGTGTTGGTTGGTGTGAAGCTTAATATGGGCCAGCAATGTGTGCTTGCAGCCCAGAAAGTAGACTGTGTCCTGGGCTGCATCAAAAGAAGTGTGGCCAGCAGGTCAAGGGAGGTGATTCTCCCCCTCAACTCTGCTCTTGTAAGATTCCACCTGAAATACTGTGTTCAGTTCTGGAGCCCCCAACATAAGCAGGACAGGGAGATGTTGGAGCAAGTCCAGAGGAGGCCTACAAAGACGATCAGAGTTCTGCAGCACTTCTGCTATCAAGACAGGCTGAGAGAGTGGGAGTTGTTTAGCCTGGAGAAGAGAAGGCTCCAGGGAGATGTCATAGTGGTCTTCCTATACCTAAAGGGGCTACAGGAAAGCGGGGGAGGGACTTTTTACAAGGGCATGTAGTGATAAGACAAGAGGAAATGGTTTTAAGCTGAAGGAGGGTAGATTTAGATTAGATATTAGGAAAAAAATCCTTACTGTGAGTGTGGTGAAACACTGGAATAGGTTTCCCAGAGAATATGTGGATTTCCATCCCTGAAAGTGTTCAAGGACAGGTTGGATGGGACTGAGCAACCTGGTCTAGTGGGAGGTGTCCTTGCCAATGCAGGGGGATTCAAACTAGATGATCTTTAAGGTCCCTTCCAACCCAAATTCTATGATTCTATGAACACCGGAGTTAAGCTGTTAGTTGGACTCTTTGGGCTTGGGTGTTTCATTTCCATTTAATGGCTGCCTCCCATAACAGAGTCCACAAGATGTAGCTGTACTTGAATATAAGCACAAGCAATATTGTAGAGACATTCTGACAATCATATTTTCTAGTTCATTAACAGACATAAGAATGTACAACAGATAATCATTAAAACTTCTGGATGCATAAATGCAAGTTTGAATTCTCTGTGGAGGGGAGAAATAGATGACAATATATCACAAATTGTATATATGCCATAGATATGGTTTTATTTTTCTATATATTGTCTATCAATATGGATATGTTTGCTCATAGAAGTCTTAGTTTCTAGGATATTCATGGGAGCTAAGTTGAAATAGATGAAACAGCAAAGGAGGAACATTATAGTGGGTATTTCTATATGTTCAGGAAATGTGAGGACAATCATTCTGTACAGAGGTCTATTTAACAGTGACTTCAGGGTTGCAATGCTCTTATTTGAGGTCCTTAAGGACCCGAACTACCGTATATATGGGTCCTTTCTTACTACAACTTGACCAAACTCTGATACTGAGCATTTATCAGACCACAGTATGTACCGTATGTGGTCATATCTTTTGCAAATATGATTCTGCACAAACAGAAAATAGCAAAGAATGGTGTTGTCTTTAAAAGTGGTCAGAGAAAACAGAATTTATAAATGTGGTCTTCTAATACTGCATATTTGAGAACAAATGAATGACAGCTGTTTTACAAAGAGCTAGTTGGAACAGGAAAGCTATTCACATGATTATAAGCAGCTTTTCAGCTGAGAGATTTTAAAACTGGAAGAAGTCACTTCATCACATTTTAGGAACTCCTATATTAATTCTTGCTTCAAAGATAATTGCTGCATCTGTATTGGAGCCTATATTCTAAGGGGAAAACAAAACAAAACCTTATAAGAAGGGGACCATGATCCATGATAAATTTTCTGGCTGAACATACCTCTTGTCAACATGTGAGATATAGCCAGACAGAAAGAGCTGTTTCGCTCTCCTTGCTCCCTAACACAATCTAATGCAGCAGGATTGGGATATTGGTCAAGGCCTCGAGACACTTCCAGCATGCTAGAATATGAAAAATATTCTAGCTTGCTATCCCAAGGAAATTGAGTTCTATAGCGGTATTTTCTTTCTGCCTGCCTGTCTTTCTATGGAGCCTTCTAAGTGAAAGAACCTGTTAATCAGTTTCAACTAGAATTGATATGGATCCAGAGAAACAGATGAGGAGAGGATTTAGGGGAAAAGGAAAGAAGAAATGTGCTGGGAGGTCTGTAAGAAGACTCTTACAAACCAAGCTTCATTAGCTGTTCTGCTTACAGAACAGCTTTTTTCTTTCTTCCCCTGAAGTCATCTGTGCCCCCCTCCATCCTTGAGTCATATCTACATGCTTGCCTGACAATAAGTGCTTTCTGTTTACTACAGCATCAGAGCCAAGATAGTTAAGGACAAGAAAATTGGATTCTACTCTTCCTTATGAGTCACTAGAAAAAATGCCAACTATGCGACTGTATGATCTTTATTATCAAAGATATTATAAGAGAAAGAAAATAACCAAATTTTCACATTCCAGTCTATGCATGTGCTTCTGGAAGCTGGAAAGTTTCTTTCCAGGGCCGTAAACTGAACATATTTGTTCATATGGGATACAAATGGAATAAAATCTTCAATGCCTTTTTCTTCCTGACACTTGAAAATGCATGAAATAGAACATTTACCTATGCATATTAATGACTGGACTGAACAGTTCTTCGGTGCTGTATAATAGTGGAATAATAGTCTACCTTAATAGCAACATGAAATGAGGAATATTGAAATAAGGGGGCTAGATGCCAGGCTAATATCAAGAGACTACACAGTACTAGTGCCACATGGCTTGGTCGACCACTGCAGACATTGAGTTTTGCTGGCAGGAGCATAGCAAGACTGGGCAGTAAGATGGGACATTCCAAAGCTGAATCTGTTACTCTCAGAATGAATCATTACTTACAACTGGAAAGCTGTTAGAGACTAACTTAGCATCCATAGCTCATTAAAAGCATCTTCAAAGTGAATATTAATTACATCTTGGAAAATGTCAGGTTTTGAACAGTTGGAATAACAAAGTAGGCTAGTTCGGTGGGGAGACTTATCTTGCCCATCAGCAACCAGCCTTCCGCTTATGTTCCTTTGGACATCTCTTGCTTTACTTTCTTGTTGTTGCCAAGAAAATACTTCCATATTGCTGTACATACTGTACTGGACACTACATGGCCATGTGCTGTTTACAGAGTAAGAAAAACAGCCACTATGAAAGTAATTTGCCATACCTCTTGCTTTTCCTCATAAAAGAAACAAAAAAAAAATTAGTTATTTGTTGAGTTTGGGTTAGCAGTACTGGAATTAGAGCTCTGCCATGGCAAGCTGGGGACTACCCAACATGCTTTATATAGGAGATCAGACTAAATGATCAGACCAGCTCCTTCTGGCCTTAAAATCTATTATTCCTTTTAATAATATGTATTAGTATCTACTACATTGCATAATGATATTCTGATCATGGGGAAATAGCTTCTATTTCACCAGTATACAATCATGCAATTATACAGTGTGGCAATAGAGAACAAAGAGACTGATAGAAAAAAAAATGTGCTGTGAAGTGATCTTTACTATTTTGGGAAAAACTCTCTCAGGGGAATATAACACAAGTTAACCAAAGTTCCTGTGGCTTGTAACTTATATGGGATAATGTTGAAGCAGGCAGAAAAATGCAGCGCAAAGAATGTTGAGAAGAAATTGTGTTCTGCAGGCTCCTAGAGCACAGCCTTAGAAATTTCTTTAATGTTTTTGCTGCACCCAATGATTAATAAAACATAGGGAAATGTAATCACTCAGCTCCATGTTCCTTTTAGAGCTCCTGCTGCTGTCTTCTGGTCTTCATGACAAACTCTGTTAGAACACCCTTTGTCTGACCTTTTCTCATACAAACCACAGCAGTCTGGAAGGCAGAAATCCTGCCTCCATCACTGGTTTATAGCAAAAGTAGATTTGTTTTGGTTTTGCATATTATTTTTTAGTTCTTTTATTTCACAGATCAAAGGAAAAAAAGTTAAGATGAATGGAAAGGAAAAGAGTACTTTTCCTAACTCTTTTGTTAACTGGAGACAACTTCATTATTGAATTCACTCTGCTCCCCTTTCTATTATGCCATATGGCTGCTACCTTGCTGCTAAAACTGCTCTGCAGTGCTACATTCCAGAGCACAGACCTGTCCCATGCAGGGAAGTGTAACTTCAGAGAGTTGACTTGAATACTGTAGATCTTCTAGAGCCTTTTGGCTACCCACAAGGTAAAAACCACTAAACCAACAAAAAAGCTATAATCCACTCTTTTCGTGTCCTCCCGAAACTTCAGAATCCTTCTTCGAGAAAGTTCTTGCATGAAGGTGCCAGCTGATGAAGTAATAGATTAACAAGTTCTAATTTGCTGTGTAAGCAAGGTATGGTGTGAAACTCACTCACTGCAGCTCTTCTCTTTTTTCTTAACAGCAGAAATGTATTCATACCACATAGAATGGAATGGAGTGGATCTTTTCTCATGCTAGCAACAACATATTCCTTGCAGTGTATTTCAGCATTCTCAAGCATTCTTTTTCTTCCAGCCTTCACGGCAATTTCATAACTACTTTTAGGAAACAAGACCATTAAGGACTCTCAATCTTTCAAAAGATCTTTTTTAAACAAACTGCTCAAGATAAAAGAGAACTATGCCATTTTCCTTAATTGCTATAGAAAGACAATCATTTTCAAGTGCAAATTTTTGAAGAAATTTCCAAAGAAACGTATGCATTTCATCTGTATTAACATCTCTGTTATTTTCTTTTATAAGACTGTTCAAAATGCTTCATCACTTCTTATAATCTATTTCTTAGCTGGGCACCTTCATCATACCTGAAAATCCCAAAAATTCTATTCACTTGCAATTCTAGGGAACACAGAAAACAGCTGTTGGATACAGTCTGCCTCCTGACATCCTGCCAGCCTGCCTCTGCCACTGAGACACTTATCTCCTAGCTTCCTGAGCCAAGGAGCCTGCCCAGGGCTGAATGCTTTTACATCTACTCAGGTAGAAGGAAATGAATCAGAGGTTGACAGTAGGCCTTTACACCAAATTATTCACACAGTCAGGGCCTGGACCATCACCCTAGAGAGGAGCAGGACAGCTGTTGGCAGTGAAGAGCAACTCCTACTCTGGGCATCATCATCTCCCTGGGGATGGGGGCAGAAGCCCATGGATGCACCTGGCTCAGTGGGACCCATGGCTGTGCAGGACTGAGCTGCACAGAACTGGAGACCTGCCCTGCTGCAGCATCTCTGCTGCAGATGGCAGCTGATCAAGATCAAGAGCTGATGGCCTTGGGGGTTGAAACGGGGTCCTGAGCTACTGGCAGGGCTGGGGGAGGTCTGAGGTCCTGTTCAGGGACAGTCAGTTCTGGTGGTACCTTTGGGGCCCTGGCACACTGACAAGGACTGGAGAGATACCATTCTACTAGTCGCTGCACAAAAACACCCAAAAAGTGTAGTCACTATTTCAAATAGATTTTAGCCAGTGAACCAGGTAATTTGTATCCAAATAGACAGAAGAAACTATAATAACAAAAAAACCACTGTTACTAAAGACAAATGCATTCCCAAGGTGGCTTTGTACTTGCATTACAATAACATGAAAATGCAAGCAAGGAATACAAAAGCAAACTAAATCAACCTTCTCGCTGACAAGTCATTTTAAAGAATATGGTTGTGGCTGATAACCTATCAGTAAAAGAGATGCTTGTACTCATGAACATCACAGCTTTTTTGCAGTACGTTCTTAACATGCAGAGTGAAGCCTTTCATTAAAAACAAATCAACAATTAAAACCTCTCATCAGCCCAAAACAGTAGAAATAGTTTCAGACTCATGGTGCTACATTAAAATGTGAGTTCTTTTGAGATATGTGGTGCTGCTGTTTCTCTGAAACCTTATCAATTCAAAACCAGTTTCACTCAATTTAACTTCCTATTGATCCTTCTGAATTGCAGATATTAAACACTTGATTTCACAACAAGCTTAATAAACAGTTCTGAGTCTCTTTAAGCATGGCCAAAGGAAATGCATGGACCAGTCAGAATCAGAGATTACAGCAATGTCCCATTGGCCTGCAATTTTCTGGCAGCTGAAAGTCACTGCCCAGATATACGTAAGGGCTCGTGCTACAAGTTTTCTCAGAGAGTTGAATCTAAACTGGAAAATCCTAGCTTCAGAGGACAAACCTACTGAAATAATTCTATTTCTGTGGGATGTGTAAAGCTGCAAAGAGGGGTTCAGTCCAGAGGACAGGAATGTATTTAAGACCTTTGGGTAGATTTGCCCTCTAAAGAAGAAAAAATATTATGAAATGAAAGATTTAAAGAGGTGAGATAGAATGTGTGCACAGTGTGCAAGAAAAAAAAAAGTGAAAATTGAAGGCAGAAGGAGAAGTTCAGGCTTCCTAGAACAGCACGGTGTTGCTATAGGCTATGACAATTTCTACTAAGGTAGAAATCTTTGTGATCCCTTTCTTGAGTCTAAGCCTATGGCCCAGCTCACAGTGCACCCAAATCTTTGAATCCTTAAGCCACATTGCTACGGCCACAGCTATGGTCAGACAACTGTGACAATCAGAAATATTATGTTCTCCTACCCATGTCTGATATGGAGTATGGATGAAACAGTGAGCTGTGACTGAGGAGTGGTTACAGAAGGTGCTTCCAGTCTTCTTCCAGCAAATGAATTGATGTTTGCTGGCTGACACCAGAGCCCAATTGCAAGAGAGCTCTTCCTTTCCTCTGTTCTCTAAGAGGCAGCACATCCAGCTATTACTAGTAGCTATCTTCTAGTAGCTCTTTTCTGCACCACCTTATCCACATCCCACGTCCTGCCCCTCCCAAGCCAGGTCCTTTCAGAGAAAAGCATTTAGCACAGATGCAGACCCCAGTCTTGCTTGAGAGGACCCAGTCCTATAGATGAGGTTAGTCACTACCTAGTATTATCTGCCAAATTGTTGAAGAAGACATACTAGTTTCAGATGCATAGTTTAGTTCTTGGTCACAGTTATTGTATAGTCACTGTAGAAATGGAAAATTTGGGAGGAATCTCAGTGCAGGAGATCATGATATACCAGAACAGATTGTCTCCATAAACCCTCAAATTTCCATCTGTAAAGGTGTTGACAAAGAAATCAGAAAATTAGCAGTCAGGATCAGTTGAGGTATATCTGCTCTTGTCTTCAAATAGATCAAAAAATAGATAAAGTTCTGAGGTCTTCTCTGTGTCTATGTTCTGTGATTCCAGTTATTGGCAGCTATCAGTATTGCAACATGTCTGTGTTGCTGCTTTTGCCTTTAATGTAAGAAATATGTCTGTGGAGGGGGAAAACACATTACTCAAGTTATTTAACTGAAAAAGGAATGTATATCTTTGTGTGGTTACATGGGTTTTCCCGTGCAATTTTTGCTATTAGTCACTTTTGTGTACTGTAAGTCAGTTGTGCTATAAAAGAAATGCTAATATCTGAAGTCCAGATTCTACAATGATCTTTCTACAGTGGATGTAGAAAGTGGATTGACCCACAATGAAATAAGAGGTTTCCTTCACTGTAAGGGGACTGGTTGGTGGCAGAGGATTTTGTTTTCAAAGCTTATTGGAAAATTAGGAGGTAAAACTAACAGATAATTTAAAATAACACGTGTAGTGATGGCCAGGAGGATTCATTCTAATTTAAGGCAATGTAACTGCACTCTGAATGGTATAGAAAGTATATACATAAACCTTAAACAATAGCAACAGCTGTTTCTAGCATGATTTCATGATACACCATTAGTTTATATTTCTGGAAACCTTAAGCCAAGACAGGCCTAACATTGTCTGGGCAGATTCTGGTACTCTTATCTGAAGCTTGATGCTACTTTTCTTAAAGAAGTTCTGCTTAAATCGGTGTGAGTTTTGGATGCCACTTTTCTTAAAGAAGTTCTGCTTAAATCAGTGTGAGTTTTGGATTTGGTTGCACCTTAACTGCTGTTAAAAAAAGAGAAGGTGGGGTTCTAAGTTAAAAACAGGGTCAGGAGATGCTATCTTTCTTAAAGATGAACTGATGATCAGAGAATAGAGTGAGTTAACAGCAATGCTTCCTACCTGCATAAGCTGCAATGGGACTCAGCTCCATTTTTATTCTGAAATAGCAGGTGCACCAAAACCAACTAGAGAATACCCAGTATACATACTGCTTTTCATGTACTTTTTGTATAAAGAACAGATTGCTTTTATTGCTCCTGACCTTACATTTCTTTGTCAAACATATCAATCACTCCCCCTAACCTTTAATAGGAAAGGCTAAAGTTGTTTACTGCAGCAGTTCCTATTCACCACAAGGACACCACCTCCATTCTGAACCACTCAGATTTGCATACCTTCCACTGATTATCCAAAAAGATTGCTTCTTCCCCTAAAATATTTGTCCATTTTATACATCTTTTTCCCAAGGAGGTCATTCGTTGCCAGTGAGGTTAAATCTAAAAGTCAGCAGTATTTGGCAGAGATTTATGTGGGAATAGATATGGGTCTGTACTGCTCTCAGACTGATTAAATAAAGAATGTCATGGGAGTAGTATGATAGTATATGCATACTCCAGTAAATGAAAGTAATGCATTAGAATGCAGCTTTAGGGTCTAATTTAAAAACATAATTCAGGCACAAGCAGAAGCCTTTAAAATATTGGCAGATGTCTTCATACTGTATTTCATATAGAGGACAAAGTGGATTAAAGATAAATGTAATCCAAATAATGGTGCTGTTTCATTTATTTTTCACTTATGTTTTATTTCTTTTAAAGAAATTCAATTTGTAGAGGATTGTTTTCTGGGTTTTCATATTTTTATGCAGATCCGCTTAAAACTGTGAGCAGGGGAAAAAAACATTCATTACAAATTGATGCTTTTCCTCAGGCACTCTATGGTAAGTCATAGCCTTTGCTCAGCCTAGGTGAAATAAATACGGTTGTTAAAGGGAGCATTTCAATAAGCAGGAACCTTGATTCCTCTCTTTCTGTCTCACATCCATTTCAATCTCATTATTTGTCAAGGTGATTAGGCTTAAATGGTTATTCTCACTTAGGATTCTCAACTTTTATTGTAGCCTGTTGCTGAAGGACAGACAGGCTATTATTGTCTCTGCTCCACATTATATTTTTCCCTAGTGACATTCTATCAGGTTGGTGCTCTTACAACATTCTTTTCCTTCCACCTTCCCTGTACCACTTCAGAAGACAGAAGGAAATGAATAAAAATTCAAATGTGGCTCAAGAACATTGTTAAATGGAGTGAAAGATAGTTTCTCAATTCAAGAAAAGTTGGCTGGGGGTTGTGACACATACTTATGTATTCATATGTCTGAATAGGCAGATAATTCATCCCAAGTGGAGACCTTCTGATTTCTTTACTTATTTATGTGCTTTTGACTTCATCGTTGCGACTGTTACTGGCACACTGCAGCACTCACTTCATTAAGCACTTTCTGACTAAAACCAGAGTTGTGATGGAATGAGGAGGAAAGTTGTTTGCATTTGTTTTGAGCTTGAAACTTACTTGAAGCCCCATCCCTGGAAACAATCAAGGTTGGGTTGGATGAGTCTTTGAGCAACCTGGTCTAGTTGAAGATGTCCCTGCTCATGGCAGGGGTGTTGTACTAAGTGATTTGTAAAGGTCTCTTTTAATCCAAAATATTCCACGATTCTTAGACTAACTGACACTGTGACTGTTTCTCTCCTTCAACTATGTAACAAACTACAGTCTGACAGCCCTAATCAGAGACTAATACAGATCTACTATTGTTGAATTTAAGGAAGGGACCTGCATGCAGCTTTGTTAAATGTGTGAAAGTAACTGAAAGTCAGCAACTTAACAAAACAGTTAGTGTATGTAATTTTTATATGTCTGTATTTTGTGCAAAGCTAATGATACCAGTTCGTTCTCTCTGTCATCCTCAAATCTTTCAACAAAAACAGAATAGCATTTTTTAAATTGTCTCATAAAACTGAAGAAAGTAAAGAATGAAGCCAGAGAATAGCAACAGAACTGGAACAAATACTTTGTGGTAGGAGACTTAGGATGCTTGATCTATTTAGCTCACCAAATTTATCAAGTGTTGATTTGACTATAGTATATTAAAAAGATTTAATATTTCAACCTTTCTTAATGTAAGTGAAAGGATGTAAGAGAAATCAAAGTCTGTACTTACAGGCAGATGAACTCAACTTGGTAGGAAAACACACACTTATAATAGTGAAAGTGATTAGTCCCTGTAAATAGTAAAGAGAAGAAATGGTATAGCCTTCATCTTTTGTTATACTTCAGCTGAGGTCTAGAGAGAGCTAGATATGGTCTCAGAGGGAAATTACTTCTAATGCGGTAATGTAGATGTTCTTAACGTGGAAAGAGGAAAGGTAGAAAAGGTGCATCTGGTATGTTTTTGTCATGTGCAAGGTTTTGTCCATGACATGAGATAACCACCTTGTTGCTGTGCAGAAAACTAGCATAGATTCTGTAGTAGTTCTTTTTACCTTTAATATCTTTACACAACTACAGTACAACAAATAAAAAGAAATGGTGGGGTGAATGGTTATATGCTCTCACTGCAGTCCTTCTTATAAGTATGTTATTATGTACTTGATATCTGTCTTAAAACTCCTAGAACTGTATACTTTCATGACTGCAAATCAAATCCTACTCCTGGACAAGACCAAATCCCTTATGTGAGCTCATGACAAAGCTGGGGAACCGCCATCTTCAAAAGCATCAGTAGACCCTCTCTCACTGAGCTCAAGTGAGGATAATTCTCCTGGCCATTTTTCCCCTCTCATGAGCAGCCTACTATGGCCAGGAACGTGGTCCCCCATAATTTCCAGCTTAGATTTGTTTGGTTTTTTTAAACCACAGGTATAACTTTAACAGGTGCACCTCTGGAAGCTCTTGGAGAAAAGCAATAGCAGAAAGGGAATTATCTTGAAGGTGAGAAGCACTGTATCCAAAATGTGAACAAAGGTGGTCAGTCCTATAGGCTTCTGAATAAGCCCTCATGGTATTCCCTTTAAAATTCCATTGCACAGCTCTCCTACCAGCACTGGATTTTTAGATAGGTTTAGTCCTAAGTTCAATCAAAACCAGACAATTTTGTCCCTTCATTAAATCTGACCAGGAAGCAAGCAGGCCCACAGTGCCTGTCCCCAGTGCTAATGATTGCTTTACTGTGAATATTGATTGCTCGAGTACAGTTGTGAAGGACAGCAGCCTCTTTTCAGATTTAGCCATAAGCAAAACAAAGTAAGCACAGAAACTGTAATAATAGAAATAAAATCCTGAAACAAAGAAAGAGAAAGGAATGGGAAAAATGTAAAAGATTCAATGTTTTTCAGTCTGCTAATTGTTACAAAGGTCTAAAGTTGATTTAATTAAAAACATTACAAGTGCCCCCTAATTTACAGCAGAATGCTCTCCCTTAACAACCAGTTAATTTTTGAAACTTCTTTTTCCGTTTGTTTTATTTGGTTGACATGAAAACATGTTTTAGGTTTTCAGTGTGCATTATTCAGTGTGGAAGTCCTGGAAATGGAAGCCATATGCTATATTGAAAATATTGTAAACAAATAAATTAAAACGTAGATTTTCCTGAAACATATACGTGTTTGGGGAGAAAAGAGAGAATGCACACCTACATATATATGTAGTGAGGGAAAGAGTATCTGAGTACCTGTCTAATAACACTATCAAAAAAGTCTGCAGCATGGCAGAGTGTAAAAAATAATGGAAAAAGACAGCCTGGAAGAAAATAACTGAAGGGAACATGACTTTTGTCCCATAAAATCTGTATTTAAAACAAAATTACAATCACACTGGTTTTAATGATTTTTTTTTTTTTTTTTTCAATCATCAAACAAAAGGCAAAGCAATTATTGGAAGCAGTAGATTTTTATAGATAAATTAGATATCATCACCCTTCATAGAGGCTGAGAATACAGAGGTATGAACACTGGTGCCTTCTATAGGTTTTAATTCTTGTGATGTATTCCATAGTTCAGGGGTTATCACTGTGGATTGGTCTTGTCTTCTTTATTTAGGCACCTAGCCTGTGCTTATATTTCAGATGCCTTGTAGAACAAGCACCAAAAATTGCCTGCATTATTGATGAACAGAGAAAGGTGCTTGTGAAGGCCACAAGAGATTGTATCCACCACCAATTTTTAAATGCTTGAGCCTCACGTGACAAACACTTCAACCTGTTCTCTTCTAGGAAGAGTTCTTGGCTTAGTTCTGACCCACCCTGTCTGGGCAGAGTAGGGCAGGTAAGGCAGAACTGCAGCCCACGTGCTCAGCTCTTGCTATCCAGACACACCATGAGCATGCTGACTCCAAGCTCTAAATTGGCTAACAGACCATTACATAGCCAGAAGGCTGACAGATCACTGGATTCCACTTAAGTTGGTTCTTCAGCGCTACGCTTTGGAGAATATACATATACATATATACACACACAGAAACATACATCAGCCAAACGTCTCTTGAGAGACAGAGCTGACTTGCCAGAGCTCTACCACCATTGCATAGCTATGCAGAGTTTTGACCAAGTCATTCTTGTATTTTGTCTCAATCAGGCTGCACAACTATTTGCATTGGTCCCTAGTTTATACCAGTCATAGTGCCATGTCCATGAATTCAGTTGAGAACATGAACCTTATAGAAAACATATTTTTGATGGCAGAGAAATGATATTTAATTGAAAATCTGGAGACAAAATATCTCCTAAGAGTAGTTGGTACTTATGTCTGGTTCTCCTTGTTCAGTATGGTATTTCTAATAAGTGCCAAACTAAAACACCAGCTTCTGGAAATACCTGGAACAAACATTTCTGTCAGGCAGAAACATTCTGTATTAGTTGTTCTTCCAGTTTATAAAATCCCCCCTCAGAGGAATGGTGTATTTCAGATTCAAATCAGAATCTTGAACATTTACATAGCATGATGTAGGGGATTACTACCATCCTATCAGGTACTAGTCACAGTGAGACTATACTAGAGCTGTTTACAATGTGCATGAACCTCCTGTGCTCCACCTCTGCATAGGCCCCATATCAGAAAATGAAGTTCTCTCTGAAGACTATGCATCGTGTTTTCAGACATAATTTTCAAATATAAACTACTGAAAAATTTTGATGTTTGACATGAGGCTCCTGCGAACTACAAAATGCTCCCTTCAGGGTGTGTTTCAGCAACATCTTGACAGAATAGACACTCCAGTCTGTATTGACAGATTTGGCTCTATTATCAGTAGTGAAAAAGTATAAGGGACTCAACCTGGCAACAAATTAGCTGACTGTAATGCAGTTTGTAATTAATCTAACAGAAAAAGGGCTTCATAAATTATACAACTTGAGTTTCACTTTTTCTAGAAAAGGAAAAGAAAAATAATTAGGGAGCACTTTTACTTGCGAGAACATCAATTACCATAAGCTACATGTGAAATGTTGCTGTTTTCAGATAAGGAGTTAATCTATTTTACTAAATAAAATGTGTCACTCTCACATAGGTGAATTATACAATTACACACTTAAATTATACATAACAAATGTATGCTTAAGATTTACCTTCATAAAAGCTTTGGAAATTCTGTGAAACTAATTAATTTGTATGTTTTATAATATGTTGCTCAAGCAATTTAAAATGCAGTAAGTAAATGTAAGACCAAACAAATTTCTTATTCATTTAAAAAAAGAGGTCAGAGTTTACAACATGATGTTTGTGAATAAAGAAAGGATACCAGAAACTTTTGTGAACATATTCTTATTTTAAATATAGACTTTGAGCTAAACATTGAATGAACAGAATGCATTCAATTCTAGGAAAGGTTATAGATACATATAGGAAATATAGGGTGATAGTTTTATTATTAGCTATGGAACTGGTGAAGATAGGGCACCCAGGTATGAAATTCCTCACATTTAAAAAGTTATTGAATAAAATGAGGTGGAAGTAGGAATGCACCCTTGGAAGTTTCATCTGTAGGCTATTTGAGGAATTCATGTTTTCCTGAGATTATGAACCTGATTCCAGCAAGATCCATTGTTCCTTATCTGACCAGGTTCACAGGTTAAAAAGTCCCAGACAGGGAGCTTAAGATAATTCAGACTTTTTGTGCATGGATAGAGTAGCTCTGTAGTGCACTTCCAGTGCATAGTGCAACATGTGAAAACACCAGAGTCATTGCACATATTTTTATAGCCTATACATTATTATACTTATAGCACAACTAATTCCAAGATTGAGGACTCTGGATTCTACCATTGATTCAACGTGTGCACCTATACCGTCAATTTAATGGGAAAGTTTTGAATTTGAGTTTAAAATTAGATGGTGGCTAGATTAATAGCGAGGCTGAAATACTTATTTTCCTTCAGATACACATTTGAAAAAAAGTCTTACTCTGCTTATTTCCCTATTGATCTGCAAGGGAGCAGCAGTACCTACATCAGAAGGATGCCGTAACGATCAGTACTTGAATGGGACTTTGGAGACTAATGAACTTGAAGAGCTTAAGGGAAGAGAAACTATGAGATCCTGTAGTGTGACTTCCAATAAATCTTACAACATCAATGTCCTCTCAGTTTCTTGGAGCCTAACACCTAGTCCTCAGCTGAAGCATTATTTGTGTCTGCTGAAAGTGTTCCTCTTAAAAAGGCAGAGCCATCAGTCTTGACAGGAGAACATCACTATCCTCAGGAACTTGTTCCCAAAGGTAATAACTTCTACTGATAGAAATGCAAGCCTTATTTCAATGTTAACTCACCTGCAATACAGAAAACTTGTTTTCCAGTTACGAATTCCTATCCCTCTAGTGTCCAGCACTTATCCTGACTTCCAATTTATCCTATGTAAAGTTAATGGCTAGTTCAGTATGCTCTGTTTTTAAAGTCATGCTTTCCAAGGAGAGATGTTGGATTTTTTTTTAAAGGTGGACAAAATGTGTTTGATTGGTTTGGTTTGGTTTGGTTTGGTTTTTCAGTGAAGAACACAGTAATGTAGGTGCTTTACACTCTCATTGTAGACCTCGGTACCCAGATCACAGGTACCCAGCTCTCACCACTGATAAAAGAGAGTTATAACATTGTAGGGGGTGTCTAAGTCAAGTACCAAAAGCTCTGTGGGATGAACACAGCCAAGGATTGATGCTGAAGGACTTATTCATGTTCCTGATTCTGAGATCTTTCACTCCATCAGTGGCTACATTAAGCAATTGTTTGCACAGACCCAGGCAGTATGGGAGGATCCAAGGACACTCTGTGTTACTGTTTTGTCACCATATTCCTCTGCTAAGCTTTCTGGTATGGGAAAATTTTTATCAAATAATTTTTACACTTGCTTCCAGATTGCTGACAAAACTGTTGAATGGTATCAGATACACTGCAAATCCTTATGGGTGCCCACCAAAACATTTCACATGCATTGAATCTTCCACCAACCAACTCCTCTTGAACTTGCTAGGAAAGTGTGAAGTATTTTCGTTCAAAGGAAAAGGAACACCTATACAAAGATAAATGTTGTTTTGATTTGAGAATGCAATACACAAGCTTTGAAAGCTCTTCAGACTTGTTTTTAGAAATCATTGCTCCTGTAACCAGAAAGAGTTGTTACCATAAATTCTGCAGAATGTGTTTAATGCATGGGTGTTCAGCAAACCACACTGAAAGTGTGGTGTGAGTTGTTTTTTTCTTCTATAGTCAGGTCACATTGAGTACTATATGCCAAGTATTTTCAGAAATAAGAAAAAAACAAAAAAACAAAAAAACCCCAAACACAACAAAAAAACAACTATCCCCCCTCCTTCGCTCAAATAAGTGATTGAACCTCTGGTATTTACAACATTCTTAAAGGCAATTGGCTGCCATAAAATAAACAAACAGCAAAACCAAGAAGTCACAGCTGCTCACTTTCAGAGTCAAACTTTTGAGAGTTGAGGGGCTAAATGAAGTCCATTTTGTTATCTTGCAGCTGGGTTTCCCATGATGAAATATCCATTGATCCATTTTATTTGCTTTAGATGAGTTTATCTTGATACGCCAGTAGGAAGTCACTTGTGGTATACAATTCAATCATTGTATCGGTAAAAAAAAACCTCACATACTTTGTAGTTTTTGTCCTTGATATTCTCCACATGTTTGCAGCATTGAACAGCTGGGGCCATAGAAAACATTTAGAAATCACTTTATTTTATGTAGATCAATCACTTTAGTATACATCACACCAGGCAAATGAAAATTGTTCATTTACATGTCAGTGGGAGTTTGATGTCTTAAAACAATCTTACAGACATTAGTGTGGGCCACTGTTTGTTTTCTTTTGCAAAAAAAAGGAGCCATATAGTCAGGAATTAAGCTTTAAAATCAATTCAATATTGAGAATTGAAATACATAAACCAACAATTTCTTCCCCCTTCTTTAAATCATCTCTGATTTAACCTTATAGAAGCATAAATTCCTTCATCTAATGTTTTTTTTGGGGACTTAAGGTCAGAAAGAATATGATATACAGTGTAGACTATGAATAAGCAAATGCTATTAATTAACAAATAAACAGTAATTATAACAAAGACACAGGTTTATGTAAGCTAGGAAATGCCTTACATCATTATTTTTTTCCTCATAAGTCTATCTTTCTATCACCCTCCCACCCCTTTTTCCAATAGAAGGATTTGTCATAAGTTAATTTAAGAGAACTATCTTCTTTTAAGTTATCTTTTATTGCAGCAGTATGTGGTAAGAAGTCACTTCAACATGTTTTTGTTGTGCAGCTGCAGTTACATTCAAGATAACATGCAGAATACACTCCTTAAATGTCTTAACAGGGCTGACATACCAGTGCTTTTTAGAAGCCAGGTGGAGAGCTGAGCTACTCCTCAGCTGGGTACCCTGAAGATCACCAGTAGCATATTCCCTGAAGAGGACTTTATCTGAAGCTGTGACCAGCCTGAAACCATTGATATAGGAGACTTTGATTTCCTTCAGTCCCCTGTTTTAAAGCACAATTATATTTTTGTCCAGGTGTTCCCTATTAGAAATCTGGGATGTCAAAATGCCATACTTGCCCAAAGTGGCCTGCATATGCCAACATGTTGGTACCCTGTTCATGTAAGAAAATGATTGTGAGGAAGAGCTAGGTGAAGTTGAATCACTGCATAGTGGGTTGGTTGTTCATATTGCATGGAAAGCTGCATCTTCATTGAAGAGGAGAGATGCCTTGGCTTGTAACTGTAAAACTCTGGAAGAGATTTTGGCTTATGTGTTCTTTTAAATCGAGAGAAAATAGATTCATTGTTATAATTTGTGTTGTTTTTTCTGAAAATACTGGACAGTCTGTAAGTGCTGAAATAGAAAAACAATTTAAATACTTTCTCCTGAATGTTTTCTTTACTCCTAGTTGTCTCAAGCATCCAGTTGCTGGATATATTCAACTTCCATGGCATGACTCTTGTTCTGTCAGTGTTCACTCCTGAAATATGAGGATATGGAGAATTTGCAGTGGCCTTCCTATCTGAAGAGGACCTACAGGAAAGCTGGAGAAGGACCATTTAAAAGACAGTGTAGCAATAGATGAGGGGCAATGGCCTTAAACTACAGTAGGGTAGTTTTAGATTAGACATTAGGAAGAAGTTCTTTACTATGAGAGTGGTGAAACACTGGAACAGGTTGCCCAGGGAGGTGATGAAGACCTCATCCCTGGAGACATTCAAAGTCAGGCTTGACAAGGCTCCGAGCAACCTCATCTAGTTAGGAACATCCCTGCTAACTCCAGGGGGGTTTGACTAGAAAATCTTTAAAGGTCCCTTCCAACTCAATGCATTCTATGATTCTACGACTAGGGGGAGGTTGACAATAACAGTATGACCAGGAGAGGAGGACCTGATCCAAGACAAAGAATAAAAGCAAAGGCTTTCCTAGTTTAACAGAAATTTAGTGCCAAATGTCTTCTTATTTATTAGCACCCAGAAAACATCCCTTTCTTACTTAAAAGGGACACAGTAAGGTCTTTACATATTTGAGGTGTCTTAGCAAGCAAAACATGAAAAGATAAAATATGACAATGGATATGAGAATGTATGGTGAAAAAAACCCACACAACTGTAAACACAGTCAAGTTTAAGACTAACTCTACCCAGAGCAATTAATGTAGTGGATAAATATTGAGTTTGGGTAAGAAGTATATGTACCATATATAAAGATGTTAGGGGTATAGGAAGAGGGTATCGATTTCAGAGCTGTTTTTTATTGACCACATGTAAAGGCTGATGGAAACAGAAACTGAGCATAAATTCACAGTGAAAAAATAGGTTCTGAAAACTCCACCTAATACATGCTAGAATTCTGAGGCAATAAAAATTTCACTACAAAAGAAAAATATGCTGCATTCTTTGCTAACAGCAGTATTAAACACGGTACAGGGAACTGCCAGCAGTGGAAACAAATAGTTTTAGTTGTCAGAATAACAGATAATGAAATGTAGAAGTGCCAACAATCAGAATGATGGACTCCTAGTATAAAAGTGTGAAAATCCTACCTCTCAACATATTTATTTCCCTTGAGTTCACCATGCTTTTCTCTGTGAAGTCAAAACAAATAAATTTTCCAGATTTCTGGCCTTGATAATGTGCCATAGGAAAGGAGACTTAAAAGGCTGTTCTCCTTTTGCTAAAAAAAAAAAATATATATATCTTTGGAGTCCTACATTTCAGGTGAGAATGAGCCATTCTGTCTGTGTCACCTGACCTCCTGCAGAACTGAATCCTACTAGCTGGGTCACACCCACAGTTTCTGTCTAAATGTTATTAAAAATAGCTTGTCTGAAATTTAGGTGTTGCAATGTGTTTCAGTGCCGAGTGATCTTTTGGCATTGTGAAAAATCCCTAAGCTAGCAACCAAAACACTGTATTCAGTCATCTGTAAGAAGCCCTTCTCAATTTGACCGTTCTTCGCACTTAAAGGGACTTAGAGAAGGCACAGGGCTTCCTTTGTGTTAGCGTGGATGAGGGATATGAGCTACTCAAGTCTGAGCAAAATCTGAATGGCCTTCATTTAATAGTTTCTAGACCTTCTTCCCAGATGAATGCCCTCTGCACTTTCAGAATATAAGTGTGGGTGCCTTCAGAGCTTTGTAGTGCTAGGAAGAAAATGGATTGGTTTATGAAACACTTGGAAAGTTTTTAAGGAAGCTAAGATCCAGTCTAGGTGGAAGGAATTTAGGTGGAAGAAGTTCCTACAGCATTTTGAACTACCAGATTCTATGTGGATGAGTACAGACAGGTCCACTGCTTGTATCTCTCATGAGCCAGGAAAGAGATAGCTCCAGTCCAGAATACATTTACTGACGTTGAAACAGTACTATGTATAAACTGATATCTCTTCCTACATGACTTAAAAAGCTAGAAAGTAATGAGAAATTATTCAGCAGAGAAGTGCAAGGGAGGGTGCACTAGCCAGGTGGATAGCATGGCTATGTGGATTCCAGACTGGACTGGCATCTGTCCAGACTGTTTGCAGCTTGGGAGCTTGGGCTTGTCTGCACTGGTCTGGAGAAACATTCCCATACTTGCATTGCTTTTGAACAGCATTTGGTGCTTTTAAGAACTCTAAAGGTTTGTATTCCACGCTGCACTGTGTCATTCAACTGATATGGAAACTTGGGGTCAATACCATAATTCTCTCACTCTCATTTTGTAGGCACTCCTGGTCCCCTTTGTTGTTATTTAAATCATGTGAGTCAGAATCATCTCAAACCACAAGTATCTACAATCCCAATAAAGGAAGGAAAAGTGGGAATGTGGCTTGTGGTTTGCAGGATATGCTTAATGAACAATTATTTATAATAATTACATGCTACTTCTTGAACTGATTGAAAGCAGAGTATAAGAAACCCTGCCTTTAAAAAAATGTCAACTTTTATGGTACAAATGTTTATGTTTTCAATAAGTAAAAAGATGTTCATGGACCTCAAGTAATCTGAAAGCATGTCTTGCCTGACACCAAATCAGAGAGGGCTAGAAGATCCCAGAATATTGGTGAGAATATTTATTTTCCTCAGCCTATAAAAGCAAGAAAAATGCTGCAGGGAACACTTCTGAGCTGGTATAAAAGAAGGATGAATGACATCAAGGTCTTTGCAATTCCTAATCACTATAATTCTATGATTTGATTTAAGACCAGTTGCCACATAAATACTAACCAGCTTACTATTTTCTTAATACCTATGTAAGCACTCATTTCTACAGATGTCTTAAGATGCGTATAGTACGTATAGTAGCTGCAAATTAGCATATCATGCATACATTGCTTTTTGTGCTTCCTGGAAATGATCCAAGGATGACTGACTAACACATGGGATGTTTCCTCTTCACAACATTAACACGAAGTCAACACCTGCAGTGATGTAAGCCCATGACTCACCTGCATGAATGGAGGTCTCTTTAGGATCAACTGTTGTGAGCAGAATACATCTGCAACATCCAAATAAATGAGCCCTTCTAAAGTAAGTCAGCACTACCCTTGTTTAGAATGCAGGGCCCTTGTGAAGGCTGAGGTGAAGCAGCTGGCTAGCAGCTTTTGTGAGTCATTTTAAAAAGCCACTCTCACAGCTGGAGAGAAAATAGCCCTGGCAGCACTGGCAATTCATTATGAAATGTAAAAAGTCCTTCTTTGGGCGGAAGGAAAACTTCACCCAGCTGTCAAGTGTTTGAAATGTTGGGGGGAAAGTGCGTGCACACGCACGCACATGGCCCTGGCTTGCTAAGTGAGGAATACAGAGGCCGCATTAGATGAAATTAAATCTCCTCTTAGATGGAAAAATGCATGGGCTGATGACTTCAGTTTTTAGAAATCAATAAGGGTTTTGGTGAATGGAGGTATCAAGCACTTTTTATCATCCAAGAAAGGCTGGCCTGCAAGTCTCTTATCTGATTTAAATTCTCCTCTTCAAAATACCTATATAAAAAGACACTTGACCTCTGCTTGCATTATTGTCCAGCTCTATCGATCTGAAAGCTTCATATTGCAGAGAAAGGAAAATCTAAGTGGCAGAACAATCAATCCCTAATCTCATCTTTTTCTATTTGGCAAACATAAAATGTAGTTAGTGAATGGTTTCCAAATATAAATCAATTTAATCCAAGAGATGCTGATGCTGCATATTTGCAGCACAATAAAAGATGACTAATTTAGAAGACTCTGTAGAATAAAGCAATGAAGAATTCAAGTAGAAAGATGTGGGGAAAGATGACTTGCATAGCTGTGAAGCCTGAAGGGATTCCATGTGGATGCAATTTGCAGACCAATAGGAAAAAGAATCTTCAGAGGTGAAGCTCAAATACAGCTTTTCAGAACTTCTTTCTGCAGTTTGCCTTATTTACAGCCACACAAAATGCAGTCTGTGTTCTATTTCTGTGGAACAGTACTGACATCTAGTGGCAATTTTTACAGATCCTGCTTAATTGTCCCTCTGGGAAAATGAAATCTCTTGCAGAAGTCCCTAACTATTACCCCGTCCAATGGTTAAATGACAGCACCACTTCATTTCTCTTATGCATTGCAGTGATGCAAAATGTAGGCCCAGCTCAGGTCTCTGAACTCAGAAAGCTCTTTGGAATTTTAGGAAAACAATTTTGAGGTTCTTGTGGCTTACTTTTTTGGGAAGGATTAATGCACAGAGCCAGCAAAGAATTCTCCATTTTAACTAAAATACAAAATTTTCTATAACTGAATGTTAGCTCTTGGATAACCTGTGACCAGAGATGTTTATGCAGTTACTGTGTTTATAAGTGAACCATTGAGTAGAACAATAGGTTTATTATATGATCACTGAAAGTAGCGCATGATTGTTTCTGAAAAGTTATCTTAACTTCAGATGTGTAGATCTGTGTCTGCTGTATTCAAGACCTGTGTTCAAGAAAGATTATACACTAGAGGAGATTTAGAGAAGATTTGCTGTAAAGATAAAAGACTGAAAATGGATCTTACAGTGAAAGACCTAAAGAGATCATGCTGCTTGGTTTAACAAAGGGAGAGAGGTGATAACAGTTTATGAATACACATATATGAAGAAAAAGAATAAGATAGAAAAGAGATCTTTAAAGTGCTAGATAGAAATACAAAAAGATGTAGTGACTGGCAAATAAAAGGAGATAAATCTAGAGTTGAAATGAAGCAGAACTTTTTTTTTTACTATTAGAATTATTAGCCCTTGAAATAACTGATGGCAGTGTGTGGTAGAGTTTCAGTTTCTGGACCATTTTAAATCAAAGCAGATTGCTTTCTGAGAGATGTGCTTCCTTCAAAAGGAAAAGAAACCATGAGGAAGGCAAACATTGGGGCAAATTGCTCAGAATTTGAGAAGTCTGCATTCATGAAGGTTTACAAGCCCTCAGGAACCTGGTCTGATCTCAAAGCTGACCTTGTTTTGGGGAGATGGTTAGACTAGAAACCTCTTTCAATCCATTTAGACCTGATTTATTCTTTGATATTTTGATCCTATGATATATTCAAGGAAGTCTGAGACCCTATGGTGGGTCAGTCTAGATTATGTCAAGGTTCTAATCTCCAAAGTCTAAAAAATGATCCAAGAAAGAAATACTGCTTCACAAAAATTGCTTTTGATCCTTTTTCAAATACACAGTTTTCTATTTTTTTCTTCAATACTTAAAGGTCAGAATAAGGAGAAAACTGTGATTTCCTAAAGCATATTCAATGTCAAGGGGAAATCAAGATAGAGATTCCCAAATCTCTAAATTTATCCTTCATGGAATCACAGAATGGCTGAGGTTGGAAGGCACCAGGAGTCACCTGATTCAATTCATCTGCTGAAACAGGTCTACCTAGAGCCAGTTTCCCAGGTCTGTGTCCAAACGGCATTTGAATGTGTTCAAGTATGGAACCTCCATAGCCTGTGCCAGTGCTTGGTCACTCACAGTAAAAATGCGTTTCGTGGTGTTAAGATGGCAGCTTCATTGTTTTGTTTTTTGCCCATTTCCTCTAGTCCTGTCACTGGGCACAACTGAAAAGAGCCTGTCTCCATTCTCTTTTTTCAGCCTCTCTGGGCAGCCTGTTCCAGTGCTCTGTCACTCTCACAGTAAAGAAGTTCTTCCTGATATTCACATGGAACCTCCTATGCTCCAGTTTGCATCCATTGCCCCTTGTCTTATCACTGGTCATCACTGAAAAAAGCTTGGCTCCATTGTCCTGACACTCACCCTTTACATATTTGTAAACATTGGTGAGGTCACCCCTCAGTCTCCTTTTCTCCAAGCTAAAGAGACCCAGTTCCCTCAGCCTTTCCTCATAAGGGAGACGTTCCACTCCCTTAATCATCTTTGTGGCTCTGCACTGGACTCTTTCAAGAAGTTCCCTGTCCTTCTTGAACTGAGTGGCTCAGAACTGGACACAATACTCCAGATGTGGCCTCACCAGGGCAGAATAGAGGGGGAGGAGAACCTCGACCTACTAACCACACTCTTTCTAATACACCCCAGGATGCCATTGGCCTTCTTGGCCACAAGGGCACATTGCTGGCTCATGGTCATCCTCCTGTCCACCAGGACCCCCAGGTCCCTTTCTCCTACACTGCTCTCCAGCAGGTCAGCCCCTAACCTGTACTGGTACATGGTGTTGTTCTTCCCCAGATGCAAAACTCTACACTTGCCCTTGTTGAATTTCATTAAGTTTCTCCCTGCCCAACTCTCCAGCCTGTCAAGGTCTCGTTGAATGGCAGCACAGCCTTCTGGTGTATCAGCCACTCTCCCTCCATTTTTGTTTCATCAGCAAACTTGCTGAAGTTACACTCTGCCTCATCACCAAGAACATGAATTAAAATGTTAAACAGGACTGAACTCTGAGGTACACCACCAGTTACTGGCCTCTGACTAGACTTCATGCTGCTGATCATCAAGGCACAGCCATTCATACCGTTTTCAGTCCATATCATCGTCTTCTCATCCAACCTATACATCAACAGGTTTTTTTATCATGAGCTCCTGGCGGACAGTGTCAAAGGTTTTTCTGAAATCCAGGAAGGCAAAATGTACTGCTCTTCCCTCATATACCACATCAGTCTGGTCAAGCATGACTTCATTCTGGTGAAGCCATGTTGACTACTTCTGATTTTTTTCCCCCTTAATATACCTGGAAGTTCTTTACAGGATTAGATACTCCATCAGCTTCCCAGGGATTGAGGTGAGGCTGACTGGCCTATAATTCCCTGGGTCTTCCTGCTTGCCCTTTTTGAATATAGGAGTGGCATTTGATTTCCACCAATATTCAGGCACAGGCAAAAAAGAGATTTCCGAATAGATTAGAGCAGGAGGACTAAAAGGCCATTAAAATTAAATTAATTTAATTAATTATAATCCTCACTATCAACACAGGCTGGGGGAACGATGTGATAAAGCAGCCCTGCAGAAAGGGACTAGGGAGTACTGATGAATGAAAAGCTGGAGATGAGCGAACAGTATGCACTCACAGCCCAGAGGGCAAATCACATCATGGGCTACATCAAAAGAAGTGTGGCCAGCAGGTCAAGGGAGGTGATTCTGCCCCTCTACTCTGCTCTCATAAGACCCCACCGAGAGTACTGTGTTCAGGTCTGGAGTCTTCAATGCAAGAGGGGCATGGACCTGTTGGAATCAGTCCAGAGAAGGGCCACAAAAATTACCAGAGGGCTGAAGCAGCACTTCTCCAATGAAGACAAGCTGAGAGAGCTGGGATTGTTCAACCTGGAGAGGAGAAGGTTCTGGAAAGACCTTATAGTGGCCTTTCAATACCTAAAGGGGGCCTACAGAAAAGCTGGGGAGGGACTTTTTAAAGGGTATGTAGCAATAGGACAAGGAGCAATGGTCTTAAAGTAGAGCAGGGTAGATTTAGATTAGATATTAGGAAGAAGTTCTTTACAATAAGGGTGGTAAAGCACTGGAACAGGTTGTCCAGAGATGCGGTGGAGGCCCCACCCCTGGAAACATTCAAGGTCACGTGCGACCAGGCTCTGAGCATCCTGATCTAATCCAAAGGAGTCCCTGTGCACTGCAGGGAGGGCTGGACTAGATGACCTTTAAAGGCCCCTTCCAAGCCCATATGTTCTATGATTCCATGATTCTATGAAAATTGCAGAAAAAAATCAGGAAAAAAATAGTCATCAGAGGCAAGTTAAAAAAAGGATGAACAAAAGGGTAACTTTAAAAATCAACAGAAAGAAAGGAAAATTATATGAAGCAATGGGGAAAGAAATCTAATAACTCATTATGAGAACACCTGCAGATTCAGACCACTTAAATACCTTCTTCTCTGTGTTATTGAGACTCTAGACAGACCAGAGAATACAGCAGGTTACAGCTGGAGAGGAAGCCTTCTAACAGGACATTTTTCAGCAGAGCTTTGGTGTGTGGGATACCCAAAAGTTGCCATACAGGGGATTAATCTCCATCTTATTCAAAATCTCCATTCCCCAAATGCAAGAAGGACTAACTAAAAGGAAATGTACCTGGTTTGAGGATACTGGACGGAACAAAAGCTATGATATAAAACTGCAGTTATGCATAAAGTGTAGACATAGCATTAGAGAGTAAATTATTTGCTTTGTGTTCAGTAGATTAAATGTGACAGGACTGTTGGCTGAGCCAGAGGGAAGAAGACGAAGTAGAAATAGAGCAAGGTGAGAAGCGAGAAAAGGTAGCATAATTTTTCTGTTTTATTCCCTCTCCACACAGTTCTGTTGCCCAAAATATGTGTGTTTTTCAATATCAGTGAATGCACTTATTATGTAAACAAAATTAGGACCATTAGAAGTGAGTAAATACTAACTCTTCAGCTGTTTGGGGTATAAAGATGTATGTACATACACATTTCTACATTTGATTACAGGTTACCAGTTTAAATAGTTTTGCATGCTGATTTTTTCAATTTTTTTTTTTTCTTGCCCAGGAAGACTCTAATTTAAAAGCAGGAGAGGACAACATCCCAAACTACAACAAAAAGATTTGCCATTTCAGGCTGAAAGAAGCTGTGCTGAGCTATACTACATCTGTCCATTCCCCTTGAACAGTTAAGGAAAAGAACTCTCTCCAAACCTTGACCAGCAGTAGATAGTGTAATTACTTATGGCCAAGGAGCTCCATTGTCTGCTCATTATCATACTTGTCCACGCATCTGTCAAGCCCCTATTTTAAGGCCTCTCAGACTTTTCCCATGTAATATACAGACCACACAAGACTGATTTTTCATTTATGCCTCACCTCAGCAAGACGTATCACCTTGAAATTAATCCCTCCCAGCCTTCATAAGGCCCCAAACCAGCAGAGACACTACTTTGTAGCACAGTGTCCATACCAGCAAGTTAGCTAGGCCTACAGCACGTGATCAAAGAAGAGAACAAAGCAGTTGGGAACCAAAGTTTAAGAGTAGCTCTCTTATTTCCTGATAGGAGATGCCTTAAAAATTAAATAACAGAATAATTGGTCTCCCTTTTTCATAAAGAAAAACAGACCCCTCAAAATGAAGTCTTGAACAACTGGAGTAAATTTTAAGCAGTACCTCAGCCGTATGTGCCTGGCATCTCTACACAAACTTTAACACTGGTATTAGAGTGAAATACAGAGGTGCATACATGCCTATGATTTCACTTCTACTTAAAACTATGTAGAACTTTAATAGTGTCCAGCACCTCTGAAGTTATCTTAGTAAATTAATGCTTTTGTTTCCCATCCTGCTCTCCTTTGCCTTTTAATTCTACCACTCCATTCCATCACTGTTCCTTTCTACTTTGTTTTCTTCTCGATCCTTTTGATTCAATAGATTTTCTCTATATGTGGTTTGCCATCTTGCATAGTTTGGTTAACCAGTTAGCAGATGCCTCAGAAGACTGGAAGACCAATATTTCTAACAAATAATTCCTCTCAGTGTATTAATTATGGACTGGCCAATATCATCAAGTTAAAGCAAGGTATTGCCAAATTCAATTATGATAAATATATATATATTTAAATGGTAGATAGTTTAGTTACTGAAATGCTTCTTTCATTTCCAAATCCTGATAATCTCTGCAATTCCATCTGTCAGAGAGTTTCACAGACTATACATATTCTATGACTAAAAGGCTATTTCTTACTCTGTTCCTTGGTGTTCTACATTTGAAAGTCACATATTTGTCTGCTATTAAAGAACGAGACAAGGTGAACAGAAGATCCTAATTACAGTATTCCTGTATCCTTTTTTTTTTTTCTTTACAATGAGACCTGTTCTTAAAGATAAATCCTACCGTGAACAAACACTCCCACTGTGAATAAATAAAAACCTAGAAATACTATCTTTTTCTTTTTTCTCTGTCACTATTCATCTTCAAACTCATTTCCTTTTTCCCCAGGCCACCAATACACTTGCAGTAACACAAGATATACCTCGAAACAGTAAAATATATTGGCAGCACTATTCTGCATATGTAAGTAGCTTTGGTTCCTCTAAAGACCATAATTAAAGTGATATTTTCTTATCCAAGCTCAGTTGAAGGCCCCATGGAAACTTAACCTGTTAACATACATGCTTGGTTGATTAATGCCATTAAAAAAAAAACCCTAAATACTACTATTATCCCCTAATGCAGAAACACACTTTAAAAAAAAACACAACAGTTGCGCAAGTATAACATATATTTTCTTCAGGGAATAATTTCATTATATAATATAATTTCATTATATTAAGAGCTGCTAGATCCACCCTTGATGATAGCTGATAATATACCATAAAATAGTGAAGACATACAACCTCTGTGTATAGAAAACTGTCACTGAAGTAAAGACATTGTGGGCAGGGCTCCTCTGCTGGGAGAAAATAGGCTTAAAGGCTAAACTGGCCAAAAGAATTTGAAGCCAGAATTGCCTGACTGCAGAGTACAAATCATCCGAAAGATGTTAAGATAGGAACAATATCCTGTTGCTGTCTTCTGTAAATATGACTTTAACTGCAACTGTTGGACTAGCTCCATTCTTCACTTACAGTGATTTTAATAATAACAATAACTGTGGACAGGAGTTTGTAAAGGAGTGATTATAAAGTGAGTGGTAGTGATATCACAGAAGATAGACATGAGTGTGAAAAAAAGGAGTCAGAAAAGTTGTGTATTTAGTAAAAAATGCCATCCCTCAAAAATGACAGAAAAAAACCTTTGTATAATAAAGCAGATACCATTGGGCAAGGCTGGATGTTCCAAGGCTATGAACATCATTTGAAATCCCAAGTCCCAGTACTTGCTCATTCTTGTCAGTTTGGGTCGAGATTATTGTTGGGTTATACTCAGATGTGTCCTTATATGGACATACCAGCAATAGAAGACATGCTCATGGACCTGCTGGAACTGGGAGTTAACCACAGCATGAAGATGAGTAGAATCACCTGACCAGCACTTTCTCGTGTGAGAAATGGAGAAAAGAAACCTCAACTTGCCTACCTTATTTTTCAGGCAGCCTTTGGACCCAGCAGGATGCCACAGAGAATGTCAGGGCATAGCATGGTCATGTGGCTCCCCAGAGGCCAGGGCAGCAGGGGCTCCCTAAGAAGGCAGGGAAGCTGGGGGCAGCCTCGGCCCTGGGCACTGGGACATGGACAGGCTGAGGCTGGTCAAAACCTGCGGCCACAGGAGCACAGGCAGAGCAGTGCCTCCGGATCCTGACATGGGGCTTACTTGATAGAGCAAGTGCATCATCCTTTGCCCTCAGGCAGGCTGAGGGAGCAGGCCTAGCAGGGCCAATATGGTTGTGCTGACTTGTACAGGGAGCAAAGTGTCAGCAGAACCTGCAGAAAATATTCTAGCTAAGTTGTACAGCTGACCTTGCTCAGTTTCTTTTATTCCTTTTTTTTTTTTTTTCCCCATTTTTTGTTTAAATTTTATTTTACTCTTGTTCCAAATGCAAAAAGAAAAGAATGCCAGTGACCCAACATAGATCTCCTCAGTCCACTGAATATGGTTCTCTAGGAATGGAGGACCTTTCAGGGGACTGCAAGGTTGAGCCTGGGGCAGGGAAACAACATACAGAAAATAGCAACATAGCACAAAAAAGTTACCAAGCTTCTTCTTCAAAGTTATAAGAAGGGGGGGATTTCTCCTTCTTTTTTTTTTTTTTTTTTTTTCCTTCTTTCTTTTTCCTGTTTCCTTTGACTTCAGGTCTGGAGAGGAAAACACAGAAGAAAAAGGAACAGATGAAAAGAAAGTCCACTTCCAAGATGGGAAAAGAAAGATTGCAACAGGCATTTGGAAAGAGAATGGAAAAACTCATAAATAAAACTCTCTTTGAAATATTAGAGCTGCTTTTTCTGAAAAGATTGGCATAGCAAATGGAAATAAAATCAAACTGGAAGCCTTTGTACATATCCTATTATTTCATATATTTATCCATAAGACTTCAGAAATTACATAGCCCAAAGAAAATCTGTTGGTAGAGTATTTCATACGGTTTAACAGCAACAGAAAAGATCTGAATGATTCAAGAAGCTTATATAACGATTTTGTTTTATTCATTTACATAAATCACATTTACCGTAGGTGTTTTATTCAAAATAAAGTTTTGGGGAAATAAATTGAACAGATGAACCTAGGCAAACCTGGTGATTTTTTTCATGAGTAGTGTTTGATGATAAAAGCATAAAAGCATAATGTGGTATCATTTCACCAAGGCACAATATGGATCATCCATATGGAGCAGAAGTTGATAATACTGCAAAGAAGCAAAAATAAACAAAACAGATGTACTTGTAAAATCAAGTCTGCACCCACCCTGAGTACCTGTTTCTTTGTGTAGAAACTTCTACAACTTCTGTTGGATGGCTCTGTTCTACAGCATAGCTGGAACAGGAAATAGCTAATACCTGTTTCACTGAGCAGTTGGATTTATTGTCTGACCATCAATGAGTACAGAGCTCTCACAGCCTTAGTGTGAATATCTGATTGCTCCTCATGCTACTGAGCAAGACGGCAAGGGGATTAATTATATTTTCTCTGAAGCCTTCATGTAAAGGAACAACTTACGTCAGCTTCAGACTACCTCAGGTCTCAGGTACTTCCTTGGCTGAGTACAAATACATCTCTTCTAATGCACTGCACAGCGTGGAGCAGAGTCTCCTGGGGTACAAGAAGCTCTACTGCTAAGACTCACTTGATCTGACTCTTTGGAAATACTGTAAGTTTTTAAAACTTTGCTTTTCATATCTTAGAGAAAATGAAGCACTTTTCCTTCTTTTATTAAATGTTCACCTGTTTTTTTTCTCTGCAAAAAACCAAGCCATCAGTTACTAGTACAACGTAACTCCAGCCCTCATGCCACAGGATGTCCCCCATGCACTGAAGCAGATGGAGCAGTTCTGCTGAGGTCTCTGTGTGCTGATTATGGATAACCAGAACAGCTGGGCAGGACTCAGTTTTGGCCTGGTTGAGGCTTGTCATGACTCCATATCGGCCTTGTGGTGGTCTAATGGCCTTATGGAAGTCTAATCACTAATCCTCCTAGCTGACATTGAGGTTTACTCCTCCACTATTGATCAGCTGCCCACCCAATATCTGTTTACTCTTCTATATCTTTTGCTTAATATAGACCCCCTCTCTCTCTTAAAGGTGCCATACTGCTACTCCTTCAAATGATGTATTTATAAGCATGCTGTGCCATTAAAGTACACACCACAGTACTTGAAATGAAGTGACTGCAAGCTCGGTTGTATGTTTATAAATACAACAGAAAGTACTTAAAATTATATTAAAATCTCTTGCTTGTGTTTGTTTGTTTGTTTTTCTTTTTTAAAGTCCATCTCCCTTGTTTCATCAGTAAGACAAGACAGATGTGAATCAGCAGCTCAGCAATGTGGTGGAATGAGTAGATATGAACGAGAATTTTTAAAAGTGAGCACACTGGAATGAATTCTTAATATCATAGCAGGGCAGATCATGTGGTCAACATCTGGAAGATACCATACATGGACCCTGATTTAATAAAGTAGTCACCCATCTGCTGCTTTCTCAGAGTAAGGAGAATAAATAGCATGCCACATCCCACACACTGCAGCTGTCCCCAGCATCCAGTGCTATGCAGTTCTGCTAAAAATAAAAAAGAAGCTTTACTGTATTTCAATAAGATTGCTAGTTAAAAAAGAGGGAGACTGTGCAATAAAGAGAGGTGCTTAGAGTACTGGTAAGCATTTCAAAGTGAAGATGAAAGTTGCCTTTTTTTTTGAAGATTGCCTTCTTTTCAAGCTTTGTCATTTAGCTTGCCAATATTTACATCCCGTGCCAGCACATCTGTCTTTTTCAGAAGGTTTTCTAGTTATTTCTCCTATATTCTGGTGCTGGTGTGTTGTTATGCAATGGATGACTGAGTTCACAATTAAATTATTGTAGTTCAATAATAAAGATTTTGCAGCTTTACTCTCTATAAGTCTCTAAGCACTAATGAGTTAAACACTACTCCTAGATCTGCTGTGGCAATGTGAGCAAGTTATTACAGAACCTTAGGGACTGACCCTTCATTCATTTGGACAGGAGGAAGGTCTACATCATCACATCTTTCTGGGTTCCTAAAGGGGAAAATTACAGGCAGACAATTACTCAGAACCCAGACTGGGAAGATTAATAAAAAATATTGGGCATAACAGTAAAATAATAGTTTTCCAATCCATCTCAAGTGAGTGAAGACCTAATTTATTTATTTTCACTCAGCTTTAAGATCCTTGGAAAGAGGAGTTAAGAGTATAGGAGAAAGTCTGCTGTCTGGAATAAGCCCGAAGATAACTAAGGGATATATTTTAATGAGATCTAGTTCTAAATTGCTTACTGATTTAACTAATTTATTGCAGGCAACCACCAAAATGGTAACAAAAATACACTTTGGAACTACGTTGCTTTCAGAGTACATATCATAAAGTGGACATTAAAGAGCCAGCAATGTGCCCTTGTGGCCGAGAAGGCCAATGGCATCCTGGGGTGCATTAGAAAGGGTGTGGTTAGTCGGTCAAGAGAGGTTCTCCTCCCCCTCTATTCTGCATTGGTGAGGCCGCATCTGGAGTATTGTGTCCAGTTCTGGGCCCCTCAGTTCAAGAAGGACAGGCAACTGCTGGAAAGAGTCCAGCGCAGAGCTACTAAGATGATTAAGGGAGTGGAACATCTCCCTTATGAGGAAAGGTTGAGGGAGCTGGGTCTCTTTAGCTTGGAGAAAAGGAGGCTGAGGGGTGACCTCACCAATGTTTACAAATATGTAAGGGGTGAGTGTCAGGGAGATGGAGTTAGGCTCTTCTCAGTGATGACCAGTGATAGGACAAGGGGTAATGGGTGTAAATTGGAGCATAGGAGATTCAAGGTGAATATCCGAAAAAATTTTTTTACTGTGAGAGTGACAGAGCACTGGAACAGGCTGCCCAGAGAGGTTGTGGAGTCTCCTTCACTGGAGACATTCAAAACCCACCTGGATGCGTTCCTGTGTGATGTACTCTAGGTGACCCTGCTCTGGCAGGGGGGGTTGGACTAGATGATCTTTCGAGGTCCCTTCCAACCCCTATGATTCTATGATTCTATGATTACTGTCTTCCTAGTGCTACACAATGTCTTGGAAAGTGTAGCAGGACCTTCTACTTTTCAAGATGTATCCATTCTGCAGTCAGGCATGTGGCTGCAGCCTCCAGAAATATGCACCTACTTACTTCAATTTACCCAGTGCAAATACTAAAAGCCTAAAAACCAGCACAGAATCAGCCCCTGAGACCATGTCCCTGCCTCCAGATAGCTTTGTGCTGCCAGGGCTGAAGATAATTCTGTCATGCTTTCAACGTCAGGACCAGTATGAACAAAATAAACATTATTTATATTTTCTAATTATAGTGTAGATGTAGCCAGAATAATTTTCTCATTTTCTCCTATATTGAAATGTGCTCATAGATATGAATATGAAGCCCTATTTCTATACCTTTTGTGGCTTTTTGAGTCTGGACATAGGGAGTGCAAACTAATGCTGACCTACTGTAACACACTACTGTACCAGCTTACGCCTGTAAATATATTATTGGCTAGTTCTGCCGACGCTTCATGCTTATTTGCTTGCCTCCCTTCTAATTGAGCAAAATCTTTGGGGCAACGTGGAGAGGAAAGATTAAGAGTGCCACTTAAGAATTTCACGTGATGCAGAAGGGAGAAAGTTCACAACACTACCATTCAGTGATCCTGGGGATGACTAAAACCTACCATGACTCCAGAGGCTTGCTATCCAGATTTCCTCAGTGAGTCCTCATGTAATTATCCACCTATGTATTTTTATATTTTATCCAGCAACAGGTGTACTTTACATCATCAGTAACTCAGAAGAAATTTTCCAGGGAGTAAAGTGTTCAACACAGTTTTGCCATCTTCTAACTGCATGCTGCATCTGCTGAGCTGCTGTGAAGAGCTTTCTGAAGGATGGCAAGGGTTGTCGCTAGGACAACCCACTGCATGACTGCATTGCAGGCTCCGTTGCATCCACAGTGCAAAGAAGATAGACATCACAGCCTTTTATTTTCTAGATAAATATTCTAGGTACAAAAATTAGGTAGTGCCACCAACAACCAATACCACACAAAGCTGATCACATTTGCCTATTCCCTTTGTGGTTTTGCTAGGGACGGAGCTCAGATTCCTGTTTCTATCTACATCCCGATGAAGCACTGCTGGAATATTTGTGGTTTACTTCCTAGAAGAGATGCTTTAGACAAATGCAAGCCAGTTTAAGTGCACGAGGAACACTAAGGGTTCCTAATAAATTCAGCATAGACCCCAAAAGTAGGCGTACTGAAGTGCTACATGGAATCTAAATGAGAACATAAATCTGACACAGGTGGGATTCTAACAATCTGTACCCTGACTCAAATTCTAGAGTTATGATGATGATGTAATGGAAAATAGGATGGCATTATCCAAGACAGCATGTAATTCCAGGAAAGTATTTTTCTCTAGAGGAAGAAAAACAACTAAACTTCTGACAGATGTTTAGAGGATTCTCAGCCTTGTACAAACAAGTTATTATTGGCATTATCTAAATGTACTCATATGTCGCCCTTGAAGTGTGAACAACCTTTCTAGAATTAACTATGTATTACTCAGAAGCATAAATATGAGGGTAATTAAGAGGTCCAACCTATGACTAAGTCTTACCCACCTTTGAGTCTGTATTACCAGGTCATTAATTAGCTCCAGTTCTACTTAACATCATACATATAAAAAGTACTATCTGAACTTCGTACATTCTCTGTCTTCAAGGATTTCTTATTGCAGCAAAGATATTTGCCATCTGGAGAACTTCCATACACACAAAATTATAATTAAATTGCCCCTGGTCCCTTGTGTTCTGTCTGTCAGAATGTTCTCTGAAACAGTCATGGAATGTGTTGAAAAGTTTTTATAGAAACAATTGGTTGGTTTGTGTTCTGCACTTTTACTAAAGAAGCAGCAAAATGAACAGCATTCTTGCCTGTTTCTAAGTACAGAATAAATAAATGTTAAACTGGTATGAAATTATTTTGCATTTATTTCATTAATTCAGGTTCTAAACGTCTTATTGCTAGTTCTTCCTTTGGAACCTCAGCTCTGCACAAAATCCTTGCAGAGATTCCTAGGAGGACATTGCACTTCAGATAGCAGGAAATAGTTGGAAGTTTCTGCCTTGAGGAAAACTTGAAGCATCTCCTTGCATTATCAATACATAATTTTGTGTGGCCCTGAAATATGAAGTAGTTTATAATGATAACTAATGGAGAGAGTTCTGTCCTGGCTATGAAACCTGAATGAAGAATTCATTGTGAGTGATTTATTCAATTACATGACCCTCTTCTTCTACTCAGAGAATACAAATGAGTACAGTTTTATATTGATTTCCCATTATATTTTTTTACTTTAGAGACTGATTGTGATCAGCAATCTGACTCATGCTGGCTTTATCAGAAAAATCATAAAGCATTGTTTCTCTCCTTCTCCCTGAATGATTGTGGCTATTATAACTTAGAGGTCAACATAATGAAGCCATTTTTGTCTCTTTCAGGCAAATAAATAGAAAGCTAAGATATTTTAGATGACTTCTATGCCTTTTCCTCTTTGCATCACAGCCATTTTGATGTAAATATGAGATGCTTGTTGTTCTGACTCCTCTATCATTAGGTAGGTCTGGGTAGAGGAGACAGGAAAAAGATTCTTAATCTCCACACTTTTCTCACAGTACCTCGAAGTAGTTGGATGTTTCTGTGTAGTCTTTGCTGTAACAGTGTGATCAGACCTTGCTTAATTGCTTCTGTGCCACAGCTTTGATAAGGTTTGAGAATCTCATACCTCTGATTTGCTTTCTAGAAAACAGAGTGACTACCTGCCTTTATGGATCACTGCCACACACCGAAGAGTAGTAATTTCAGCAGCAGCAGATGGAGACATTTTCCTGCCAAGCAGACTTCTGTGTCCCAGGTTATGCAAGGGACTGGCCCTAACATCAACATCAGTATAGTTTCCTCATTACAGCCAGGCAGATACTGTTAGACGAAAGCCAGCCCCACAACAAACCAAACTAAACAGTTAATTTTCTGACTTTGACTTTGACAAGAGGGTGTCCATCACACAAGAGCATGTGGTGCACATCATCTGGATGCCAGGACTGCCACTGCATACATGAATTGGAACAATCCTTGCTGTGCAGGCCATGTGGCCTTTGCCAGGGTCATGTTCCTACTCCTGTAGTTCTTACTTCTAATTCAATATCCCACTCTGGGACCAGCTTCCTCTACATTGTTCATTGTCACATGAAGTTGTCACTTCTTCCACAACTTCTTACCAGAAGTTGTAGCTTCTGGCAAATGCAATCAACAGAACCATCGTGGGCCTCATGTTCCCCATCCTGCACCGAATAGACCCTCAGTTTGACCATCTCATTGTGCTTTGTCCAAATAGCATCCTTTATTGTTTATTAAAAAAATAGATTAACCTACTCATGGTACCTTGGAAGGCTGTCAAGATGTGTGGTTTATATTGTATAACCATTTTCTAGGGATTCTGCAGCACAGAATTAGCTGCTTAAAGGCCCTTAGATTCTGTGATGAACAGGTACTTGAACCCTTTCTATGTTCTTAAGAATTGGCAAGACCACAGAGAACTGAACACCCACAGCTGGAATAATTTCCCCCATTATGAGGCAGACTACAGAAATGCAGAATTTTATATTCACAGGACCTTGCCTACTCTTCTAAGAAATGCAAAACCAAGAGATGTCCATGCTCTGTTTTTCTCACTACCATTAACACACCTATCACATTTTTACTGGTTTAGTTGCAAGGAATTAAGAATACATTTCAGGTACATTTTGAAAAGTAGGGGGAAAAAATGCTCTTCAGATGTACTGAATAAACATATTTAGCATGAATATCCTACAGTTCAGTTGCCTCACTACAGCAGAGGTTTATCAACTTACTGCAAGCTACATTTGAATGATTGCTTCAGATATTATTATATGCAACATTGCATTCTGTTTCTTTTCTATTTCTATAGCCCAAAGACTTAGTGAAAACGGTGTGTCTCAGACTCATAAAAAATACATGACTTTAAAAAAAGATTATTATACAAAAATCCACCAACCTTGAGAAACTGCAGAGGTGGGGAATTTTTGTGCTGGAATTCATTTTAGCCTAACATTATTCTTATGTATTTTCAGTTCGAAAGTACAATCTGGCAATTTTATTATAAAGAGCCATGAAACAGCTTTCCAGCAAGGAATTAAAAAAAAAAATATTTAAAAACTCACAGAAATCTGAATGTCTGATTGCAAGTGAGAGTAATATACTTCAGAGCTAGTGGAGAAAGAATTTGAATAATAATCTTTGGTATAAAAGGACTGTGCTACTTAGATGGCTAATCTTCTCCTCAGAGCTTGGCAATATGAGCAGAAGATAACAAAAGAAACATGTTTTACATGATGTTGTTGTGTATGATTATGGAGTGAACCAGAGAGGCACTTGAGAAGCAAGACTCCAAAAAAGGAAAAACTGTCACCAACTGTCGAACTATCAAGATTACTGTCTCTTTCTAGCAGCTGAGCAGTAGGGTACTGATGAATGGAAGGGCAGAGGTAGGACTTAGATCAGAGCAGTAGTCAGAATTAGTAATAAGGCAAAAATACTGCTGCACTGCAATGTAAGCACTTCTATCCCCTAGTATTCATTTTTTATATTTAAATTTAAAAAAAATTTACAACCAAGGAAAAAAAAAAGTACTTTTTTTACAATTATGTATAAGCTCACCTATTCAGTTCTGATGTTGGATCTATAAACTAATAACAACCTGAATGAGCACTTCAGAATCAGTATTCTCAACTACAGTCTCTGCACCAAACTACAACAACTTTCACAGGGTTTTTTCTTTCATCTTCTTTTTTTTTTTCCCCCTCAACACAGAAAAACACGAATTTCTCATTTAATGAGTGACTATACAACTCTGGAAGAAAGTAATCTCTATGGTTCATGTTCTTTATCCAAACCCTTATAATGTTCTGAACTAGTTCTAGTGAAATGTCAGAGCTGGAGCCATACTAGAGTCTGCAGAGAAGGATGAAGCTGTTAAAATAAGAAAGGGATCATTGTCTAATTTATTGTGTTTAGGTATTTTGAAGAGCTCCTATAAGGCTTTGAACAAAGATAGGTTGTTTCTAATCTTGTATTACTCTTAACTAATAGTCATGTCAAGGCAAAGTTGAGGTACAGCTATGGCTTACCATGTATCCCACAGCCCTTGCTCCATATTTATCTGACTGACTCATTCTGTTGCAACATAGCTATGGCCAAAAGGAGATGTGTGGCCATATCTCATAATGCCAGTCCTCTGGCATAGGCACACTTTTGAAGAGCATCCAGTTAAAGCTGGGCTACTGTGCAGTAAGGACACCTACTCAGAGAACAAACATGAAGAACCATAACTTTGGGTTTGTGATACACATACTAAGAAGGGCCACAGGTGGCTTCAGTCTTCTGTTATTAAGAATACTTGATGTTTAAAGTTTTCTATTCCAAAGACAAAACACCAGAACACAGGCTGGAGGTCGAGGAGGTAATTCTGCTTAATTCTTTGTTCCTCATCCATCAGAAGGAGGAATTTTAATTTGAATCTCCTGAAACTGCAGTAGGAAGATAGGTGCCTAGATTCTTAGACATGGACAGTAGCAGAGCTCTAGGGGCCTTTATTGGTTTTGTAATATTAAAAGTTTGTTATCTTTTGGGTATATAGGGAATTTGGCAACACTTTTGTGAGTGACTCTATTTGACTGAGGGGCAAGATTCAAAAAGGCAGATAAGTCCATTAGAGACCTCATCCATATTGCTCAAAATGTCATAATTTTGACATTTTCAATCCAAGTGAAAAACAGAATGAAAATCAATAAGTAATTTCTCATTTAAAATGCATTAAAAAGCTCTCAAATACATTTAGTAGCAGGTGTCTCAGAGGTAGTTCTGTACATTACTTAAAGCCCCAATACTTCACCAAAACAGAATAAAAAATGTTTAAGACACTCAAAAATTTTAGAAAAAGGATAAGTATTCTTAATATAGAAGCAGTTTTTTTCCATAAAATTGTTCACAAGTATCCAGTCACTTGTATACATTAAGTGAAGTAGAGGAGCAAGCAAAATATTCAACCAGTATATCTGCACAAATTTGATGTCTGTCAAGAAGACATCATTTCCTTGCCAAATTAGCTGAACTTGCAGTCTTAACTATTCCTCTCAGGGCTGGTATATAATGAAGTACAAATTCAAGTGGGAATTGGTTTTGCTGCTGGAATTCAAACTAGAACAAACAGACGCTGCGGTGAGATAAGAAATACTCCTGCTATGCTCCACAACCGCATTGTATGTCTGCAGCGTGCAATGTGTGAAATAGTCTTTGGCCTTCCAAGCATAAGCAATGTGCCAACAAAGCTCTTCCATGTATCTTTGTGTCTTTGCTGTCTAAAGACTGTGGTTATATGCTTCATTGAATAAAAGCATCCATGAGAGTGTGGAAGAGATGATTATGGCGGGGCTACAGGTAAGGGAAAGATAGGAAAGAGTGTTGAAGCCATTCAGCTTGTATATTTCTTAAAATGGAGTGGGCACACAAATGGAGTGGAAATGTCAACATACAACGTGTCTTGACAGACCTCTGAACCTGGTACTTATTCCTGTTTACTGCAATGCATTGGGAAATTCAAAGTTTCCTTTTTGTTCATACAACACCAACTGTATAAAGCAAGATAGCTCACAGTAAAGCAAATGTTACAGGGCCTTCAGCAGCAAACATAAGCCCTAATGGCTGCAGTATTAAAAGAAAAAATAATCAAAAACTATTTTATTGCTTTTCTTTATGTTCTTGACTTTTAATAATAAATTAAAATATTTAAAATTTTATATCTATTTACATGTTTTACATTTTTTCCATTGCTCTACTATCCAAGATTTTGCAATATTTTAAGGGATTAAAGGAGTTTTACAGGCAGGGATCTCAACTCCAGGTTGTTTCAGAGCTAGACCTAACAGAAGGTAACAGTGACCTAGAGCAGACTTCCCTGAAAAAATCAGACTTGTTTGTACTTTCCCTGAAGAAATCAGACTTGTTTGTATTAGTGTCTGGACTAACAGCATAAATGTAGATTTGCTGCTTCTGTAACCAAAGTGACTTTCTAAAAACATGTTGGGGTGTCTGTATCTTGGAATCTGTAGCCCTGGAAGGGAACTGGGGGAGCCTATCTATACCAAAGAATATTTCATGTACTTAGTACTAGTTCCCAGATATAAGCAAAAATCTAATTTCTACCTAGACCGCAATTTGCATAATTTGAGTAGCCATTTATAAACTGCTGACTCCTTGCCTTCTACTAAAAAAAAAAAAAAAAAAAAAAAGGCTTGAGAAGAAGGGTCAAGTAGGTAAAGGAATGTGGGAACATAACAGAAATAAGCTTAAAGTAGTACCTTACCAGAGAACCCGCAGCAGCACACTTCAAACATTGGCATAATGGTATCAGAAGTCAAAGTTTTCAGAAAATTGTTTTCTAAAATAACAAAATGTATGAGGTAATATTCCATTACAAGTATAAGCAGCTTTTTTTGTTGTTGTTCTTTCTATAATTCAGTTCTACCACACTGTAATTGTAATCTAATAATGGGCATGCTAATATTTACTCCTTTAAAAAAAACACAACAACACAAAAAACCTCCACTTATTATTTATGAAAAGTATATGGAACTGATAATAAGTCAAGATCTTACTAAGAGGCACAAAGGAATTTAAGTAAGACAGATATGGAATCAGTTTAGTGATAGAGAATGGCTTTAAAAGGAAATCAGGCCAAGACGTGTTTGAGAAGAACAGAGATAGGGAAAATATTAAATGCAAAATGGAAGAAAAATAATTGAATGGACATGTTAGGAAAATAATTGTAAATAAAATTGGAAGTTACAGTTTTAAGATTTACAGAGATCTGTGAAGCCTTATTTTTTATGTTACATCTGAAGTAACTTGAAATTGTAACTCCTTTTAAGAAAAAAAATAATTGAGGAGTAATGTCTTCTCAGGAAGACATCCCTATTAATGAAAATAAGCCAATTGGTTATGTAGTGGAGAGTATCTTCAAGTGAGAAGTGATCTAAAGGGAAATCTGGAAAAAAAACCCAAAAGAATGTCTTCAGACACATAGTAAATGCAAAGGAATATTAACATGTAAGGAGAGGAGATTATTAGATTACAACTTGTACAGAAAATAATAGAGAATATCACTCCTAAAGTTCAGCTTTACTCTGTATCAGAGAAGAAACTGAAAAGCAGGGGGAAAAAATATATATTACTGAATGAATCAAATTCACCTGATTCCTGTGCCTAAGTTGTGGCTAAGCCTTATGAGTTTTAAGAACTCCCTAAAGCCTTTGCTTAATTTATCAATGGAAAGAATTACCTGATTTGAAAGACCTTCATCTGTAGACTCTGAGTGCCCAAGTTTAAGTATCTGAATTAGAAGTAAAGCTTTTTCTTCTGGAAGTTTTGGATTCACCAGCCTCTCTATTGACTGGATAAGAAACTTGCCCAAATATTTAAGAAAGAAATGTTTTGTGGGGGATTTAAAAGTTATATACAAATTAGACAGAGTGATATTTCACTTTAGATTTAGATTACTGTAAACAGTGTACAAAATTCTGATGTTATTAGGTTTCTTAAATGTACAGCTGAGGCAGAATTACATCAAAGGCAGAATGTTTGATAATAAAGTGATGGAAATGAGAAATACAGTATAATCCAAAAAAGAAGCAGTATTTGACAGAAAGGCAGAACAGACAGGTTCTTTCAATACATGTAGCTTTCACTTCTGTAGATCTTTTTGCTAAGCAGATATTGGCTTGAGGATTCAACATGCAGCTTGAAAGCAAGTAGATTTCAAAGCAAGTAAGCAGCAAATAAGGTGGCCAGGTATTGGTACCCTGACCAAGCAGCTGGTAACAATTTTTTTCAGGAGCATTTTGCAATGTGTATTAAAATGTATATATAATAATGAAGGTTATTTTATTGAAGAAGTCAGCCTGTCAAGATATGTTAGTTCCTCAGTGAGAGCTCAAGCTGCCAAGCTTCCAAGCAGAATTTTTAATGGGACCAGCAGGAGGAAGTGAGTTTCTTTTTGACAATCACGTCTTTTCCCTGTGGTCTTAAAAGTTCCTTGTGGAAGTAGATCAAGAAAAAAAATCATCATATTCCTTAAAATGCTTTAAGCTATCAAAAAACTATCAGAACATGAGTAGGCTGCCAGTTGCATAATCAAACTTGCAATATGCACATTAGGTGTATTTAAAAAATAAAAAATCTATTCACTGAAGAATTATAACTAATTTTCTTCATAAAAACAAAAATAAAGAGTTATTTTAGCAATCCAGTTTGTTTTCTCCTCTGTAACTTGTGGTAGTACAGTAGTTAGCTTTAGTAAACTAAAGCAGCGCAGTGTCTTTAAAATGTCAGTATTTTTAGAAGATAATAAATAATACAGCAAAAGCAAAGCTGGAGAGTGGAAGTAATTTAGGATAAAATATATTCTGGTAAGTAGTGTATGGTAAAGCTAACAAACAATGTTAAGACTTCCTTGTGATACATCACACGGTATCCATATGGTGATGCATAAGTTATACTAGCAGTTCCAAATAAGATTAAACTGATTATTACAAACATGTTAGTTTTCTTTCTCCACATAATGTTTGAGCAACTGTTCTCATGTTCTAAGAATACAATGGTATCACCAGCTGGATTCGGAGTTCTTGTTCTGCAGTTCCCACAAGAATACACTTAATGTTTTTAATTAGACTATTTCAAGATCAGGATGCCCTAAAGCAATGAGTTGGAGATTGAAGGGCTGAAAATAAAACAAAGGTGAAAGTACAGACCATTAAAAATAGAGGTGTGGAGGGAAAGACCATCTTGTGTTGTTTAAGTAGAAGGTAAGGTAGGCTAAGAGGAGTTAGACAGGTACATATACAAACTGGATCAAAGGATGAGATTTGTTATGATCAAGGGTTTTAAACAGAAATCTGAGGGAGCTTTGGAAAATGACAGAGGAGCTTTGTGGTCTCTGCAAACTGCAGGTGATAGGATTGTTCTGAGTCTATTTTGGTACAGAATTCCCATTGCCTTAGGAGCTCCACACACAGAACATGATGGGTCTAAGTGCTCAAACATAGGCTTGCTCAATTTATTTTGTAGGAAAAAGCATTTGTATGAAGACCCTCAAAGTCTGTCATCTAAGAAAAAACAAATATACTTTTACTGCTGCAACTTAGGTTTTTTTTAAACCTACTTTGTGCAATCTAATTTGAAAATTGTAAGATGAGGCAGATGCCATTTAGTTCATTTCCCTTAAAAAAAACCAAACAAACCCTAAAAGTAAAATATATTGCTTAAGCAGCAGGCACCTTTTCCTGTTCAAGCTGCTGCTTGTGCCTCAAGCAGGATGCTTATAGTCTGAGCATTTTTATTATAGTAAAAAAAAATAAAAATATTCCGGAACAATGCCAGAGACTCCAGCAGCTGTGAGTTAAAACTAAATATCACACGGGTGGAATTGTCATAGAAACTAACTGAAATGCATCAGATACAATAGAAAGGAGTCCACTTTTCAGTTTATCTTTTACCTCAAGGGTAAGCTGTGTTTGCTTCCTCTGATGAAATCTTACTAAAGAATATTAAGGTTTTAATCAGTCTATTCATAGGGCTTAATATTCCCTTGGTATTAATGACAATGTACCAAGAAAAGAAATAAAAATGAATTGGTATCTGAAAAGAAAGAGGCACAAAAAGTAACATGAGATCCCTATTTCACTTCATAACAAGGTTAAGTTCCTATGTTGTTTGCAGAAGTAAATTGATCACTCAAAAGAAAATAACGGCTGCCAATCATCATACTGGAAAAACCAAGCAAACCATCTTCAATAACAGGTCTTGGGAAGACAACAAAACCATGGTAGATGTCAAACACCACACATCTGGTAAAACCTTTGACATTCTCATGAGACATTCTTATGGCCCTGTGCGCACCAATAAGCCAAGATGTCCCCAGCCAATCTGGACCTCCCTTCCCTGCACTGGTCAAGACCCCATTTTAAACCTCCTAGGGCCATCGGTTCTTGTGGCAGCAGCGTTATGTCAGTGCTGGTCTACAGGCCTGTTTTTGTCTCCATCTCCTTTTGCTCCTGACTGGAGCCCCTGGCTGAGCCCTGGCCCTGTTTCATCACTTGTCATGTTGGGGGTATTGACGGACCAACACATTACCAGCCTCCTGGGACTGTGCCCCATGGGTGAGGGCATAGCAAGTGCTGGGTCACCTTCAGCTGCTGCCCAGCCCTAGGAAACTTGCTGGACCATAAAGGTCTGGATAGACTGTCACAGAGAGGGTGAAAAGACAGGCTGGACCAGGATGCTCATGAATTAATTACCACTAATAGACTGGAAAAGTGGAATCATAGAATCAGATCATCTAGTTCCAACCCTCTTGCCTTGGGCAGGAACACCTCCCACTAGGTCTGGTTGCTCCAAGCCCCATCCAACCTGGCTTTGAACACTTCCAAGGATGGAACCAACTTCCCTTGGCAACCTGCTCCAGCGTTTCACCACCCTCACATTAAAGAATTCCTTCCTAATGCCTAACCTAAATCAACCCTTTTCCAGTTCTAAACCATTTCCCCTTATTCTATCATGTAAAAAGTCCCTCCCCAGCTTTTCTGTAGGCCCCCTTCTGATACTAGCAGGTTGTTATAAGCTCTCCCCAGAGCCTTCTCTTTTCCAGACTGAAAAACTCCAACTGTTTCAGTCTGTCTTTATAGGAGAGGTGCTCCAGATCTCTGATCATCTTCATGGCCCTCCTCTGGAATCTCTCCAGGACCTCCATGTCCTACCTGTGTTGGGGACTCCAGAACTGGACACAGAACTCCAGGTGGGGTCTCACAAGAGCTGAGTAGAGGGGGAGAATCACCTCCCTAGATCTGTTGACCATGTTTCTTTTGCTGCAGCCCAGGCTACAGTTGGTTTTCTGGACTGCATATGCACATTGCCAGGCCATGTTGAACTTCTCATCAACCAACATCCCCAAGTCCTTCTCCTCAGGGTTGTTCTAAATCCATTCTCCACCCAGTCTCTATTTGTGCTTGTGATTGCCCCAGCCCGATGCAGGAAGACTGCTTTGAATGCAGGGGGTTGTTCTTTAAAGTTTTGTTCAACATTTTCAGTAACAATATGGTTAATGGGATGAAAAGTAGGATTTTTAGAAATTTACATGTGCTACCTAGGAGGGACGGACTACATATTGGTGGGAAAACAGCATCAGAATTTAAAAGTGTCATGACTGCACTTTAGAAAAAAATGGGATACAGTTCACTACAGACAAGTAAAAAGAGCTGTGCTTGAGTAAAAACTATCAGGTGAAGAAAAGAATGAGAAACATCAGTCCCTTAGAAAAGAATCTATAGGCAAGGAGTGAAAGAGAGCTGGACTGAACCACAATCCAGGTATAGCATTATTGTGAAGAAGGCAATCACCACACAAGAGTATCTCTAGCAAGACGTGAATGGACCCTTTCTGCTCCATCTGGCATCCTCAGCTGGAGTCTGGAGAACAGGTGTGGGTACTGCATGGTGAGAAGTCGGCAGTCTAAAGAAAAGCAGATCAAATGATGAGAGGGTTAAAAAACATTATCTATGAGGAATGATTGAAAGAGAGGAACTTTTTTTCCTCCTAGAAGACTTGGGGAGGGCATGATAAAAACTGTCAAGTATGAAAGGTTTTTGTAAAAAGGTGAGAAGGTATCTTCTATGTCCCTAGAATGAAATGTGGCAATAAAGAATGAAGTTGAAAATCAAAACTATGACAAATTAAGGAAAACAGAGTGTTACATAGCTTGATTTGAGACTCCCCTCCACCGAGGTCTTTAGGAATATGCTAGACAACCATTTGTCAGCAATGATAACCTGTATAGTTAATCTTACCTTGAAGGATGGACTGTCTCTTGGAGATTCTTTCAGCAGTTTTTTAATGTAGCTATTGCCAAATCCCAGAAAACCTTTAATGGGAACATTGGCAGAATAGTACTTACTGTAATATCCGTAGGTGTAACATACCATCTAGAAATACGATCTACTGAAGTTTCAGATTAAATGTGGAGGACTGTCAGCACTTAGCTCTTGATGCTGCTACATTTTTTGGGGAAAAAAAAAAAAAAAAAGACACAGAATATAATTGGTTTGCAGTAGTAGCTTCTACTAAATTGCCAGTAAAAGGTTTTCTGGAGAAACAGAAATTCAAGGACATGAGAAGAATAAAGACTTCCAGGTAAAATGTTTGTTATGGCTACAAAACCCCACGACAGAATTCCAACAGAACTGGAGGTAAGTTTCCAAGACAACTTCAATGATATATTGTGGAATCTAAAGAAAGCTTCATAGCTACTCTGTGCTGAATGTAGCATTTCTGGGATGAAGTTTTTTTGTGTTTTATTTGTTTGTTTGTGTTTGGTTTTGGTTGGGTTATTTTGTGGGTTTTTTTGTTTGGTTGGTTGGTTTTGTTGGGTTTTTGTGAACAGTAGAGAAGAATGCAAGACTCACTGAAGGAGCAATATTAGCAAACAAACTAAACTATGAAGAATACAACACAGGGGGGCTGGGTTTCAATATTTTTGTTTTTGAAGAGTCTGACTACTAAGAATTATCTTTCCTTTCCACCTCAGCCAAAAAGGCTTATGTGTAAAGTTGGAATCCTGCTTCTGCTTTTCTTTTGGCCTCCAGATGAATGATTTATTAAATTTCACAACACAAAACAAGTGGGATTCTTGGGTAGATAATACAAAAATTGGACCTTGTTGTAGTTAAGCTCAAGGGAAGACCTTAACCTGAGAAGGCAAGTATGAGTCCTATACCAGTTTTATATTTTAGAGGATAGTTTCAATCAAACTTGACAAAGTGCTGGTGGTTTCAGAGAGGAAAGCAACGTATCCAGGTTTTGTGAAAATGAAAATTGAAGTAAATCCCAGGAAATGTTGGTGCCATGGAGAAGGGACAAATGGACAAGTAACACTTTAATAGGCATTGGACAATCAACACAGAGTTCTACTTCAAAAGCCAGTTCATCCCACTGGTTGCAAACTTGCATTGAAGACATTAGTTCCAGCAGAAAGCATAGCTTCAACAGCAGGGCACAAATTGTAACGATACTTTATAAACAGTGGTGGCAGAAATATTAAAATTTAGTGTACACATAGGTAGGTAAATGCAGATAAAGCAGCAATGTTTTAAAGGCAGACAGAAGACTGGGTAGCAGTTATATAGTTTGTCAAGTGTAAATGGCACAGTCTATAAAGTTCAGTTACAGAAAGTTGTACAGAAAGGATGAGGGTGGTTTAAAAAAAGACAAAAGTGACAGCCCATGTGTATGGTAAATCTCACTGGGATCAGCAAGGTGGCACAGAGCCAATGACAGGAGTAAGAACGCTTTGGATACGTGCATCTAATCTGGACAGGTTGTGTTCCAGATGGCCAAAAGACAAATCATATCTAGTTTGAACATTTTAAATGTTTAATTTTATTTAAAAGTCCTAACGGAGCTTGCCTGAGCCGGAAATGGCATGATCACTGCTATGCGCAGCTCCAGGTGGGAAAGAGCGCATTGTTGTCATTTTTATTTTGAGCAAAGTCCTCCTGGTGAGGAGCAGCAGTGTGGTCCCTAGGCATCCTGAAAGGTGGCACTCCAACAGGATGTCTGGAAACACGGCTGGTGTGTCCCAGAAGGGGCTGCTCAAACCAGCTCTGCACAGACGGCAGGGAAAGTGCTAGTTCCCATGTTGGTCACCAGTGTTCAGAGTGCCAGCTTGGAGGCCAGCCTGTCAGAATTTAAAACTGCCCTTGCAAATGGTATGAACTTTGTATATGAGAGGAGTATGCAGCCTGCAAAGGACTCTGTAGGGATGTTTTCCTAGAGGATCTTAGGCATTACAAAAAAACCCCATGGAAGTAAAGTTTTAAAATGAGAAATTATAAAAAACATCTCCATTGAGCAAAGCTTTCTAAAAGTAACTTCTTTACATTCACATGGAGCACCAGCCAGTGTACTAAATATTTAAATTAGCAACATGATCCTTCTGGGGATTTTCTAATGGGAAAAACTTTTTGACAAAAATTTACTTAGACATTTTTTTTCTGTTCCATTCCTTCCAACACTCTCTAAACACATTATTCTTTCTGCTAATTAAAGACAAATATACTGCGGCTTAATAGCTGTCCATGATTCACTGAGAAAGAGAACAAGCTTCAAATTCTTCAAATTATAATCCATGAACCTATATCCCATCACCCTTTATTTTTAGAAACAAGGTTGACAGCTCCTCTTCTGGGTCTTGTTGGCAGCATGTTAGATCTTGTGCCTCTGTGCATTGAACCTTGGACATCACCAGCACAGAGGATGCAGAGTGCAGAACTTTTAAATGGAGCAGGGCAAAAAAGGGTAAGAGCCCAGATCATTAAACCTCACCAACTGGCCATGTCTGCCTGAGGAGATTTCTAGAATTATCTTTAATTAGTGGTAACACTGCTGCTGTCAGAAAAAGGTGAAGGATATGAGATTTGAAGCCCTTAGCCCCATATGTACTTTGCAGCTGGCAGGTAGAGTACTAAATGCTTTTCAAAAGCCAATAGCTACTTCTGGAAGGGCTTTGTCTTCTCTCTTCATGAGAGATGGCCATGAGATGCCACAGAAAATGACACAGGGGAGTTTTAAGGCAACAGGGGATACAGGTAGATTAGGCTTCAGCTTTCTGGTAGGGATTTGCTTTGGTGTTTTCACCAGTCTCTTACTTGAGGAGAAGGAGATATCAGAAGGCTACTGGATCTGAGGTGGAACATTGTTCTCATATAGCAACACAGTACTTCCTGGGACATAACTTTACAGACCTCTTTTTATATAAGTTACTTACTGCCCACACCACAAGATAAGAGTATTCAGAACCAACACTGAATAAATATAAACACACAGTACTCCTCTGAATACATCAGCCATTCAGTTGTTCACTCATATCTGCCAAACAGATTTGAAATGGTGACAGTGATTTGCTCACATCACCTCAGTAACTTAAACATCAGCCATGGACCTCTTCATATAATCTGTTTTGCAACAAGGTAACCTCTAAATCAGCTTGTAGATCCATTACAAGCTAGAGCTTTGTTTTGTTAGAAATGCTTGAGAAGTTGTGATTTTTTTATGGTTTTAGTTATGAATACCATGGATTTCAAGACAAAGTGGGACAAAACTGAACAATAAATGAAATTAGGGAACAGTTAGCATCGATCATTTAATGTCTGTTGCCAAGGGCAATCTTGGTGTGTCTCATTTTAAATTCTACTGAGCAAATTAATTTCTAATTTCCTTATCATGAACAGTGGCTGATCTAAAGAAGCTTCAAGAGGTAAGGAGTGTTAATGGATCTTGAAACTGGATCCTAGCCATGGCAATGAGCCTGGAGCTGAGCATCACCATTAATGGTCTATGAGTATAGAGTGAAGAGATAACACATTGGTCGTAGGCACTCCCTTATGCTGTTTTTTTCTGTATCAACAATTCTTGCCTTTAGAGCATCTCTGCCTTCTTTCAAGATCTGAATTTTTAATGCCAATAGGATTATTTATTTTCTTTGCCTCTGCTTCTCCAATTCCCTCATACTCTTTCTGCTTTGATTTATTTTTAAGGGTATCTAAAATACATTTGAGACATTACAGAATCTGTCTGTGCCAGTTTCTAAGGCAGCAGCATTCACAGCTGCAATTTTTGTCTGACCAGATAACTACATCTTCAGGCATGCACACACATACTTACACACACAAGCACATACCTGACAGATGAACCATCTGGTTGGAGATTATTTGTGCTTTGCTGAAATAAATTTAAGAAGGAAAAGGAGATGGAAGATACTTGTAATTAGCACTTCATTTATTTATTTATTTTAATATAGGATAGAAAGAAAATTATACCAGAAATGCATTTGTATGTCAAATACATGTTGTCATCTTTTTAGAATCTGCTCAGTTGGACTGGTTTGTGAGACTGAAAATAATTTTCTTCCAATGGCAAGCTATGGGGCTTTAAAACCTCACATGGAAGTTGGACTTTCCATAAACCCTTGGAACATTCACTTCTATGCAACTGGATTTCTTCAATTGAACTAATAAACAGGAATGACTTGAGCAATTTTTGAAATAAGTTTGATTTACAAACACTTTTTCACAATATCACTATATATGGTTTTCCTACTAGTAAAAGAGCAATTTTCTTCTGGTTTTGGAGAATCTTTCTTTCTTTCTTTCTTTCTTTCTTTCTTTCTTTCTTTCTTTCTTTCTTTCTTTCTTTCTTTCTTTCTTTCTTTCTTTCTTTCTTTCTTTCTTTCTTTCTTTCTTTCTTTCTTTCTTTCTTTCTTTCTTTCTTTCTTTCTTTCTTTCTCTTTCTTTCTTTCTTTCTTTCTTTCTTTCTTTCTTTCTTTCTTTCTTTCTTTCTTTCTTTCTTTCTTTCTTTCTTTCTTTCTTTCTTTCTTTCTTTCTTTCTTTCTTTCTTTCTTTCTTTCTTTCTTTCTTTCTTTCTTTCTTTCTTTCTTTCTTTCTTTCTTTCTTTCTTTCTTTCTTTCTTTCTTTCTTTCTTTCTTTCTTTTTCTTTCCTTCCTTCCTTCCTTCCTTCCTTCCTTCCTTCCTTCCTTCCTTCCTTCCTTCCTTCCTTCCTTCCTTCCTTCCTTCCTTCCTTCCTTCCTTCCTTCCTTCCTTCCTTCCTTCCTTTCTCATAAATTTCAAATACCTTACCAGGTATCCCCACAGAAAAATAAATAAATTAGAAACAATAGAATTTTCAGCTCCATCAGAATCCAAGTGGAATTCTCTGATAACCTGGATACACAAACCCACCTGCCAAGAGCACTGGGAGAACAACCAAGAGTGCTGAGGAAAGTTATTTCGGAAATGTATTAACATAAATCCCTCTCACCAGTGTATATCACAGGGCAAAAGTGTAGGATGAAGGAAAAAAGGGAGGAAAGAGAATACATAAATGTGAGAATGTGAATGTTGAGACCAGAGGAGAGAAAGAGTGGGAGGGCACAGAAATATCTTTGCTACGCGACACAGCTAGTATCTTTGATTTTTATTGTATTGTTGGATTTCCCTGGTCTTACTGCAGAATACGTGTATGCTTCAGTAAGGCATCTGCTATGTACTGAGAACAGCTGATGATGCTATTGTCCAAGCATGATTCACAATTCTCATTGAGAAATTAAATTTTTACTTTTCTGGGGAGAATAACTTTTGTGATTACATTTTTCTCTGTTATCCTTTTATAAATATGACATATAATATACAGTGGACCAAATATCTCCCTTACCACAGGCAAACGGCAAGAGCCATCAATATTAAAGTTGATTTATATAGTTATAACCGAGAGGCTGATCAGTATTCTTTTTCAGTAATCCACAATAACCTTTTCAATATTTTCTTTAAATATAGCTCAAAGAAGTAGGTTATGTTTAAATGGAATGGAAGATAATTTTCATGCAGAAATAAGAGGCACACAAATCTTTGCTCAGGTAAAAGTTATCTTGAAAACTTTATCACCTGTTTCTACTGCTGATCAAAATTACACGTGTTCAATACCTTTATTCTCTGCAACTTCTCTTCCTTATCAGCTGTTGTTACCAGTAATTATTCTTTCATCTTTCTTTCCAGGGCCTTCTTTTCTGACATCTCAACTTCCAGTTCTGCCAGAAGCCTTGTTTAATTAATAAATTATTCATACCCATTCATCTTCCTGGTGTGTCCAGCTCATGTTCTTGTAACTATTGTAAAGATTGTTTACTTTTACAGTTTAAGTTCCCTCTAAGCTCCTGGTTGTTTTCAATTAGTAAAAGTTACATTTCTGGCAATGTACTATTTGGCTCTTTACAGAGAAACAACCTTTGTTTTCAGAGGAAAAATGCAAAATAATAAAGATAAACTTGTGGCCCAGAAAGAAAATCTCATAGCTAATATGGAAGAATAATTCATTGTTGAAAGCAAATATCTGATAGGCAGAGGAACTGAAGACAGAAAAGTAGAGTTCTGCATGGAGCAGACACCTTGGGGGACTGGAAACTACAGTGAAAAAATTATGTAGGTGTTTGCTAGGCATCAGGGTTTATATTCCTGTTTTTCTAGTATTCCTAAAATAATCAATCACAAGTTGCTCAGCATCTCCTGAGTTCACTTACAAAATTTTGTCTTGACTGGATAGGATAAACATTAAAGTTTTTACAAAACCTACAACAAGGTTAGAATTTAGGCTTCAATATGACAAAACTGAAACTTACTGGAAATAACCAACAGCCAGAACAATGCAGTAGAAAAAAGTATTTGAGCTGGTGAACTTCTTTTGCTCCCTTTCTTGCCAAACCAAATGCAAGTGAATTTCCTATAATTGACTCAAACACAGCAATTAATAAATGTTCCCACTAAACAAGAATTCAAATTTATATTGATTTTTATGTCTCTGACGTAAATCTTCATGTCTCTGACGTAGATTAATTGGATTCCAGAAATTCTCTTAACAATTTTGCATATAAGATTTCACAATTATTTGTGAAACCATTGAAGACAAATGCATCATTTATTGCATCACTAGTACCCTAGTAAATACTGCTGGAGAAAATTTTATAGATCTACAACAGATATTAATGAGTTTTAACAGTACAGCTTTGCAGTCTCTCTCCACAGTCACAGACCTTTGTTGTTGCTTTGAAGCTATAAGAAGCTCTGTCAAAGCAGGCTGTAAACAGATCCTTTTTAGCAGCAGCAGAATTCATACAGGATTATTGATGACAAAATACTTCTCAAATTTTGCCATCCTAAAGACATATATACTTCCAATATGGGCTTTTTAACAGTCTGGCTTCTATTTTTCTCACATTCCTCATGCTTGGCAATGTATGCTAGGCATCTAGTCAACATGGCATGACTTTGCAGTACATGATTCTTACTGATGGAGGCCAGATCCTAGAAAATTTAATCAGTGTTTATACTTCAGGAGGTTCAGGAGGACATTTCAGGGGGCCTTGGTCTTTGTTGCAACAGCACGTTGTTTTCTTACTAAAAGGTTTTACAGTTAATCAGAAAATATATTTCAGCTACTGGCCCCAAATTCACTTTTGCAAAGAAATTTTACATCAGTGAAACTTTACTTGCCTAAATGTTCGTGGAGAGTGGTTACCAAAAGTGTATCAGAATGTTTCAAATCTGATTTCTGGCTACAGTTGCTGAACCTTTAAAGTCTGATAGTTATATCCCAAACTAAAATTAAGATGAGTGAAATGTTCAAAAGTGAACAGTGAAGTCTTAAGATTTCCTGAACGAGGCAGTCTTAAGCTCAAGACATCTCTAAATACTAGATGAAGTGTTTGATATGCACTAGATCAGTAGATCAGTATACAGACTAAAGAGAATTTAAAACTCGTTTAGTATCTCCATTGCTATGTTTCCTGTGCTCAGCCTGACAGTCTTAGTGGTTTGGATTTAGAAATGCAATTGAAAAAAAACCCCACCAAACAACATACACGAAGCAATTTTAATTATGAACCTCTCCACTCCGATTGCATATACAGTTCTCTAGCCATATGGAGAGAAGTCTTTCATGTATGTTTTGAAATAAACAGGAAAGGTTACCAAGTAAGATATTTTTGTGTACCACAGGACCACTAATCACAGGTAACAGCTTCTGGTTTTGATCTTACAGAAGTGTTAATAATCAAAGCAAAAAATTCCCAAGTCTATGCTTTGGACACTCCACACAGGAAAGCTGTTATACATCATCTATTACAAGCTTAATGGTCAATTTAAAGCAAAAGGAAGAAAAGCTGCTTGAAGATGACTGATCAGTTTGGAACTGCCAACTTGCCACCTGTCCTATATCAACAGGTCCCAGTTATTTAAACCGCCCTAACTCCATACTGAAATTATTAAAAATAATAAAAAAAATATAAAAAATTTAAAAAAAAAAAAAAAAGAAAAAAAAGAAGGTACTTAAGGCTGACTCCTCATACGGGGAAAAAATTAAGTAGCAATAATGGGATTTACAGAAGGCACAACATGGAGGAAACTGCTATTTACAGTAATTCATTGAAAGTGCTGATGACAAAGGTAGGGCTAAAACCTGCTGTTCACCAGGATCAGATAAAAAAAGAAGTGCTTTATCTGCTTACTCAGCCATCAGAAATAGCAACTCATCCTTGGATTGTGGTGTTTGAATAGGTCTCTAAAGCAAACAGTAGCATCATCCCCTTGAGCTTTCCTGTAACATGCTGGATCCCAGCTCAGCTTCTTCTTCAGCTACTTATCTTGGATGTATGGTTATGTCTTTCACTTCTCCATCTATCTGGATCTCATGTTATTTTAGACAGCACAACAAATGGACAGCTCCGGTTTCTCTTTAGAGAAAATGCTTCAGTTATTCACAAAGACACTCACATCTGCCACTAGCCTTTCCCCACTCGCCCCTTCAACTGCAAAATCATTAGATATTTCTAAAAAATTTAAATAGATTACTGAGGCTTCAGGTGAAATCATCTAAAGCCTTACACTCAGGACATACAGTCCTGCCCTGAGAAAATAACCACCGATGAGCACCAGCTGTACATGTGCCTAGCATTATAAGTTTAGGTATTTAATGTAGCCAGGTTAAGATTATGCAGCAATTGGACAGGGTTGTTGAAAATTTCAGTGCAGGCTTTGGAGTTTAAAGCACCTTTATAAATCTAAGTCCCTTTTCGGTTCTACTAACTTGTCAAAAACATTTATTGGGGGACTTTAACTGCTCTGCCAGTGTTCCTGTCTTGAGGACTTCAGAACAGTGAAGCCTGAGCAGAAATGCATTATCCTATCCATCATTTCTGGCACCCTCATATTTTGCTTGTAAAGAAGCAAAATATTTTAGTCCTCAGCAAAATGTCAGTTCTTTTCATTTTATGCTGTTTCTAATCTCCAGGAATACTTTTTTCAACACTACAAAAGAAACCACCAGACATGAACTAATTGTTGCTGTGTATTGTCCAGATATGGAAAACTCAAGAAATTATCCCCGCAAGATAGAACATACTACGTAACTGTTAACTTTCTGGCTTTGGCTAGTTCTTCTGTCATTCCCAGGGCCTTGGATATACAAATCTCATTCCTGGAGAACAATTATTCATTATTTTCTTTCATTTTACAGCTGATTCCCACAAATCTACATAGTGAGGCAGTTCCCGTGCAGTCCTAAAATTGTCTTTTGATGTTTATAACGGTTAATGAGTCATCAAATAAAAACATAGGTACATTAACAAAGGAATTTAATGAATGTTTTTAATTATGGGAACTGGATGCAGTGCACTGAATGACTGTGACCTTTGGTTTACACTCTGAGAGTTCCCTTATAACAGGAATGTCCCAGCAGTGGCAGAAAACAAGGGTCAGCTTTGTGAAAGATCCATATCAGCAGCTGCTGTCAACAAGTCAAGGCAGAATAAAATACAGCAGCTAGAGTTTTAAAGTTGTTCTGACCTTGTACTCCTATCTGCATGGTCCCAGGATATAAAAACTCAGTAATACCAAAATGAAATTAACAACTGGTTCCCTGTAAGCAGGTTAGTCTTTTATGCAAACAGGGATACAATGTGTCATTTAATAAGGTGTCATAAACATTTTAATTGGAGGAAAATTCAAACTAAATCTTCAGAATGAAGTAAATTTTAAATTTATATATGTGTCTCGATCAAAACTTTGCATCTCATAATTTTTTCTGAGCTGAAATTTAGATTGGGTGCATTTTTAATATGTATGAGTGCTTGACAGAAGGTGCCATAGTGGAGGTGTGCATGAAAAGATTTTTTTATTAAGAAGTGTTCGTTTTATTTGAGAAGCTTTGAGAAGCTGGCAGCAAGGTACTAATGGAGTTAAACCTTCTGGAAAAGACAGGAAATGCAGCAACAGAAGCTTAGTGGGGGGAAATTAAGTATTTTTAGCCTGAGGTACTTCTGGTTGAAGTCAGGGGAAAGTGGGACAGTCCTTCAGAAGGTCAGAAAGTTTCAAATGTATCATTATTTGACTTAGTTTTCAATGCAGAAAAGTTACTCCCTCAGAAAAAAAAACAGTGTTCCATGTTCTGTCCTAGGACAGGACAGAAACCAGCAACATGCCTACCTGGTAACTGTTGCATCACCCTGGTTCTTAAGAGCCCAACGGTTTTAGTGCAAGCAGCACACAATAAATGCATATGCAGAGCCTGGACTTATAAGCACCAAAGCTCAAAACTTTCAGTGCTTGGAAGGATCTGAGCATGTTTATAATCTCTGGGACACTACAAGGGCCAAGCACACTGTTTCCCTGCAAACACCTCAGCCCCATTCCTCCCACTGCAGTGTGAACTCCTCACAGCTGAAGTCTGACGGCTGTCAGCAGCCAGCCATGCCTGCACACCAGGCTCAGGTTCAGCAGCTGGTGTGCCTAGACTTGGTGTTCACCTCAGTGGACGATCCAGGAAATTCCAGATTTTTTTGAAGCTCTATACTCTATATATACTCTATATATAACATGCTTAACATGAGAAATATTTATTTTACCTCTTTATGACTCAATTTCTCTGTATGACTACAATAATACTTTTCCACTTTTAGAGGGCAAATGAAATAGTAGCACTATTATTATAGCCATCTTTAAGAGTTGGAAATCTGCTAACCTTTTAATCTGTGTTATTTTTTGTGGGCATTTCTGTTCTATTTAACCTATGTCCTGAAGCAACCGTGTTGTATGAAGATGTTTGCCTAACCAGGCATTTCTTTATTTTAAATTTATATGTCTGTAGACTTCTATAGTTTATTGCTACTTGAAATGTGTGATTTCTGTTCTCATGTCACACATTACAACCATTTTTTGCTAATTAATACATCATTGACAAGAAATGTGTTTGACATATGCTATTGAAGTATATTATAAAAAGACACATTACATAAAGATGTTTAAAGAGTGTAAATGTAGTTGAAGAGCTATATTTGATGAAGGGGAAAGACACAGGAACTAACCTTAAGAGATTTCAAGTTATTTCACTTTTCCTTATGGAAAAATAGAGCACTGAGGGTGTTCTGCATCAATAGGAAGATGTTAAGCACCCAAGAGCCAAACCCTTAAATAAAAATCTGGTTTAGATCAGAGGTACGTTGAATGCCAAGTTTGGGAACGGTATTTCAAATTTCCAAGACTTCACAAACAATACTAATTGAAAATAAAGAAAATCTTCACTAAATGTCCTGAATATGGCAGATATGATGCAGCTATCTTTTCTTTCACACCCAAATTCACAAGCAGCAGTGGTGGTCCTTCATGGTCTTCGGAGAGCTCAGTCCTTTGTTCCTTGATCAAGCAAGTGTTTTTTTCCCAGTTATGATGAGATAAGCTGCATCCAACACAGTCAATACAGCATTTATTAAAGAAGACAGGTGAAGCACAGCCAGATTCTATGATGTGCTGAAATATATATGTATCCTCTGTATGTTTTCTGAAGATATTTGTCTGAGATTCTGTGGAGCCACCAGTAAACCTGCAAACATCAGTGTTCACTTGAATGAAGATAACTGCTGACAACTTGCTGATCAGCACAGTAGTTTTGCAATGCCATGTGTCTCTCCTCTGCAGTCAGTGTTACCACTGAATTATTTGGCTTAGATAATGTCAGATATGCAAGAAACAGCTTAAAACTCAAGGCACTTAGTTGACAGAACTTTCATCCAGAAGCTCAAATCAGGTTTGAAGTCAGTGTTAGGTACAAATATTTTATATTTTTAATATAATAACATATAATACAATGTAAATGTACAAATCAGTAGATATTTGCTTGGTTTTCTCCCCAAAACACCATTTGTATTAACACAGACCATTTCCTGAGTGCTTTGATAAGAGGTGGTTTAGGCAATTAATTTTGTGCAAATGTTGCAACAATGTTTTTACAGGCTGCCTAGTACTCCTGAACTGCCTGCTCTTTTGATATGTAATAGAAGCTTTCCATATGCCTGTATGAAATCACCTTAATTTACAAGAATTCTGTGTCTCATTCATGCACCAAAAAGCAACAAGAAGAGTAATAGCAAATTCATGGTCAGCTTTCATCATGGTAAAAAGTTAACAGGTGGGTTTCTAAAGGTTCTGTATGAGGATCACTGTTGAACATATTCTTTAATAATTACAAAACCTGATGTGAATAATGAGGTAAAGAAACAAACAAACAAACCAACCAAACTAATAAGCAAAACAAATAAACAAAAACCAACCAACCAAACAACAGCCCCCCCATACACACACAAGAGTGCAACATAGACCAGTTTTAGATTTGGTTGAGTCTAGAGAGGTCTGCATAGAACATAAACAGGACTGAATTCTGTTGGAAAAATGGTCAACACAATGGCACACAATGTCCCCTATTGATACCTGGAGAGCCACTTGAAGAAAATATAGCTATGTCAATAGTATAGCACGTATGAACTTGTCTTTAACAATGGGATAATCAGTATTCTGTGGTACTGACACCTGATGCTAAGAGGCTGTGCAGATGTTTCACAGAAAAATGAACAGAGAAATGTTTTGCACTGTCCACCATTAATTTCTGCTCTATGTACAGCTTTGCTGAAAGGAAGCAAGTAAGTTCTTGAGGTGTATAAACAATGGGATGGTAAGTAATACAGAAGATGTCACTGATGTAGACCCTAATACTACTGCTTTAGATTGGCTTCTTATCAGAGAAAATATATTGCAAAAATATACAGGTTACGTGAAGAAAGATAAGCACAAGTTATTGGTATGGAAAAAAAAATACCTCTACTTTAAAAAAGGACTAAAATATCATTATATTAAATTATTAAAGGAGAACATGATAAAAGTGCATGAAATTATAAAAAATTAATTGAGAAAGTAGGCTTTACAGGTAATAGGTCTTCAACACATGAAGAGTGAAGGTTTCAAAAGCAATGAACATCATTTTTACCCAGATTGTGATTACATCGTGGACGTTGTTACCAGAGTATGTCTTTGATGCTTGAAAATCAGAAGGCTTGAAAGTGTTTGGATGAATAGGTGATGAATTATATAATAATAGCATTGAGAGCTATTCAGTCTCACTTTTCAGGTTTCCTTTTTTTTTTTTTTTTTGTGATATTTGGGTTTTGATTCAATTGCCTGAATCTGAGCATACAGACACCTCTAGACAATTTGAGATGCCCCAAGATATACTATGTCATACTGGCCTCATGAGGACGTCTTGGATACAGTACGGTGTCTCACATGAATCTAGAAATCTATGGTTCAATGGACAGCTACAGACCTTAAACCTTGACACTGTCAGAGGAAAGGCACTGACCTACAGCAGCCATGGGTCTAATCTGATGTGTTTCTACAAGGATGCGTTTGTACTCAGCATTCCCAACAGGAGGGAACAACAACTCAGTGAAGAAAAAACATTCATAAGGAAAACCAAAAAGAAAATTGCCTGTAGTTAAAACCACTGTTTTCAATAACATACTCAACAGAGAGCTCAGATTCTGCAAACAGCAACGAAAGCATGCTGGTTTGTTTCTGCCATGGTTTTGGTAGGGAGGGAGGGTCCCGGGGGTGGTGCCTATAAGAAGCTACTAAAACTTTCCCGGCTCAGGTGGCCAAGGCCAAGCCATTAGAGAGACAATAGATGTGCTTCTGTGATTAACATATGAAAGAACTGATATAAGACCTGAAAGCAGAGAGAGCAAAAGAATTGCTGAGTCAGGGAGGAGAAGAGCAGAGCAGTGCCTGAGTGGAGATCCTGAGGTTGGTGAGGAAGAAGGGAAAGGAGGTGCCCATTCAGAAGCTTCCCCTGTAGCCCATGGCAAAATGGCAGGCTGTCCCCCTGCACCCCATAGAGGAGAAACACTGCGGAGCACCCCCTGAAGGCTCCAGGAGGGGCGAATCTGGACCAGCAGCCCATGGACTTGGACCTGCAGCCATGGAGGATCCTGTGCCAAGGCAGGAGACTGTTGTGGAAGCAGCCCGTGACTATGTGAGAAGCCTGCTATGGAACAACTTGCTCCTGAAGGACTGTACCTTGTGTGAAGGACTCTCTTCCATAGGAAGGACACCGTGGGGAAACAGGGAAGGACTGTAAGGAACCCTTCTCTGAGGAGGAAACAGCAGCAGGGACCACCAGACTGAGCTGACTGAAACTCATCCCCTGTGCCCCTGTGCTGTGGGAGGAAGGAGGGAGAGAAATTGGGAGCAAAGTAATTGGGCCCAGGAAGAAGGGAGGGGTGAGGTAACATATGTAAGCACCACTCTTTGTGTCGTCTGTGTCCTGCGTGTGTGTGATTAATGTGAAATTAAATTATTATTTTTTCCCCAAGTGGAATCTGTTTTGCCCGGGACCCTAATCGTTGAGAGAACCCTCTTTGTCTTGGCTCATGAGCTTCTAGTAGTTGGCATTTGTCCTCCCCACCCCAGCGAATATGTGCATGGGAGAGGGTGGGGGGAATGTAAGCAGCCACGCGGCTGATCCTCTGTTGTTGGGTTAGGCCGAAATCGCAACGGAAAGAAACAAAAAGATAGAAATAATTCATTTCTCTCCTTAGTCACATCTGTCCTCCTTGCTCTAGGTCATCTGGCTTTGAAGTTTAATGTTAAACCTACTGACTGCTGGCTTGCAGGTCTACCAGATTGTATCATGTACCTGATAATTATTTTCTGAATATACTTCTACAAAAAGCTATTACCTTCAGACCTGAGGAGTCAAATTCCTTTCACTTCAAACCCCTTCCTTCATGGCTAAATTTCTTCCTTAAGTTTTGTTAAACTATTATAAACCTGCAGGGTAATTTTGCCTTATTTTTCCAACAAAGGTGACGCTGAAAGTGGAGGGAATGGAAAATATTGTTACACCTCATTAGTTTGAAAACATGTTTTCTTCAAAACAAGTGAAGAAAACATCATACTTCTTTAGAACATAAACAAATTATCAGAAGATAAACAAACTGCTCAGGAAGTTTAAAGTTTTATGTGTTAAAAGACTCTTCATTTGAAGAAAATACCTTAACAACTTTATTTTAATTAAAACCAAACAAACAAACCCTATAGGCCCTACATCCCAGCCAGAGCAAATAATTACATATCATAATAAAAAAAATTGAACTTTTTAAGGTTACGAGAGCATAAACTGATTTCCCTTTAACTGATAAGTTTTGTTCAAAAACTTGTGTCATTTATAGAAGATGGTTTAATGGCCATGTTACCTGAAAATGCACCTCAATAATGGGAAAACAGACAACTTGTGCAGCGTCTGTTCTGAGGTAATTTTCTGTCCCATTGTCATTAAGTAGAAGATGAATTCTTTAATTATACTTTAAGATTCAATCGTGCTGTTATCCGACTAGTTAATTCCATTAGAATGAACCCTTGTTAATTCAATCAAAAGGAATTAAACCAACTCTTGAACTGTTTTTCTTCCTTGTGTCTTTGTTTTGGAGAAGGACTGGGAGGGTGAAGGGGAGAAACATGAACTAACACCAGAGTATTTGTCCCTGGACCCTGACAAAGCAAAGCTCGATTCCCTTCATGCATGTACAACAGCTCCCTGTTGGGAGCCTGAGGAAGGGGCCCTCTGCTATTTTAGTAGCTTTACCACATACCCAAAGTCTTGTCTGTTGCCCCCTTGCCAATGAGTAAGCAATAAAGTTATCATCTTTTTATATATATATATATAAGATTGAAAATGGTGATGGGAATGGGGGGTGATTTATTATATATGACAGGCATTTCTGTTTATGCATGCATGAAGGCCGTGTCTGCAAGATCTGTAATGCCAGCTTGCACACACTGCACAAATATGAATAAATGAATAATTGTTTTGATAATATTAAACAGCATGCATGATGTCGCAGGGCAACATCTGTTATTAACAGTATAAACAAAAGGAGTTTTTACTGATTGCATGTCGTTCTGCATACGGGAACAATGTAATAGGTCCAATTTGGTAACTCTTCGCAGACAGCAGGAGGGATTGTGTAGGCCTGCTGTGAAAAACAGGAACAAGATTAGAGCAACAGTTCTTTCAAATGTTGAGAGAAAAAGAAGCTCTATAAAAATGCTAAAGTAGGAAAGTATAAACTATATATAGAATTGCTCAAGTTCATAGAAATAATTTCTCCTTTTGAATGTTATAATCTTCCCTTTACTTTTTCCTGTGCCCTGCAGTGTGCTGAATAGCAGTAACTGAATAACCTGGATTTCAGAGGAATCTGTCAATGTGAAATGCTTTTAAGTACCATCTTAGATTATAACTATGTAGTTAAAATATGCTTTCTGACAATAGGAACCAAAGAGAATTAAAAAACTCTATTTCCTGTTCTAAATGCAAGGAATGATACCATACAGTGGTGTTTACCCTGAAGGAGACCCTGTTCTGAATCCATATCTGAGTTCTTCATCCAACATCACCCATCTGCAGTTTCTTAACCTGGTTTATCTACAGCTCCCCGGTCATTAGATCTCTAAGCCCATCATGGGTTTAATACTGTGCATAGAATGGTCTCCTTCCTTAACTAAGGATATTAAACGGCTGCACTTTAATGTCTTTCTGAAAAATTACAGTGGAATATGAGTACACAAGCAGCAAAATTTCTTTTCTTGAGAAAAGACTAGTACAGTGCTGTAAAAGTGGGGGGACTCCACCTTCTCCACCATGGCTCCTCCACTGACTCTCTTAATTCTTGTACAACATCACAAGATGTGATGCTCATTTCATCCCACACCTTCTGATGATACAGACTTGGGAATCTCAGTCCTGAGCTTGCCTTCTTTAGAGTGCAGTTACTAAATGGGCTTTCAGTTGCACAGTGTGTCTAAGACTACAAGTAATTCCTGTGTTCTGTGACTTGTAAAAGTCTTCACTTTCATTCAAATATCTAGAAGGGCTGTTTGTTTTTTTTTTTTAATTTCAGATATGTATAAAAATGTAAATATCTTTTTCAGTTTTTCCATGTGGAATAGAAACTTGCCATATTGTCACTTCTGAACAAGGCAAAAAATACTTTCCAAGCCCATCTTTTGGTTTTGGTGTTTTGTTGTTTTTTTTTTTTTTTTTTTTTTAAATTCAATTATTTGTGTACAAAACTGAAAGCACTGAGCTAATGAAATCACTGCAAAGATAAGCAAGTTTTTTCTAGCAAGCAACCTAAAGGTTGTTATGAAAACACAAGTGTGAGTCTTGCATGGATATCTGAATATGAATGCCTCCTTTCTTTTTGATGACCTAGAGCGTTTTGCAGGGAAAGACAGAGGGCATTTTAATGGATGGTATGGTATGGTAAATACAACAGTATGGTAAATACAACAGTATGGTAAATACAACCATTAAAAGATCTAGTAACCCCAGAGATGGACATTATAAATAGCTATCAAACTAACATTTAACCTGAATCATCAATGAATCTCAGAAATCTTCACATGACAGACATCACTAAAAGTTTTGGTTATTATTTAATCCAGCATTCAGTGCAGAGCTGACAGGCCAAACTACCTTCAGTACAGCATGCAGGATTGGGCCAGAAATCTCATTCTTGAAGAAAATACAAAAATACTTGAAAGAAGGGTAGGGTTGAAAGAGGGATATCTTTTATTTTATAAGCAATTAAAACCTCCTTCTACCTGGTGCCAAGAGGACAGAACAGTAAATCTTCTACTGTTTATCAGAATAAAGGAAGCATGTACCATGGGATGATTTTTAAATCATCACAGCAGGTTTCCATTCTGGTCTTGTCTATTTATTTTTAATATACCTTGTCTCTCAAAGTTTCACAGTAGAAACAATACCCTGCTATTCAAGGTTAACACATTTATGCTAAATGCTAAAATTACGTATTTCAGGCAAAATGAAAAAATAAAAATGCCTATAATATTGTAACTTGTATTGGAAATAATCTGTAAGAAAATGAAAGACATCAGAAGAAAAATTGGGGGCTTTTTCTTACTGCACCCATTTTACAACAAATAAAAACTGCAGCTTTATAAGGAGATCCTAAAATCTCCATGGATACCAAGAAGATAACTTCTTTGTAGCAACAGAAGAAATAGACAATCCTACAGCTAGACTTTCTGAATTTCATTCACACCCTCCAAAGCAAGATTTTGACTCAGCTCCTTTGGAACTCAGAGGAAATGAATCAAGACCATTGATGGCAAACACAGATTTTGTGGAAAGAAAAAACCAAAATGACACCCTAAACACTCCAATGTGAATGTACCTAGAATACATAGGCCTTTCAAATGGCCTTAGGTCGTTTGAAGGTACTGAAAGACCAGATACATGGAGTGACTGATTTTCGGAACAGGGGAAACCATGGCAAAAGACTGCAAGATAGTGGAGCAATTCCAAACTCTTCTGTTCTTGAGCCAATTTTGTGATTTATTTATTCGGCAATAAACAGATCCTGAAAAGAAAAAAAGCTGTAAATTTTATATCAGCAGCTCCCACATGAACCAGATCACCAAACTGTAACTCCTTTGGTAAACTGAGCTAATGGCAAAATGAAATGACAGAGAAGTTACAGCCCACTTAGGTCATAAACATTTTTTTGCACCTTTATCTCAGAAAACCAACCATCCCTGAGGCAGAAAATGTCACTAGAAAGTTCAGAATGCTTATTATTCAAGTGACACACTGTTCCGTCTTAGTGGCCTGAATTCCTAATATCAATTGCAGAGAGCTCTATTGAGTTAGAGTTGGGGTGGTTAAAGTCATGTATGTTACTTTCAACATTTCATAACAATTCAGCTATTTGCCTAATGTGACTGACATGATTTCTCCTGGTTTGGCAGCAGCTAAGTGACATTTCCTTTAGAAGCTGTGAACCGCATGGACCCAGAAAGCTGTTGGCATCAAAAACATATAATCAAGGACTAACCGAATAGGACTTTTATTTATAAGTTCATTTACCAGCAGCTATGACTAGTGTTGAGGTGGGCATTGGGTTGAGGCATTTTTTGCCCAAATGTCTGATCAAATTTTGCTCTCTATGCTGAACTTACTTTCAGTATTAGATATGCTCAGAACAGGGATGCTTTAAAGAGGAGAAATTCTTGGACATGTCCAAAGAAAGAATAACCCACACTGCAGACTGTGGCCTGCAACAATTTTTTCTTTAATATCCCTACATGAGAAAGCAGAGCAGCACAGAGACACGAAGTATGTAATGGACCACACAGGAAACAGACACATCATAAAAAATTAGCATATTGTGCATTTAATTTCAGTATCACAGAATCACAGAATCATTGAGTTGGAAGGGACCTCTAGAGATCATCCAGTAAGGAAAGGCTTTTTGGAAAAAAGAACTAAGAAAGTGCAGTAATATCATGCTACTTCTTAGCAAGGCATGTTGAAGCTTATAGCGATACGGATAAATGGTCTGAAAGGACAAGTGTAACCATAGTATATCAGTTGTGAAAATCAATAGCAGCCCAAAGGTCATATGTGCCAGTGCTTTGCTCTCTAATGATGGTCTATTGCAATCCTTAATGCTCTACCAAAGTCCTAAATGTGGTCAAGATTGCCTTCATGCTCTTTTGCAGTGAGTTTGGACTTCCTCTGTACATTGTGGTCCCTGATCATCTATCCCTGATCACGAACACGCATCCTTACAAATTCCTCTTTCTTCTACTGCCTCTGTAAGACTGCTTGCAGATAAAGAACATAGCAAGTACTCTTCTCTCTGAGAGTAAAAGTGCAATACATGACACTGTTTTGCAGGTAAAAGAAAAATCACAGCAAGACTAGTGAAGGACAAGAAACTGCTGGTCAGATGAGTGATTTCTAGTTGTTCTTCTACAAATCTAGTGGATATCAGGGATCTTTTTCAGTTAAAGAAAGAGCTTATGGAAATTGTTCAGTATCTTGAACTCCCTGAGGGTATTTCCCTGCTTCTTGAAAACAGGATGTCAGATAAGCTGTGTTGCTAAAAATGTGCTTTCTTGTTTTACTAGAAATAAGAAACTTAGATTTTGAGAATGACAATAAAATCCCGCTGAACATTCTCCTCTTCTGGCAAGAAGGTATGAAGGAGAACCCTAAGGTATCCTCTGAAGTATTCGTTTCTGTGTCACTAGATCTCTCTTCAGGACACAGAGTCATAGCACAACCTCTCCACAGATTACCATGGAAGAGAAGGTGTTTCGAAGTCTAAGATGAATGATGACAAAGAAAGATTTTTTCACTAGTATGTCTCATAATCCAGGGGTCATTTCAGTGCTAAGGGAATACGGATATATTTTAATGTACAAGTTGATGTTTAAGGATTCTTTTCTAAACTGTTGGATATGACTAAGCAACACTGTGGTCACACAATTGGTACAAGTAAATGTACCTTATGAATAGAGTTGCATTCTACATTTTCTAGTCAGTCTAAAATTAAAATAAATGAATAAATAAAACCAATATAACTTGGGAAATCAAGAAAACACAAACTCACTCAGAAAGTACTTCCAAGATTCAATAAACCACCGAGTGGAAAAATAACTTTCATGCAGGTTTTGAGAAAGGCCTTTAATCCATTGTTAGTAAAAAAAAATGCAGCATTTTCAGGGACATAGATGTCTGTCACCTGATACGCATAGAAGAGAAGGAAAGCAGGAGTTGTTATGGCAGCAAAGAGCAGCAACATGGTTGCAAAGCTTTCTTCCATCCTGTATTAATTAAGTGTACCATAGTGTGTGAAGTAGCTCTTAGAAAATTCGTATTTCAAAATTCTTGAGTGTAATAGAAAAACTCACTGCAAAGAATGCAAACGGCTGCTGGACAGATCGAAGAGCATATGAAGAGTTATTTAACAGGTTTGCTAATGGAAAGATAATGGCTTTTATGAGGATGATGGAACAAAAATAAAGCAGCAGACCTGAGGATAAATTAAAAGACGAAAAGAGGCCTTGTAAAATGAAGCAGTAACACAAATCCATTAGCTGTAAACACTGGATAATATTAATCCTGTAAATGGCTCTCCACATCCATTTTGTGCATCATCTTGGGTGAAAGGTGGTAGCTTGTAGGAGAAAATAGGTGCTGTTTTATTTTAATGGTCTTTGGTAAGGTTGTTGGCCATACTGACAGCTGTGCCAAGTAGCAGCTAGTAGATAGACAAAGTTGTTTAATGTTTATAACAATGAAGAATAGATTTGCCTGGTTTAGAAATAAAAACTTTTTTTGGAAATTATCTAGAATAAATGGTGTAAAATGTTGGAAAAATATTAATTTAAAGGTAATTTTTCATTAAAATGAAGTTATATTGAAAGAAAGGACAGAAAATTGAAATACTATTTTTCCATAACACATACTGAGAAACACTAATCATATACTAACTCAGAATCATTAAGTAAGAAAGGGAAGGAAAAATGAGATCTTTTCTTTACATTAAATAATCTTATTAAATGAGGGGAATGCAAAAGAAGCATATATGGGGCCTCATGTGAGTCCCAGATGTCTTCAGTGAGAACTGGGCTGAATCAATGGTTTGCTAAATACTTATTAAGAAATGACACTATTGAAGGCAAGGGAATTTAATTATTTATTATCAGTTTTTATGGGGCCAGCATTTTGCTCTTCACTCCATTAAACGAATCTTGGGAATGAACCTTCTTCCTTTCCCTTTCCTTTCTTTTTCCTTTCCCTTTCTTTCCCTTTCCCTTCCCTTCTGCTTCTGCTTTCCTTCCCTTTGTTTTCCTTTGCTTTCCTTCCTTCTTTCTGCATAATCAACTTTTCTGATTTATTGTTTAGTAAATTACTGTATTTATTATGTCAGGCTGGTAGGCTGTTATTCCTGAATGGACTGTGGCATTATTACAGCAGTATATATATATATATATATATATATATATATATATATATATATATAATATTAAAAAAACCCAGAACAATAAAAATTTACCAGGTGTAAGTTGAACACACTTGATCATAACTGTTTTGTATAAAAACAAGATCACTGTTAGTCACACTAAGTTCAGAATTTTCATCAAAAATCTCAAATACAGATTGTTCTAGGGAGAACTTAAAACTTTTAATGCAGAATTTCATTTGACTTCAGTCCTGTAGAAAGTGCATAGTCACCTTTTAGAACCTGCTGTGTTCTTCAGTTTTTTAAATGCATGTAACAGGTCACACACTGAGTTTCAATTTTATAGCCGTGTACCACTGTCAATGCCTTACCTTATCAAAAAACTAAACCTGTGAAGGAAGCAAACCCATTTTGTGCATTGTTTTCTGTAACACTGCCAAGAAACAAATAAATGCTGCAAAACCCAAGCAAGGCTTTCTGCTGTTTCTCTGCATAAAGAAATGTCTCACAGACCTGTCTCATACAAGGCCCTGAACAAGAGATTGAGCACTGAGGAATCCTCTCTGTCTACAGCATTCAGTAAGATGGACATCTTACTGGAGCTGACAGAGATGCCAACCACCCAGTGCACTAAAAATTCCTATTTTCTGTTTGTCAAAGGCCCGTTTAGATAGCCTAGTTGCCTCTACACAGGCTGACTTTCTTATTGCAGAATGTCACGCTCAACCCAGCTGACAGACACAGTGATTGGCAGTCATAGCCATTGTGTTCCTTCCACTCAGGGAAATCATAATGCTTTACCAAGTAATGGATTTATTTTAGAGGGCTGGGCCACATTGACTCAGTGGTTGAAAAAACTTTTTATGTTCATACATGGACCACTTTAACTGATTGTTTAACTTTGCAATTGAATTATCTGTCAAATTTGTCTATATGGGAAGACCAACTCTGTCAGGAAAGTCTCTTTTCATAGTTCCTAGGGTCCAACCAGTAATTTAGAGGATCACGTGTTCAGCCAATTTCTTTTGGCTGAAGTTAGTTTAATTTCATTCCATTGCTGTGAGTTGCAAAGTATGGTTTTGCATTTAAAACTTTGTACACAATGTAATGGTGCCCAAAACAATTTTTGCATGTTGTAAAATTAAAGAAATAGAAATAAGTGCAAACACTTGAGTTATTTTGATTACTTTGCAACCTGAGTACATTTTTATGGCATATCGTTGCATGAAGTCAGCAGTATGATCTAACAGCTTGGTTATATCTTAAGTCTGAGAAAAGTTCTTCTCTAAATGGGAGCTAGAACAAGGACTGGAAATAGAAAGATTTTTTTTTTCTTTAAATAAACTGTTGTGGGGAGGAAAGGAAATCTGTTCAAATACTAAAATAAGCTTATAGTTTTGAAACCCTATCATTATAGAATTTGTTTCTAGAGAACAGAATTATTCTGGCAAAAACAGTGGTTTAGAACTATTTGAAATTAAACGACACATCAGCAGAGAGTGCCCTGTGTTTCACAAAGCTAATTTTGTGGCATTTCACAAAACTTTTCATGCTCAGACAAGTTAATAAATACAACTGCTTATCCATTGGTGGCCAAACACAGACACCTGATGTGCTATGGTAGAGCTGCCAACACTTCTCAAGTTCTTTTTTTAAACATCACCTGGGTTTTCTATGTTGACAAGGTATGACATGCAAAGGCATTTTAAGTGTTGAGGGTAAAAACATTTCTAATTGTGGCTCTGAAAACGCTGTAATTCTTCTAATTGCTAATGCACAGAGGCAAAACCAAATGGCAGAGAAGTATTTTCCCTTATAAAACAAAGTTGGAAAGAAAGTTAAAAGAAAAGCAAAGGACAAATGAAAGCATGATTCTTCAGGAGAAAAACTGATATCAGGAAATGAGAATATATGTCTCTTTTAAAGTGCTATTATAGTCTTTAATAAATGGAAATACTTTTCCATATATTTGTGTTGACATTTCTGGTATTCCAGGATGGCTCAGGAGCTGTCATAATTTTTATGTGCATCAGCAAACTGGCAAGTTGACGAGACATTCTCTGGTATCCCAGACATTAGTTTCTAAAAAATGGGGAGGAAGACTGGAGATCTGTTGCATTTGGTTTTCAGTTTATCCCAAAATAAAACCATATTTGTTAATTTCCATCAATACTGATTGAATGCATGCCAGAGAAGATTAATTTTTGGGGTGAACATGCCTAGTAGATTTAGGCATAATGTTAATTTGTGACCTAAAGGGTCAGATTTGATGAGGCTGAGAGCAGACCTGCACCAATTCATGGCTGAAGACAGTATTTTGTCACCCAGTGACTTAAGTCAACTTTGAGAAACATCTACAGTTTTACTGTCCTGAACAGTTCCTGAAATAGAATCCTTTCCTAATACTACAATGTTTTGTAACTTTTACTGTCTGCGTTCACTCTGGACTATTTCCATTTCCTAATATTGACACCACACCATACTTATTATGACAGTTTAGCTTATTTTGAAGGCATGGTTAACTGTCAGTGTCTAATGCTATGTCACAACCATTCTCGAGCATCCTTGGAAAAGGCACAGAAATCTTACAGGCAACTAAACTCATAGAAACCTTGTGAAAATCCCCAGCTGGCTAGAAAACAAAACAGAGATTGTCCATTCCTGTGCGGTTGTCACCGATGGTGTTGGGTGATAACCCAAGAGTCCACCAGTACACAGGAACTGGCTAATGAGTGCCCATGCAAGTACCTCTGTACACTGTTGCACAGTGCTTGCTCTCTTGGATCTCCTGCATTTGTCATAGCAAACCTTGGAAGGGGCTGCTTCTGCAGTGGAGGGCACAGAGGTTTCCAGAGCAAAGATTTGATGGAGACAAAGGTTTACTAGTTCTGCTGACTCCAGAACAGCTTATTTTCTGAATGTTTGGGCTATATTCTTAGATGTTCATGTTATAATAAGCAGTTTTTAGCTAAATTTCTTTCTATTTTCAACCATTTAAGGCTTTTAGGTACAAGTGCCCCAAACTGCACAGTTTTCCTGATCTCTGCTAAACTGTATTAACTCATATATTTCCAAGTGTGGAGACAGAATTTAGATAAGGTTCCAGACAGGTTTCTTTAACTTGCTAGGAGTAGCAATCATCGTATTTTACTTTTTCTCCCAAAAATTAGATGCCTAGACCAAGTCACTTGGCCAGGTCACTCCTCTGCTGTCACTTGGGTGACAGTTACTGCAAGAAAGGAATTCTTCCATTTATCTTTCTCTACTGCTTAGACAAGAGATCTAAATGAGCAGAGTAGACAAACTGACGAATGGTAGATGAGGTAATCCTCTCCCTTTGGGACTAATAACAATGTGCTCTGGAAGTGTTGAGAAAAATGTTCCCTGGTGAAAATCTGAAGACATGTTTTGTTTTGTTTTGTTTTCCCTAGGGAGCCTCCTGTTTATTTTTAATAATAGAGAACATTTTGATTGCTGTCTATTGTCTTCTTCCTGAATATGCAAAAAGGTTTTGTGCAAACTATAAAGCCCCGGAACAGAACGGAACCTCTGCAATGTGATGGCTTTAATGGGATCGTGTTGCTGCTGCTTCCCATCATCACATCCACCATTCATTTCAGATCGTCCAGTGCTTTGCTGCAACCCAGGTAACAAAACACAGGTGATACAAAAAGGTATCACTAATGATAAAATGTACAGCTTCAACAATCAGTAATTACTGTTGGTAATACTTATCATGACTTTGGCTTGACATGTGATACCCCATTTCAGAAAAAATCAGACAAGTCCTAGTACATTTGCCAAAAAGCATGATTTTATATGTGTATAAGCAAAATATTTATTCATCCCAGGAATCTGCCACCTGAATCCATTGCTTTATTTCAAGTAGTAACGTGCACCAGGATTTTGATATGTGATTTCCACTGTGAATTTTCCTTCCACAGCAAGAAATGTGATTTAAGAAAATTGTATTTCATTGGATAATGTTTTCTGATAACTAGCTCTCTGCTTTCTTTACTGTTAGCGTAACAGAAAATGAAAACAAAACAAAACAGAAAAAGAACACAAAATGAAACATCAGACTATTGAAGTTCACAGCTCATAAGCTCTGTATTACTAACAAGTTACCTGAAAAATACTTCAAGAAAAGTAGTAACAATAAAATATTCCTCAGACAAATATACGTTGAAAAATAGATTTGTGTGAAACAATTTCTCAAGGGTTTTTATTGACTTTACACATTTATTTCCATATAACCTCAATAAAATCCATAATTGTTAGTAATTCATAGAAATATGGAATGTTTACATTCCATGTAAATCTTATTCGGTATTTGAAACTTCAGAAGCTGCATTTCCAAGACTAGCAGTAATACGGATAAAAACAATTGGAAGATCACTGTAGGTAAAATGACGCATGGAGTGTCATTTTCTACTCATGCCAAATACTAAGTAAGGTAGTGAAATTTAAGACAAAATTATTGCTCAGGGCAAACTCAACCATGTCCATTTGGGTGAGATATGTGGTTGGGAGAATGAAATTAGGCATATTAAATGCAATGTAAAAAAAACATTTATGAGTTCTTTGCTCTGAACACAATTAATACAGTAAAAGGCTGTGAACTGGATGGCAACAAGCCTATAAAAGAAGAGGCAGACAGATAGACAGAACATGAAAGCAAAGAAAGAGTAATACAACAACAAAAATATTGAAATATAACATTTCTGCAAAAGATGCGTTCTCAGAAAATTTGCTAGGACAGTACTCTACCTACTATTGTTAACTAGGCAACTGACATTTAACTTTCTATGCTGCAATTTCATTATAATACAGTGAATTCACAATTATCCCTAGTGTCTTCTATTGGAAAATTAATGGATACCAATATATTACAGAAACTCCCAAATATTTGTAGCAATTACAAACAGCGTAGCAACTATTAATCCAGTCAGAGATGAAACAGAATATTTTTTAATGCTTTTACATTCTCACCAGAAGGAAGAGTTAGAAGTCCTCTTCTTACATTCCCTTGTGCCCCCCATTAGCACAAGCAGAAATGGTGTTACATACAGTTCTGGTTCTTTCTTCTGTTTATCATAAACCATTCTGACTTTCCACCTGTTCTTTTTAATTTTCTGCTCCTCCCTGTAGGAAAATATAGAAGAAATTATGAAGAAAAGTATTTTTTTTAATTACAGTTTTGGAAAATTGTATGAGAGACTACAAAGTTTGTGAGATAAATTCTATGTCATTTACTACAGTACTACTTAGTTGTTACAGAGCTCTCTCCCTATACATCCAATTCAGTTTCTATCAGACAGACAAAAAAGAGCAGCAATTCTTCTAATCTTGGAGAGTCTTTCTCATGTTTAGCCATACTGATGAGGGGATGTGAAAGACAGATGTTGTATTTAGGATGTCTCAGTCAGATTGACACATCACAGGCTCAAAGAATGAAGCTACTATCTCTAGAAAAGACCTATGTCTGCATGTTGGTAGGCCACACTTCAAATTTGATAACACACATGAATCAGACAGACACACTTAATTGGCTAACACACAGGTCCTTACAAAGTCAGTGATCATAATTCTATAATCTCTTAGAAATACTATCTTTCTAAAAAAAGAATATGAAATCAAAGTAGATTAGGAGTTATATACAGTATTTGAACTTACAGTAACTAGCCCACGAGTACAAGAGGACATTCAGAGCAGAAGGTTACAGATAATTTGTTTTAGATGTGGCTGCTAACACTACCTATTACTAGGACTTGTTTTTATTGCCAATTAAAAAAAAACTTTTAAAAATTGTTAACGTTTGAAAAACTTGAACTGGCTCAACTACACTTCTCCAGGCTGGGTACGGGCCTCTGGCTCTTGCATTTTGGTTTATTGTTTGGTTTTTTGGCATCTGTATTTTTTAAAACCTTTGCCAAACCAATTAGGTTATATTGAAAAACAGAGGCATGAGATCAGGGAAAACATTTATTGGCAAAATTAGACAATTCTGAACATTTGCTCAGAGAACATCACCCATTTTTTGCACTTCAATGAGTGTGCAATTAATGGTCATCTCATATGCACAACAGGGATTAGAAAAACACTGCCCAAACTTCTAAATGTTTTCGGTCTAAACTTTGGATTTCTTGAACTTGTAACTTAATTATGATCTTCTCTCACAGCTTGTTGTTGGTGTTGTTTTTTGTAAGTCTTATTATTTTCTTTTCTGAATGTTAGTGGGAAATCACTCTTCTGGTATCTTTGCAGTGCTCAGTTCCTAGTGAGCCTAATGGATGAATTACAGTTATGCCATCACTTCTTCACAAATCAAACAACATCTTACTATAACCCTAAATTCCAATTGATGATAATATAGTGGTTCCAGTTTTGGCTGCGTTCAGCTTTTCATACTGCTGTCCTGCTGCTGGCTTATGATTCTGTCAGGTTGTCTGGCTCATGCTCTACTCTCTTGTTGCAGCTGGGTTGGCTTCAGGCTATGATAATTTTGCCTGCAGTCCTTACCTCCTGCTGTTCTATCAAGGACAATAATGCTTGAGGCTGAACCTTAAATTTTAAATCCTTTATTCTGCAGAGCCTTAAGGCACGTTCTACTGCTTCAAGAATGAAACAATGGAGTGATGCTTTATTAGGTTTGTACATTTTTCTAAATCCTGAGACAGTAACATATTTGTAGCAAACACTGAAGAGAGTTCCTGTAAAGACTGCATGGATTTGGTCAAAGTCAATCTGTTTGTAACTAAAAAATATCCAAAAACCCACCACAACACCTTTCATATACCTTTTAACTGGTTCTCTTATAGCACTTTGCAAAACCAAAGTTGGCCAATATTATAATAGAAAAATACTATCCACTTCCTTTCTTTTCTTGCAAGTGCAGGAAGGAAATCAATAGAAACTGATACACTATTCACAATTTCTTAACTTTTTAGGTGAATTTTCTCAGGAGAGCTTTTAAAAAATGTACTCACCAGCTTGCAACTAAATAATTAATTTTTGAAGGGCTATGTGCCACTTTAACATTTTACATTTGGAATGATAGCCACTCAGCTATTCAAGTAATGTGTATAATGTAAAACCAACATCAAGACAGTCAGAGTTTCTCTTTTTTTTCTGTATCGTATTTGCACACCAGATCAATAACAGCTTTGTGAGATTTAAGTGAAGTGTACACAGATATTTATGAGAATCACAGCTTTCAGAAATGGCATTGCTTGTCCCTTCTGCCTGTTGTCCTTTTGTCCAACTCCATCTTTTGTCCTTGTGCCAAGGAGAAAAGAATATTTGCAAACTCTTATAGTTACACACTTTTCTGCAAAACATTAAGTTTAGTTGTTAGCAAAGTACTTAATATTTGGAATAGTTTCATGCAAATCAATGAAAGCATTTCTATGTTTAAAGCTAAAAGTGGTTAAGTACATCCCTGGATTGGGACCTGAAAGCATTGTAACTCTTTCCTGCTTTATGTGTCTGCTCATTGAACGTAAAGAATTTTGTATTCACATTAAGTTGCCATCCTGTTTCAATTTTCAAAGTATTATCTCTTATTTCAATCTAAACAACACAGCCAAAGCCATTCAAACAATACAAGTATAAAAGCCTTTTAAATTTCTTTTCAAAAATGCATTTGGGGCTTCCAAAGCTCATATGATCCCAAATTGGAGCAAAAGCAACACTTTTTACAGAAGAAATATGCTGAGAAGAGAAAGAATGCAGCTCACTACTTCTGTTTAGTTTTAGAAGTGGATCAAAATACATACTCTACCTACACATGCTAAGCGAATGATACAGCCTTTAAATCCAACCTTCTTAGTGTTGTAGAAGGAAGCCATGTTAAAAAAGAAAAAAAAAAAAAAAGCTCTTTCATCACCTTGGCTACAAAGGCAAGTGTGTATATATGTTTGTGTCATGAAATAGATGCAAAGGACTCTCTGTATAGAGTATGAGTTGAAAAGTATATATAGATAGTGTTGCTCCTTCTTAATGCATCTTATAACATGCCATATGCAAACTTCTTGAAGGTTAATTATTCTACTTCTGTTTTATACACAGAAACACAATTGTTGCAAGATTCAAGCTTCATTCTTCATTCTGATTGTAATTAATGGAAAATCACATGTTGACCTCAGTGGAGTGCTAATGTCAAGTCTGTGACTTCTCAAAAGTCACTCAGGAGGTCTGTGAAATAAAGCCTGTACTATTCCTACACACTCTCTAGGACCTTCCTACAGTCTTGCTACATATTCTCTAGGACTACTAGCAACTTTTCCTACTATTGACCAGCAACTGTTGATCAAAATTCTCATCCTTAACATGTCCCAAATGGTCTTTGTGTTGTTTCACCTTTCTGTTCGATTTCTAATAAGTACTAAAAATAGTAGAAAGCACTCAATGTTTTAACTTGAGAAAAAAGAGCTCCCTTTCCTATAAATTCATAGCTCCAAGGCCCCACAAAGACTCCAAATTTTCACAGTTAAGGTAATACAGAAGCCAATCTTTATTTGAGAGATAAAAACGTATGTTTATCTCACCTTCTAATCTTGTTCTCCTGGCTCCAGCAATACATCCTCTGCTGCCAAGCAATCTGAATGTACATCTGCCTCCAAGGTATATCTGCCTCCAAAAGTATAAGGAAAGTGGCCAGCTGTGATGACATATAAAGACTGAACCAAAAATACTTGGAGAAAGTGAGGAAGAAGCAATATCTCAGTGATGCTTTTGCAACACATCATCTGTGAGGGGCCAACACAGAAAGTCTGGCTGCTAATCAGAGCTGGATATAAGCCATAAAGTTCAGCTACAAATACAAACTTTCCTGAAGCCTGAGGACATTTGGCTTTGTGCACTAAGATAGCACACTAAGCACTAAGTGGAAGTATTTTAGATTGTATAAATTATGGAGGTGTTCTGGTGCAGATGTTTTCTTCAAATTCATGTCCATTATTACTGTTGATTGAGGACACAGCACGAAATAATTGCAGTTTTAAGGCTACTGAGGCTGTTTTTCACAAACCTATTTAATCTGTTTCATGGGTTTGCTCTTAGGGATAGATTTCTTTTGGTTCAAGGAGAGAATGAGTGGGTCAGGTGGAATGAAGGGAGACTGCCCTTTCCCTGTGGAGTTGCTGGGCCTGCCCCCACAGAAGGCTGTGAGCTTTCTGTTTTGGCAAGCAGTAAAGAGAGACTCATAAAAGCAACCAGGAGCTTAAAGCCCAAACAGAGAAGCTACTCAGAGAAGACCAGTGCAAGGAGCTGTGCCTTGGCACAAAAAGACATCTTTCATAAGGTTTGGAAGAGTCCTTCCCAGCCAACAGAGTGGGCAGTGGGAGAATAAATTAAAAGCCTTTTTCTTTTCCATTGCATTTTGCCTAATCTTTTTTAATTTGCCCTACCTGAAAGCTAAAGATGTCCACTATTATTCCAATTAGAATGTAATAGGTTTTAACTAGATCTGTCTCAAAAGTGGACAACTTGGAACCACGTACAGGCATATAGTCACAAAAAATGGGACACAAAAGGTGAACTTCCTTTGTTCTCATGATAGGACAAAAAGAAAAACAAGGTGTTCATTTGCCTACTGAACTATGCACTTTGGTCTAAAACAATATTTTTTTTCACTGTTTGACATTCATGCCAAACGATCTTCTCTTCTGGCAAAGGAGAAAGTTTTATTTTATCTATTACTTTCATTGACGTTCTTTGTATGTATGTTTTTTCCAACTCATGTACAGACTTCTTGGATGAAGTTAGGTTTCAGGACAAGTTTGGAAGCTGTTCTAATTCTTTCTTGCCTCCAGTGGCAAAATAATTTTTCATTGAAAGAACCACCTGGGGATAACAAATTTCTCTCTTCCCCCTTCTCCCCCCCTCAATGTTTAATACAAAGCTAGAGGACGACACATGCAGCAGATGTGTTTGTCTGCACTATATAAATCCATAGTCCCCAGCCTAGGCTGAATATGTGTCACCTTTATGTCTGGAAAATGCCAGGACCTCTGGGGAAACTTCTTTCCAGTTCTTTGCCTTGTCACTGTCAGGCATCTGATCTCTGGTGCTCAAGTATATCATTGCACCTTCTGTCTCTTAGCTCACTCAGATCATTCAGGCACCTTACCTTTTGGTGCAGTGTGAGACACCATACACTTCAGATATATAGCCTAATGGCTTGGTTGCAAAACTTGGCAGTATTTCTCCCAAAGGTACATATACTAAGATTATAAATACCTTGCACTCAGGGAAGCTGAATGAGAAAGTGCGTTTTTGGTGGTCTCAGAAGCCAATTAACACACATCTAGAATACTTCACTTTCACAGAGCAGTTTAATGCTTTGTTGAGCTTTGTGACCTTGAGAAAGGCAAAGTATAGTCAGGTGAACACAGCAGATTGAGTGTGGGAATCTTGTTGGCTCTACAAAAGAGAGTTCACATACAGAATACTTTTTTCTCCAGTCTTTTTTGCCCACAGGAGGGCTGTGGTATTGTCTTCGTTAGCTAGAGGAAGGGCAGCTATGTTGTACATGCCCGTCTGAATTGCTTTGGTCTTTGAATTGAGTCAGGCCTAGTGACCCAGCAAGTGGGGCTGTGGTTTCATGCAGTGGTTTCAGCAGTAGTACTTAGTTGAGGATATTCTCATACATGGTCTTTCTTCCAGTTTCCCATTGCTCACATATATCCCTCCATTAGAAATTTTCCCCTCAGGTATCTACCATAATTCTGTGTGAGACTTCACAATGAAGCAGCTTAAACAGTTATTTAACCGTAAGTGTTAAAAAACCAAACCAAACCAGACCAAGCCAACCAAGCACAACAAAAAAGCTGGAATTTTTGGTTTAAAAAAGACAGCTTTTCCTAAGGAGCATTTCAGGTACATCAGCACTAGTGTGCGTACAATGCTGAAGTGCTGCATAATAAATACATAATAAGGTATAAAGAAAAGCAACAATTGAGTATTGCAACATTGACTACAGTGAGGATCTGTCAAAAAACTGACCACTTCCAGTTTCCATTGATGGCTTTTTTAGGAAACATCTGATATAACTAAGTGGTACTTGCACTGAGAAGGTTATTTATATCTTCTGCCTCAGTCTTTGGAGAACCTTGTACAGAAATGTCCTTTAAATAGTTTAGGATTAGCAGTTTAAAAAGTATTTTGTTATTTTTTTTATGTGGGTTGAAAAGTCTCCTGCTTCTGCGTCCTTAGCTGATTTTCCATTATGTTTGAGCTGAGCTAGGTCTCTCTTCCAGGACTGACAGCTTCATAGATGAACTTCCCTTCTCAGTCTCTTGCAGAGTATTCACGTTTTGGTTTTTTTCTCCTTCAACTCCCCATCAAAAGGCTTTTGTTCCTATTTTGTGGTTGGTTTGTTTGTTTGTTTGGAAAGTCACTGAGACCTGCTTTGAATTTAAGCTTCCACTTGTCCTTGAACAGCCTTCTTCTAAGTGTACTTTGTCTGTATCAGTTAATTAGATTTTAGAGTTTATGCTCCTTCACTGGAACACCTCTCAGCATTTTTAGCTCCCAGTTCTTCCTTTCTGCCAAAAAGGTAACAGCAATGTCCTGGTACATAAAGGTAGATTTCTACCCCAGATCTACAATAATGTAAAACTCCTCCACTATCCTTTTTCCAGTTGAGATCTTAGTTCCCAGCTTGAACCTGCTTCCTTTGAGGTGTATAGTGACGGTCATATTACGGCTCACTTATAATCTGTGTACGTGTGTTTAGATTATTTTAATAATAGGTCAAAGTAAGTCTTCAGCCTTCAGCATCAACCTTCAGCATCAACTCTCAGTGTGATCTATGTGCCATGACCAGTACCAAGATTTATAGTATTGGTCCAGTCCTTCCTGAATCTCTTTACCAAAGTCTTCAGTCAAAATAGCTTTACTGCATTTACCTTTGGCACCTACAAGAGAATGACTTTCCTCAGACCCTCCAAGATCCATTCTTTCTCTGCTAAAGGAGTATTCCTGTCCATCTGCTCTCTCCATCACTAGCAGTTCAACTTCAGATTTATTCCTGCTTCATGGGTATATAAACCTTAAAATTTACTGTAAAAAATAACAGGAACATAGAAAAAAAGAGAAAGGAAAGGAAAGGAAAGGAGAGGAGAGGAAAGGAAAGGAAAGGAAAGGAAAGGAAAGGAAAGGAAAGGAAAGGAAAGGAAAGGAAAGGAAAGGAAAGGAAAGGAAAGGAAAGGAAAGGAAAGGAAAGGAAAGAAAAGAAAAGAAAAGAAAAGAAAAGAAAAGAAAAGAAAAGAAAAGAAAAGAAAAGAAAAGAAAAGAAAAGAAAAGAAAAGAAAAGAAAAGAAAAGAAAAGGAAAGGAAAGGAAAGGAAAGAAAAGAAAAGAAAAGAAAAGAAAAGAAAAGAAAAGAAAAGAAAAGAAAAGAAAAGAAAAGAAAAGAAAAGAAAAGAAAAGAAAAGAAAAGAAAAGAAAAGAAAAGAAAAGAAAGGAAAAGAAAAGAAAAGAAAAGAAAAGAAAAGAAAAGAAAAGAAAAGAAAAGAAAAGAAAAGAAAAGAAGTCACTACATTACGTATTTTCTCCTTGTTTGTGTTGGATTTTGTGAGCAAAAAATTGGTTATGCCAGGAAACTCAGCTTCTCTGTTCAGATTCAGATCCAGGCCACCGTGTCCAGAAGAATAGAAGTGGGCTCAGCACTCCTTCCAGCTGTCCTGTTAAGAAGCTGTTCAATTACTTAGAGGAGAAAGGCATCAGTCCTGAGTAGGCCTCATATGTATGTGTTAGTCATTGCCAGACGAAGCTGTTATACCATCTGTTCTTCTTTCTTACCACTACAAATCTTTTTAAGACCCTTCCTCAGGATGACACAGGCAATGAAGATACTTATAAATGCACAAATTATTGTATAGCATACTGAGCATGGATATGATAGATCAAATTCAAATCCAGTAAACGGTTGATATTATACTTCTGAGACATGATTTTTCTGGCCTGTTTTAGATGCCTACTTTAGAATTAGATCAATTGCACCCCAAGGTGCCCTCTATGAATTATAAAGTGAGTACTTGTAGACATCTGTGCTGTCAGCTCTAAAGCTAGGCAAGACAAATAATATCCATAAGGAATAAGAGTAGTAGCTCTGCCTGCAAGGAGAAAAAACAAGTTTATCCATGGTTCATTCATTCTTCAACAGCTTACTGAAGCACAGAGCCAGCAAAAAGCTCATTTTGGTCTTACGCTGCTCTGCACCATATGAGCCATTTCTTCACAGCCGTGCTTAGAGTTGTGGCATCTCACACTCTTCTAACTCCTGTTCCACACATTTTTTTCCCTAGTTCCTTCAAAGCTGGAGAAGTTGCTGTACTGTACCATAGCCAGAGAACACACAGATGTATATTTACTCTCTCACACAACATCCCTCTTGCAGTTCCATGCAAATGTTGTGTTAGATTGACCTAACATGGTCAACCTCATAACCTACAACCTCAAAAAAGGAGAAGACGAGGATCAGTCCCTTCCTCACATTGGAAGATCTAATATTCTGTACTAAGTGAGGCACAGAAAGAAGTTACAGTGCTAATGGTGCAAAATTTTTCTCTTTTATTTAATTTTATGCACTTAGTAGACCATTGGAACAGTATGCATTGATGTGCAGATAGCCAAGTCAAAGCACAAGTACTTGTAGGAAGATAGTGTAAGTCTATACAGAGTCTATAGAAAATAAAAAATCTGAGTTCAAGTCTTCTGTGTCATAAGCATAATATTTCTTCTTATTTTCATCTTCACACAAAGTCATGAGCAGCTTAGACCATATATTTTAATTATTATGATACCCCAAAATATATCTGCTGTATAAAAAATTGCACGCAAGTGATTCAACCCAGAAACAGGATGGATGGCTTTGTACTGCCAACGTGTTCTGGGAGCCTTAATTTCTCATGTTCACTGGGGCTGTAGTGATTCCTGCTAAACCAAAGTGCTTTCTTACCTCCTGGTCTCATTCCCACACTCTCAAATTTCCCTTGGTTGACATCACACACTTCTGGAATTATGTTATCTGGTCCTGCTCACATTATACACAAACATTTATTTGGAGGTCCTATTCTGTAGGATACTCCAAGGTTCTGGTTAGTTCAAAGGCCTAAGAGAACAATATGAAGAGACAACATTACAATTGATGATGTTAATAAATTTAGGTTGATTTGATAACAATTTCATTGAAATATGGATATTAATGCCTAACTGATCACGAATATATTCTTGTTTTACCAGTATTATTCAGTGTCCCACAATTTTAGACATACAAGTGCAAGACATTGTTTTCAACTAGATTGATCCTAAATTCACACAGCTATTAAGCAGTTTAATGTGTTTCATGTCGCTAATTTGAAAAGCACATAAGGAAGAAGTCTGTGCAGTACAGATATGACAATTAGTGAAACAATCCTTTTTTAAAAAATGTTCTTGGGTAGTACAAATCTTACCAGTAACTTTGTCTCCTTGCACTAAAGAAGAGTAAATGAGACATGTGTTCTCATGCCAACTACTTTTGGTGCCAGAGGTAGCGATAGAAATATGTTGCCTCTGGAGGTTCAAGAGTATTTAATAATCCTCCCACTCCCACAGTTGTTTTATTATTGGTCCCTCTTCTCTCTTCCTTGTTATCGTCTAGTAAACAGGCAAGTGTGCAGACACAATATATAAAACTTAAAAAAACAACATGTCCATAAAGAACTGGTTGTTTGCCTGAAAGAAAAAAAAAAAAAAAAGAAAATGAAAGAAGCATCAAAACTCCAAGAAAGAACAAAAACTTTGACTCAAACTGTGCCATGCTGAGGTGCAGTATATGATTCTACATTATACATCACATTACATTCCAAATTCATTTGCAATGTTAGTGTATTTTTACATATTTGTGTTTGATTTTTCTCACCTCACTGTATTTGCTTTGGAAGTGGTGAGATTAAAAAAAAAAAAAAGGCCCTGAAGAGTTTGAAGAGGGGGGGGGGGGGGGGGGGGGGGCGGAAATTCTGTCTTCTGACCAGAAAAATTTGCCTTCTTCAAGAAATTACCCCCACACACACACCCAGATTGCTATGATGGATATTGGCTGAGGTCAGTATCTGTAACCAGACTGGGTAAAGACTGAATTTTTATTGTATCCTTTACCTTGCCTATTTCAATGCAAGTGCAAGATATGCTGCTTTTGAGCCTGAAGACTTGTAATATTCAAAGATTATAGGATATGCATAGCTTAAACAAGTGCACCCATGACAAAACAATGCACAGCATAGAGAAGATGAGATCAAAAACCCAATTATTTTTAATGTATGTTATCTATGCCAGTTAATACAGTAATAGCATCATGAGTAGAACAGATTTTGAGGTCCTGAATAATTTCTACCAAATCTACTTTATATAGTTTAATGAGGTAAAGAAGTTTTAAATGTCATTGTTATTAAAGATTATATGAGCTGTCATAAAAGCTGTTCAGACCAAGATCCAGGTAAGTTTACATCTAATTCTGAAGTAAAGGCCTTAGGGCTTGGAAGAGCTATATTGTAGCTTAAAAAGTTACTGTGTATCATCTGAGTTGTGATAATTGCCTGAGTGCTCCTGACCTAGGCAAATACTAGGTAACTTGATTTAGGAAGGTTTCACAGATGCTATCCTCACTATGTTTGACAACTGCTGTAGTATTTTTCCATTTCCTCATGACTTGTGTTGTGACATGAATCCTATCAATAATGAGACGGTTGATAATATTAAGTCAATAGTAGGACGATAATTCAAAGTTTTACCTGATCTGACATCAGCATTCTACAGTACAAACATCTATCTCTGTCCTAGTCATCTAGGTTCCTCTTACTGTCATCAAAGCGAAATGGGAAGATCTAGAATGCAATTCTAAAGCAGGTATCTAAAATTGATTATATTGACAGATGGTAATAGAGGTATAGCATTAATTAATTTGTTGAACATTAGCGGATTTGAACAAGATCTGTCATTTCAATGCTCCATATGTGGTCTGGAAATTATCTTTGAATTTAAATAGCCTGGTATATTATTTGTCATATTAGCATACTGGTAAACTATCATTCAGAGTAGGATGAATGCCAGAGTTAAATATCTCATACATATTTTGTATTCAGATAATTCTTCCTCAAAGTTATAAATCAATACAAAACATTGATGCAATGTACCAGTTCTTGCAGAAGTGAAATAACCAGTTCTTTCTGGGAAAGAACATGGATGTCCAGCTAGATGTGAATACAAGATCTAACAAGATCTTCTACTTTATCAAGATGATCTGAGGATTTAGCATATGAGGTAGTGGATTTTGCTAGCAATAAAGCAGAGGCTACTATTTTATTGATAGCAAAAAATATTCCACTAGCAAAAAATTGCTGTTTTTCATTAAATCCCATTAGGCCATATAACTCATTCCCCTGGCCAAAGGCAGGATGAATGCATTTTAACCATATTTGACAGATGTTTAGCTAGCCTCATTCTAGAGCTTCTAGAAACTGGGATTCCACAATCTTCCTAAATAAACTGTTCAAATGTTTAAATATGTATACAGTAAAATCTTCTTCCTAATTAATAACTTAAAACTCTTTATCTGAAACTCAAGCCCCTTACTTCTTATTCTGTTCTTGGCAGACGTGACAAGACTATATGCTTTCCCATTTGGCAGCACTTTATTACATATTTATTTAACATATGAGAGACATCTCATGTCCACTAAAAACATTCTCTTTGTAACTGTTATTTGTATAACTAATCTAGTTGGAAAGTAACATGAGTGTTTTGTGTATCTCTGTATATTGCAATGAGGTCATGGAAATTCTGCGCTGTTTAGGATTTAGATAGAATATGGCTATTTACATCTTGTCAATCTGACTATTAGTCCCTTGAATCCTATTCCCACAATGACATCTCTCAATGTGCAATCCATCAGGAGTCATGTTGACAGTACATGTAGATTGATAGTTTGTATAGTGAAACTTTGAAGAGGCATCTGGTGATGTTCTCTTCACAGTAACAAGTTCCAGAAAGCTAAACTTCAGAAATGCTATAAAACTTAATTCTTTTTTATTATTTTTTTTTCATCACTTTAGTCTTTTATTACAATAAAGTACCAAAGAAAACACTGCCTTTATAAACCACTTTGATACAACCTAATTGGAGCTAATTCTCATTTCACCTATGCCACTCTAAGAATATCAATATTAATGGAATATCACATGTAAGCAGAATTATGCCTAGGCTGTGTTTTTCCTAGGAATTGTAGTTCATGGTGCAATTCAAAATTTCAAGGAGAAATATATCAGCTGGGTGCACTAGAATGCATTTAAAATGGAGTAATATTTTTAATTGAGCTGAATTCAGAAAGAGTTCTCATCCACTTCAAACAAATATATTTGATTCTGTGGATCTTATCTAAACCTCATAATCTCCATTCTACATTGACATTTATGTGGCCTGATGTTTTTTTAATGCTCACTATAGGAATGTAAACACATAGATTATACATATTTATGTAGAGACACATTTATCAACCATTAAAAAATTAAATTAGCCCTTTTTGTTTTGTATTGTTCTGTTTCAAGGCACAGAGAAAGCTCTATACAAATATGCTGACAATAACGAGGTACTCTCTGGGAAGCCCTACAAATGATCACTGTTCTTTGGGGTGCCTTAAAATATGAGCTCCTCTGAGTGCAAAGTCACAAATATGAGCTACACTAACATGTTTTTCTTTTGCAACAGTAATTACTTGGAGTGTAACACATTGGTGCAGTGATAATTCTTATATAGGTTCATTAAATCTGATTTCCAACTCAAAATCACATTGAAAACACAAAAATCCAATTTCTATTAATAAAAAAGAAGTGACAATCCTAGTTAGAATTCAAGTTGGTTTAAAACTCAACCTTTATAAGAACATTTCTAAAAGGAAAATACCCCTATGTTCTCAAATATTTGTCATGGACTTTTTTGCTTCATCAAACTTATTCACTACTAGCAAAGAATTATTTTTCATAAGACTGTTTTTTGTTCTTTTTTTTTCTGAAAAATTAAAAAGTGAACGATTTGGCTATGTTGCTTTATTTAAATACCTATTCCCTTCTAACTAGCTCTAGCTAACTTGAAGAGCAGAACGTGATAATTTTATTACAGGGCATCATTTCAAATCATAAAAGGTAGTATACTTAGTATCCAATTTTGAATGATTCTCACAGTTACCTAACCACTTGCTGAAGGTAACCTGATAATGATTTTAACAATGTTTTCCTCCTTTTCATTTCTGAATGATGCATTGAAAAAGTCTGGAAGAAATTTTTTCCTTCTTACTTGTTTGATTTTGTTCTCTTTCTTTGTTTTGCTTTGGAAATGTGAAAGCTCTAATTTTTTTTTTTTATATATATATATTTTTTTTTTTTTTGCAAGAGGACAGGCAGAGAAATATGAGAATGTTTTTCTTGTGAGCTCCTGAACCTTAACCAAAAGGATGGGAATGCCACATCTTCAGTAGAGAAAAACCTGCATCCCCAATGTTGTGGTTTATGTAGTTGTATAAAGGTCATGAACACACCCAGGGTAGCCTGCACCCTCATGAAGTGCAGTGGAGGTTACTGAGATTCTCCTTCATTACTAGAGTCAATTCAGGCCTGAACAGAAGTTTCACAGTTTGAATTGAAAAAACTCAGGCCTGAATTGTGAAATTAAAAAAAAAAAGAAAAAAAAAAAAAGTGGTCTTTTACATATTATTCATCTTAGCCCTGCTGCCCTAAAAACACTGCATGTTCAAAAGGTCTATAGATGGAGTCATATTGAGGGGAGCTTGTAAGGGGAAAGGGTAAAGTTATGAACACAACAGTGTGATTTCCCCATTCATTTGGTGCTAGATAGATACTGAATGTACTGCTTTTTGGCAAATTTTCTTTAGGTCATTAGAGCAACTCTCAGCAGCTTTGCTTACTGACTGAATGGATCTGTTTTACATCACTTTTAGGCAGTACTATTCCACTAATGCATTAGACAAAAGAATTGCCACAAAACAGGGAGTTGTAACAAATGGCTTTTGAAACGTGTCTAGCTAAATACAAAAATTAAGAGAACTTTAAAACACCACTAAATAAAATGGAAACATTTAAAAATAATCTCTGCAACACCTAATTGCAACAATTTGTTTCACAGAATTACATCCTTGTGTGCATTTTATCCAACTATTTGGACTAGGATATGAACTTTACAAATTACTACTTTTTGTTTTATTTGGCACCAGCTGTGTGCATGCTTCTGAAACATCACCAGTCATGCTGAGCATTTACTAGGAAAGTTGCAATGGCAATTTAGATGTTAAAGGGCATTGTGATTTTTAAGGGCTTGTTATCATGGCCAGCTGTAGCTAACAGCTTGTAAGAGATCAGGAAAAGGTATGTGATTTTCCAAGTAACAAGAGCAGCCTGTGTTTACCATGATTTCTTTTCTGCCACAGAATATGAGGTGCTCGATATAGAAGTAGATGTTTTCCAGGGAAAAGTCTTAATAAATAACTGTTGTTATAACTGTATTTAAATCTCTCAAAGACTTCAAAAATGTCTAAAATGCACTAAATATCCTCTCCAAAATGCAATTTCATATTGATTAAAGTTGTTATGTTGAGAGTTCTGGAAAAATAAGATTTTTTTGTGTGTCTCTTTTCTGCATTCAAACAAGGGGACATTTGTTCAAGCATACTTTCATCATTTCCCTATTTAATTCTCACTAATCACAGGATGTTACAGAATCACAGAATGTTAGGGGTTGGAAGGGAATTCTGGAGATCATCAAGTCCAACTCCCCTGCCAGAGCAGGACCACCACAGAATCCATGGCAGGTCACACAGAAATTCATCCAGATGGGTCTTGAAAGTCTCCAGAGAAGGAGACTCCACAACCACTCTGCAGAGCCTGTTACAGTGCCCTGTAACTTTTCTAGTAAAAAAGTTTTTCCTTATGTTGAGGTGGAACTTCCTGTGCTCTAGCTTGCATCCATTGCCCCTTGTCCTATCACAGGGCATGACTGAAAAGAGACTGGTCCCTCCTTCTTGACACCCACTCTTCAGATATTTATATACATTAGTAAGATCTCGTCTCAGTCTTCTCTTCTCTAGACTGAACAGCCCCAGGTCTCTCAGCCTGTCCTTGTAAGACACGTGTTCCAGTCCCTTAATCATCCTTCTAGCCTTCTGTTGGACTTTCTCAGGTAAGTCTTTGTCCCTCTTGAAGGGACAGGGACTAGGACTATGGCTCATAACATAAGATGACCATTAGTTACTAGTAAAGGGGAGCAGACATTCCATGGAAGATCATGATTCCACAAGCCCTTTTTGGAAGATATTCCGTAGATTCTTCTGGTGCTGCCTATGACCGGAAGACAGAAAGTCTGTTGAACTGTGGAGTCACTTAGGATAAATGAGTACTGTTTGAAGGCACCTTTCAATCAGTGGCTTTGAGTATGTTTTCGGACTATTATTTGCACCCAAAGCCATCATATTCCTAATTGCTTGGAAATCTTGAAAAGATACAGGCAATGGTTCTTTTGAATGTGGAAAAAATAAAATTAAGACACAGACTACTCTCTCAAACTCATCTTTTTGCTGGGTTTCTTGGTTAGAAAGAGATTTCTACAATGCTCTGTAAATATCTCGTCAGATTTGTTTTGCTTTCTAAGACTTTTCAATGTGTTTTTAAAGATTGGTAAGGTAAAGATACTCTGTGATATAAATATCTGCATAACTGCATGTGAGACTACAGTAAAAATCAGCAAATTATATATCAGGCACAGACAAACCAGGACCTCATTAAAGAGTTGGAACAGTCAACATCACACAATTAGCTTTTGCATATTGTAGTTATGACTTACAGCTAAAGGTAAATGGATAACTCTGATGAATGGAAATCATGTAATGTGTTGGAGTTCCCTAGACCACCAGCTAAACTTCACTTTTTACATTCCAGAAAAGACAGTAAGCCTTTCTAGACAGACTGAAGGGTTAAGTGTTCCAAATGGACAACATTATTAAAAAAATAACTAAACTACAAACTACAAAGATAAAGATATATGCTGTCCTTTTTCCAGATCTGTGAGACTTCATTCTGTGCATTGCACTATGATATCAGTTCCATGCATTGTCGTTGCAATAGGCAGAAAACAGGAAAAAATGCAAACAGAAGTGCAGAATAACAAAAAAGAAGACCTTACATACTCGCACTGAACAAACACTTAATAACTACAAGGTTTTAGTTGAGGAAGAGTTTTTCACTGACCTCTGTAGTAGTTAGGTCTCGGTAAAAAACTGACTGCAAACTTAATTTTTTTATCTCCTATGGCCAAATCATCTTCTACAATGTAGTTGCCACCTTATTTCTCCTCTAATTATCAAGTGTTTGGAAGTAAGGAACTTGATTATGAGAAGTTCTGAGATAACCTCTTCAGTGGCAATCTGATCTCAGTTTTTGTGCCTTTCTTCATCTGAATCCAACATCCTTTGTGTTAGCATGAGCCAACACATAATTTTAAGTAGAGCATATAATCTGGTAATTGTTGTCCATAAAAAGAATGTTCTTGCCTTTTTGGCTGCTTCACCATGCTCTCACCATGGGTTCTGCAGTCTATTAATGGCAATCTCTGTGCAAATTCACCCCCTTTGTTTGTTTTGATCTTGCCTCCCTTCATTTTCTGAAAATAAAAACTTGGGAAGTAATTAGTAGAAAGAAAACATTCCTAGGCCACTTTCCTTCATTTATTCATCATCCTAGTGGTGGAATTTACAATTTACATTACTTCTTTGTCTCCCAGGTGTGTAAGGACATCATACTGCTGGATGACAAGAACTTTACCTGAAGAAGAAAACCATGTCTTGTTTCCCTCAGCCTTCCACAAGGAACTGAAGCAAAAACTGCTACTTCTTATATAGGCTTACAATAACAGTTAGGTGGATTCTGTGGACTAAGTAATACTATGAATAAAACCTATGTTAAAAGAGTATTGATTCTTCTATGCACTTTAACAGAGACAAGACTGAATGGGGAACATGATTCCAATGTCATTTGGATATTTAGGATTCGGGGGAGTTTGTGAGGGCTCTGAGGGTGCTACCAGGCTGTAATATCCCTGACCTGGGACTCCCCCTTAAATGTCGATGGCCCAGGAACTCATTTCAGCCCCCTGAGACCATCAGTCCCTGTCCCTGCAATACCACAGCAGGGCCAGCCTCCAGCTCCCAAAGCCCTGCTCTGCCTGGCCATGGGCCTACCTCCCAGCCTGGAATCACCCATCCTTAGGGAGGCAGCTGGGACTGGGGCTGCTCCTGGTGCCTACCAGCTGTTCTGCTCGTGCCTGGGGCAGTGAGATGGGTCCTGCCTGACAGGCCCTGCCCTACTGCCCCTTCCCTGAGGAGCCATCATGGGCCAAGCCCTGGGGAGCCCCAGCCTATCCAGTGCTCAAACAGAGCTACAGAGTCATTTACATCCTTGTATGCTGACGCAAAAAGGATTTTTCAGTCACTGAGAAGATGTGTCTTTCCACTTTTACCTAAGCAAATACGTGATAGATGTGCTTAGCTGCAATCTGAACAACTCTTGGCTTGTCTTTACCAAGACTGTTTCATTACATATTGAGTGGCAGGTTAGCACCTTGCTCTGTGCACATTGACCCTCCTCTTTCTGTCCACTACAGACTCATTGGAACAGCATCTAGGGGAATGCTCTACTGAGTGATGATGGGGGATACATAATGTCCCCACTTTAGCTCCCAAGGCCTTCTGAAGCAGCGGCCTTAGAAGGGACTTATGCACAGGCTACAGAAGTCTGAGACGGTTCTCTGGCTTTGCCTTGTGATCTGTCAGCTACAGACTTGTGCTGGGATTCATCCTGGGATTAGTATAAACGTTTTTACATGAGTGTCTGCAGATGTGATAGGAATCTGAGCTCCCAAAATAGTCAGTGGAGACTGGGGAGAGATTTGGTTGACCAGCCATGGGATGCAGGTGGCTAAACAGGGGTGCCTACTGACAAATACCCTGCCTCTCCTCCAGTCCTCCTCAGAAGAGCATGTCTGCCCTGGATCTTAGGTCTCCTACTTGCCAGGCCCCATGTAGAGATAAACTAGGACATTTCAAATTGCAGTGGAGGCCTATTTGTGAGTAACTGAATTCTTCCATTGGTGTCTGCTGTAGGGTGAACCAAATCGATCTCTAGGCTGCTTTGCCCATATAGTGTGGTTTGATTATAATTGGAGCTTGGATTTCTAGTGCACCTCCATATGGACACACTTTTTAGTATCTTTGCATACTTCAAACTGTCTTAAATTTTATCTCCTATCTCATTTTCTCTTTAATTTGGGACTTACCCTTGACTTCTCTGTGACTTTCTCAAGTATAAAACAGTATGAATCCTACACACGCTCTCTCTGTTTGTATGACTGAAAAGGAATCTCCTTCTATTTTGCAGGTACTTTGATACATTATAGGAGCTGCATCTCTATTTTTTGAGGAATACATGTCTAGACAGCACTTAAGCATGTGAGGTAGAGGATTCAGTGTGAGCATTACTGCAAATAGCAGGGGAATGGAAGATAGCAAGGTAACTCTCTGAGACATTAACCTTTTTCTCTCTATCTAACCTTTTATCTCTCTATCTAAGCAGTTTAGTTAGAAGGAGAAATCTTTTTCTGCTACCTTTCTCCAGAGTCAGGGGTGAGCAAGTAAACCCATGCTCTTCATGATGAGGACAGGACAACAGATATTGTGTCCTGGTAGGAGACCAGAAGATAGGTTGCATCAGTAAATAATTTAACTGTAGTGAGGCCTCTGCAAAATATTACAGCAAATACCTAAGCATTTTCAAAACTAGATTTTTTCACAATCCTGAAAGCCTTGTGTGCTGAATCAGCTCCTTGCTATAGCTGGTAAAGCCTGCAAAGAATCTTCCTCTGCATAATTATAGGCACCTTGGTTTGCAGCTGCCATAAATGAAAGCAGAAACTGCAAGTAGTCTGGCAGGTTTCATCATCACATGTAACTTGTGATGCTAAGTCTTAAAATTGGATTCTGCACATACCCTAATTTCTGAACTATGTATTTTATTTTTAACTACTAAATTTGAAAATAAGCAGTGCAAGTACAATTAAATATATAAAATCTCTTTTCTGCTAGTAAATAATAAAATAAATAGTACTTGCTTTGAATCAGAGAAAATGCCTATTTTTCATCAAGGAATGAAAAAAACCTTCAACTTTTTGATGTTTTGAAAGCTTTAGTCTGCCCAGTTAGAGTGAAAAACAGGCTTAAAATCAAGTTACATAATTATCTGCAAATGTGATAATAATTGTGCCTATATTGTGGCTTAAAAAGCTTCTATGAACTTCTCTGAAGCCTCTTCCATTTCAAGATCCACAATAATTCTACAAATCAGTTACCTACATGTGCAATAATGTGGCTGTCCCCCTTTGTGGTTTTGGTTTTTTTGTTTGTTGTTTTTTTTCTTCAGATAAATTGGTGCAACCATCCCATCAGTACCACCCTTTCCAGCTGGGTTTGTTTCCTACATATATGCTTTCTCCTGAGGGCCTAAACTGAACTTCTCTTTAGCTGCACCAAATAAACAAACCAAAGATTTCGGATACCTGCTTGATACTGAATTGAGATGAAGACACAGATGTTCATGTTGTGGGGACTTCAGCTTTCAGTCTTAATTCCCCAGGGCCTCAGACCTGCTCCACCAAATTTAGAAAGACTTTCTCCCTTGTCTTCAGAGGAAGTTGGTTGATATCTCTTTTACTTCCTAAAAGTAATTTGAAAATCCTCTTCTGATGTGAGCAGAATATGTCTGCTTTCTTCTGTTCAGAAGTCATACTGCTAATCTATCTGACAGCACACTAATTAAAAAGGAGGGGCTACAACCTGCAAGTTTCCTTTCTGCTGGGGTGGATTGTCAGTGACAGTGCTCTACACAAAGGTTTTTACATCAACTTTGGAACTCATTGCCAGCTGACTGATATTCAAATAATTATACATTTTTAATTTTTTTATTTTTTTTTTACCTGAACAACTTCAAGCCTGACAAATGTTAATTCAAAACCTATGGCATCAGCATGACCTGGCATCTAACCAACCTCTGCACCTGCACAATTACAGCCAAGCTTTCCTAAACACTTCTTCCTTAACAGCTTGTTTTGTTTTGAGTTTACTGTTGTTTTGTGCCATTTTCCCCACCTTTGTCTTTTTAAACACCAAACGCTTATGGAAGGAGTAATTTTTCAGATGTTGTTCTGAAGAGTTTCTCAGAGCTAATCATATATACCCCTTGAGAAGGTTTGCAAGAGTGGCCCACACCTGAAGCTGGAGTCGGTGAGTTCTAGCAAAGATATCAGTAAAGATCCACAGCCACCTGACTTGCCTGAAGGGCAGCAGGAGATGCTGCTCAAGGAGCGCAGAGCCAGCAGCTGTGTTCTGCTCAGGCCACTCTGACAGTTCCCACCGTAGCTATAAAAGCAGAGCTATCAATCACTAAACAAGATCAGCCAGGATTTTTTATTTCCCTCCCTTTTCTTGCTCTCTTTTATTCCCTGTTGCAAATGGCTCTGAGTGTTCTGCACTAATACAAAGTCAGGTGTGTTTACACACAAATTGTTTGCATGACTGCTTGTGACCTGTCAAGACAAAGAAAATTAATGTCAGCTCATTATCAGAAAGGGGCAAAGAACCAAAAAAACTTCGAAGATGGAGCCCAGGAACCAGATGCTTAATTATGTAAATTGCCTAAGCTCCTCCTAAGTTCTATCAATTTACCTCAGCTGAGAATCTGTTGTATGATATAAAGAAATAAGGATGTTCAGATGTTTGATTTGTTTTTTTTTTCCTCCCCAAAATAAGTGGATGTAGATCTGTTATGCCAAGTTTACAATATCTGAATGGGTAAAATAAAGTAAGAGTCAATTGGCTGAGAACTCTTTTTATTTATGTTGACATAAATCTGGAATCAGAAATCTGTTGAAATGTGTGCAGATGTGGTTACACTCAAAATCTGCAGATTTAAATATATCTGACCAGGATCTAAAGGCCCATTCATTTTGAAAAAGAACCTCTCCTGCAACAGCAACTGTGGAGCTCTACCCAGAAACAGATGGTATGTAATGGACCGCGGTGTGACCTTTCATCTTCAGTCTGAGAAGTATGCAGTTACTGATCAGTGATTGCTAAATCCAGGAGTTCCTATTTTCAAATCAAAAGGAAACCTGTAACTCATTATGTAAAAGCTAAATCATGAAATTTGTACTTAATTTCATTGAGTTTTCTCAATTTAGAAGAATGAAGGAAAACAATGCCTGCTTTAGGATTTTGACCATGCTGATTATTAGATACAGACTGTCATTTCAGGATGTCCTAGAGAAGATTGCCTGTATCTTGGTTGATAACCTACACTTCAAAAAAAAGAAAACAGAAACCCCAAAACCAGTTCTTTTCTTGTTTTGGAAGAGTTTCATTAAAATATTGGACTGTAAATGCTAAGAAGAACTAATTTACCAGTCAGTAAAAATATGTTTGTTACATTTGTTATACTTTTTTAATAAAAAAAAAGAACAACTGAGTGACTACAAACGAATAATTTGAAATGGGAGATGATCTTTGAGCAATTGGAATTAACAGCTGTAGAAAAATTAGATTAACACAAGTGGTTAATATTCTGAGCTTGTGCTGATCAGAAGGGATCCAGTGGGTTAATATGGTCCCATATAGTAAGCTTATTTGATTTTTGAAAATTGTGATTAAAATATTTTATTTGAAGCATTACAGACATGCAGATTCACATAATGTAAAGAATTTTATGTTTGTGTGGAAATATTATATTATGATATAAATTTTGAAAAAGGACATTTGTACTTTTTTTGAACTTTAAAATGGTCTTTACTGTGTGATATTCTGAGAAAAGATTCTAAGCAAAAATTCTGTGTTTCAAAACATGCAGGCATAATTATGGCCCATTCTATACACTGAGTGTTTTTCTAGGTAGACATCAATTACCTATTTTTAAAGGACAGTTATAGGGGGAATGCAGATACTCAGGGTTACCTTTGCAAAATATCTGAATAATTGCTTATATCTCCCTTTGCTGCTAAATTCAAGTATATTTATATTTTGGAAATTATTTTTTTCAGACTTTCATTTCAGGCATATTATGGACAGTAGACAGTTCTAGCCAATTTAATCTTCCTTGGGTACTGGTCACTAGCTCTTTTGAAAATCAAGTATATCCTACTAGGTGGGACTATTTTTTCTGAGGTTGATGCAATGAGATAATGATCACTGCTCTCTAGGTAGTGATCCAGCAGTTTCTGGAAAAGTAATAAAAATCATATTTAATCTTTGAAAATAGGCGCAAAAGAGATGAGTACAATGGGATTTTCTCATAGCAAAATGAGCACCTAGTGTTTCACTTCCATTGCATTTTAGCCAGCTGGTGGGTATTGCCATTTTTATGTGATGCTACTTACATCTGTACACAGCTGAACATGAACTCAGACTAGCTGATGAAGAAGACTTTTAAAAATGTAGATAATGTTTCTCTGTACTAACCAGATTTTCCTGTGTAGGTGAGTGAATTTGGGGAATTTACTCACTGCCTGTGTTATTTAAAGCATTAGGAAGTCAGATTTTCAGTAGTGAAAGTGCTACCTCCTCTTATTCATTTTGAACAGCGATTTTGAAAAAGAATATCCATTTTTAAAACCTTTGACACTCTAAAATCCCTGTGCTCTGACTTTGTACTGTGATTTGTTCCTGCCAGTCTTGTTTTATCTTACATTCATAGCCAAGGACTTTGCAATAAAATTGTTTAAACTTTCTTCTTATGACTTAATGATTTGTGACTAATTCAGTCTTTTTTCTTTTCTCTCTCTCTTTGTGACTTCAGCAGGCCAGCTTCCAATGGGTCCTTCTTGGTAAAACTTTACTTACGAGTGGTAGCATTTAGACCTTCTTATTAATCAAAAATGATCAGTAAAGATTGCTATGACAGGAACTAAATATTTGGTCTCTGAAGAAAAGTCGATGAATGTAGACTGACCTGTTCTACATCAGCACAGTATCTATCTCACATTGTGCTTGTCCTACAGCTATTTAAATATATGTCAGCAGACACAGTAGGGAAAATATGCCAAAAGGAGGTCCTGAGCTGGAAGTCCAAATTCAAGCAAATAGGCAAAGGCATAAGGGTTTTAGGACTTTGCTGAGTCAAAGTTTGCATGACTAAACTGCAGCCCAAAGACCTGCATGATTAAACATGACAGATACCACAAAATGTATAATTGTAGGTACCCAAGTGATAATTGCACATCAGCATATGGAAATGAGTAGAGGAATTTGAAGGGTAAAAAAATACAAGATTGAACAAGTGCTATGCTTTTTTAGTTAAGACTGATACTTTGGTATGCAAAACATTTATATTTTTCTTCTGGTTTTGGTTTGTTTTTTTAATTTTATTTATGTTTTTTTTTATAGGATCTCATGTGAATTCCATTAGCCTCAATGGACTTTGGTTCTTATTACTGGAAAAGGAAATTATTTTTTATATAGAAATTCTGATAGAGCAAGTGGATTCCCCTATACCTTCAAATATTTGCTAGATTCATGCTAAATTATGTTTTATGCCAGAACTTTTCCTCCGTTAACAAATTAAAGGAATGCATTTTTGCACCGTTTACCCCAAACACTACTAGTTTTTATTGAGTTAGGGCTCTTTGAATTAATTCCAGGTTTATCTACACACACCTGTGAGCTTTGGGAATATCTTGCATCGGTTTGGATTTGAGACAAAAGTCAGAAATGCAGGCAGACTTTTTTTTTCAAGTAGACTTGGAACAGAGATCTTTTGGGGGATCTTTTCAATTTAAATGTTGATTATATTTCTTTAGGCTGGAGCAACATACTGGTTCCTGAAAAATCCAAAACTGCAAGGAACAGCTTCACAATTTTTTTTGTCTTTTCACAAAATAGGCTACATACATGTTGCTCATCTCTGATATTGATTCCATTCTCTAATGAAGTTAGAAAAACCTCTAAGCAGTATCCTGGGCTGACAGTTTTACCATTGAAAAAAAGATCCTTGCAGAAACTGATTCAGAAGCTACACGTGTGAGAACAATTTCTGGACATTGCACTCTAGACACAAATTAAAATGGTATAAAAGCTTTAAATATTAATGTAGAACTTGCTTCTACTGGATTTATGATATCGATCAATGATAATATTAAAAGAAAAAAAAAAAAAAGTACTACTTGGTGCATTATGTCAGATACAAAGCTTACCAGAGCAACCTGCAAAAGTCATTATTTGTTCAAGCCTGTTCCTCTTTCTATTCCTGTGCTATCAGCTTGAGCTATGCAAAACTGTCAGCTCACCTCAGCAGGCAAAGCAAAGCTAGAAAGAGGAACAGGTATGAATAAATAATGTGACCATTTACAAACTGCTGAACAGTTAATTTGTCATCTGTGACTAATGCTTGATACAGACACACAACAGCCATCACATAACAATGGATAAGCTCTCATGATCCCTCAGGTCAGAGAAGCCAGGGACCAGATACAGCTATCATTTATACAGCATAAATCTGTAGCAATCCATTGCAGTTCACTACATTCCTTTGGGTTTATGCTAGATAAAATGGGACAAAAGCGGGTGGAAAAGTCACCATATTGGAAAGTGAAATGGATAATTATATTTTTTTTAATCTCTTGTTCACAATGTCATGCTTTTATAGTAGCAAACAGAAGCATCAGAGGCACTGCAACATGCACTGGGCTACTTCCCTCATAATTTTGCCTTCTTCAGCTTGATCAGGAAAAATGCAGAATAATGAAATTTGGGAAAAAAAAAATAAAAAATGTACTGCTATGCACACTTCTTTCCAAATGGCATATCAGAATTTTTAGGAGCCCAAACCAATGATTCCCTATTTCTCCCATGATTTCTCTATGCCATTGGTCAGATACACTTTTCCATTGATTTCTCTCTTGGTGAATATTTTTAACTGACAGAATGCAAGAATACTACAGAAGATACTGCGTAAAGTCACAGAGTGAGGAATGTAGCTTTGTCTAGTTGTAGGTTTTATGATCTTGAAGTGACAGCACTTTTTAAAGCCCTTCCTAAGAAAAGGACAGAGTCTGCCACAGGAATGATGCCATGTTTTGCCTACAAGTCAAAGCACATTTCTATCCTGTTGTTTTAACTGACACCATTTCTGGTTAGGGAAAGGAAAACTCGACTTACTCTAAGTGAGCTCAGCAAGTTCATTCCTTCTGATTTTGATTTTTTGTTGTTGTGTTTTTTTGTGTTTTGTAAAGGCCATCAATAACCAGCAATTTATTTCAAATAACACTTGGGATGCATTCCTTTTCTGTGTATTAAATACAGTGATGGTTTTCACTCAGCAAGGCAAGTACCATGATAATTACCTTTAGTGTTTAAATGACTTTATAGTTCTTACTTAGATAAAAATTGCTCCTGCTTCTTCTCTAAGTGCCAACAATCACTCTTTTTCTACTGAATGCTCTGAAAATTATTTACCTCCAAGGCTGTAAACAGTAAGGTTATTTGGTTATTTAATCCCTTTTTTTTTTTTCTTTTTTTTTTTTTTCCCCAGAGAAAAATGTTTTCCGTCTCAAAAGATCTTGGTCTCAGTAAAAGGCTAGTAATGTAATTCTGGAAGCCAATTTACTTCTGCTAGATTATTAATCAAATAATACAAAGTAAATATTATATATAGTTGTAGATCAAAGGCTAATATATAGGTGTGATTCTGTCAAGAGATTTTTACTTTCTTGACTTGGCAAGACATTGCCCACCTTTTGGATTGCTCTTTGGGGTTTCCCAGAGAGTTTGTTTACCTCTGGATGTGTCATACCTTTTAAAGGAAATCTAGTCATTTATAACCCATTATAAATCGGTAAGTTTTTCAAACTACCCAGATTTACTGGTTATAAAGTTTACAAAAACAAAGTGTTCATCTGAAAAAGAAGAGACAGAAGAGATGTATTTCTTTCTAAAATCTATTCTTAGCCTTTGACTGATTAAATAAATTTCTGACTCTATAAATTTATGTTTTCACTTTGTGTATTCCTATGGAAGAAAATACTGAACTGAAATGACAGTGCTCCACAAAATGAGTTTGTCATACTGCAACATGTCTGAAAAGAGTGTGTCATGCTGATCTAGCAGGGGAACTTCAGGATAAGACTATATTTTTTCCTGTTTCCTTAAAATTATTCTGAGGGTGTAGTTGGAAAAACTGTTCAGCCTCAGAATATTCAATATAAGCACTAACATTTCATACTCTCAGTTTCTAAAAGGGTGTTACAGTATTGAAAAAGAACAATGCTCATCCAGCTATTTATGCTACCAATACAGAATGGTGATGTTTCCCTCTAATGGTGACCGAGTCATGTATTATTTGGTGAACAGACTACAAACTTTCACCATGGACAGAAATTACTGCTTTTTGGCTTCACCCTTCAGTGAGATCACATTTGTTCTTATCTTGGGTAACTAAAATTCGCTTTGTTAATTTTTGCTTATAAACAGTTCCACTTGCAGATTTTCCTTGCTCTAAGACTTGCATTATTCACACTGGAAAAAAGCTTTAGATACGTTAAAGCTATAAATCATAGCACGCTAGAGCGGTTCAGAGAAATACACTGGAATGTGGTTCTGGTCAGATATATTGTTCTAACTTATTTCAGCCAAATGCTCTCTACACAAAGTTAGGCAAAGCTGTGGCATACCCCCTCTTCTTTCTCTACCACTGTTCGCATTTTAACGCTACAGGTTGAAACACTGGTATTACTAAATCCCATGGGATCCTGAGACATGCTCCGAGAAACATGAGAGGACTATAACAGAGCATGCAAGTTTCCACGCATCTTCCTGGAATCTTCTAGTGTTGTTTTTTTTCTTGCAGTTATTACATGGTTGGGCACAAGGAGCTACTGTATTTATGAAATCCTGAAGAGCATTTATCTGAAGCTGTAAATCAGCTTGGAAAAGCTCTGTGCAGGTATACACTGGTATTAGTGCCCCCTCTATTGTGCAGTGGCTGCTGCCTAAAGACAAACGCAGCTGCTTTTGAGCCACTATTGAAAAAAACACAATGCAGTGTCCAGTAAGAGCAACATTTCTATTTTCATATTTCATTTATTAGCACTACAACTAAATGAAATGTCTCAATAGCATGTTTCTCTGTTGAAACCTAAAAGATACTGACAGAAGAATGCTAGTTTTAATGAGAATAGAATAGAGATGAAGAAGCTTTTGTCAGTAACATTGCCATGTACCTGATTGGATTTGGGTACTACCTGGAGCATGGGAGGCTGCAGTTCAAATTACAGCTTTGCCTGATTTGGAGTAATTCGGGATGAGAAATTCCGCTTCAAGGGAGGCAGAGAAGTGTCTTAGTTTTGATTCATGCTAAGGACCATTCACTGGATGTGAGTCTCAAAGAACATGGAAGTGTCACATGTGCATATGCAAAGATTTTCTTGGCTTTGATTGAATGAAACAGAAATGAAACATTTAAGGAACATACCTAGTTCTACAGTTGTGCTTTTAAAGCTAGTCAGTGGCACCAAGCTCTTTTAAGTTTAGGCAACAAATCTTTCATTGAACTAAGGAGTAGAAAACAGCCAAAGACAACCTTCAGACCATCTAAAGTTCAATTATGTTGAACATATATATACACACACACACATAATTCAAAGCTTAAAAATGTCACCTGACCTTATTTTTTTTTTACTTCAATAAGAAAGGATGTACATATTTGTAACAGAGTCTGATTCCTTATGTTTCTGGGTATTGTATGTAAATAAAAAGCAATCACCCTGTACAGTACAGTGCACTTATCAGGTCCATTATGTTGCAATAAGAAACTGCTCAATACTTACATTATAACCATATGTGGTGCTTCTGATCTTTTGCAAATAGTGACTGCACCTGAGTGATCTGTATCCCACTTAATTTCTGTTTCTTGAACTAGGCATGGTAATAATTGATTTTAGTAGAGTAAAAATAAAACATGGAAAAGGAATTTTCTGTAAAAGCAATAGATTATTAGAAAAGAAAAGAGAATTAAGAAAAGAATTAAGAAGGAAACCTCCTTTTAGCAGATTGGTGTTAGACAGAGATGCTGTTTCTCTGTGCCTTTGAAGTCTACTTTTCTGTTTGGCAGTCATAAGCAAATCTCTTCCAATTGCTGTGTTCTTTAATTTTTTCCCCTTTATTCAGATGAGATTATATTTAACAATCTGAATATTTTGTCAGAGAAAGTTTGCTGAGTTTTTTCACTTCTACCAAACAAATTTTGCAAACAAAATTCTTCAGTCTGTCCATATTGCAGGTGTTATAATGAATTTCAGGATTTATTTTTTTCATTTGCACAGACATTGAATTAACTTATTAATGGATTGGATGAACGTTATTCAGTGAAGTCTTATGTATCTACTATGTGGATGTCAACATCTAAGTCAAATAGCCTAGGTTTCTGTCACAGTCAGTGGAGAGAAAATGGTGTGGTTTTAGGTAAGATTAATCTAATTTACTTGAGACGGGATAGATTGTCCTCCAAGATATCTCAGGTGCGTAGATCAGATCAAGACAATGACACCTTTTCCACCAGATTTTTCTGATTCGAAAATGTAATTAGGGGATTTGGCATGTAATAGATCTTCTGCAGAGATGAGTGTGTACTGGAGAGGAGCTAAATTTGTCCACAGTGTACTCAGCTCCTGTCTAATTATTAAAAATTTTCTCATGTCTTTTTTTATGGGAAGGTGGCGAACATGATCCAATCTTCCATAAACCCAGAATTCAGCCCCCAGGGAAGGAAAAGAAATTTGATGCCTTTTACAGTGATTTTGTGGGTGCAGTATAATTTCAGCCTTGTATTGCCTAAATAACCAACACAACAGAGAATCAGACACAGGAAAGGTTCTATTCCACTTCAGCTCTCATGTCACAAAACTTTGGTGCACAGCTACGTGTAACATATTTATGTATTTGCAAAGTGCATCAACAAATCCTTATTTTGAGGGGATTTCTTTTCTGTGCTGTAGGTCTCCAGAAAATGTCAACCACCAGTTCTAAGCTGCAAGAGGTGAAAACAACTTGAGATTTTCTGCCAAGGTAGCAGAATTGCAAGACTATAAAAAATGTCTGCTAATGGGCTTTTGTAAATGGTATGATTCAGGTAAGAAAAAAAGAAACATTAATAGAAAATAGCAGGGATTGAATTAAAATAAATAAATAAATAAATGGAATGGAGTGTTAGCAATTCAATGTGCATACAAGTTTCAAACAAGACAAAAACTGCTTTGCTTCAGACAATTTCTTCAACTAGGAAAAAACCCACAACAACGTTCCATCATTTTTATTTTAGAGACTATTAGAGTTACTAAGTAATCTCTACACTAAAGCATTTTTCCTTGAAAAGGAAACTAGGGAGGAAAAACAGGAGTCGGCTCTTGCAGTTCCTTAAACAGATCTGTGGAGTCAGGATTGGAAGCAGGAAAGATCATACTTTAAATAACCTCATCAAACAGGTTCTCCTTTATCTTTTCTGCCAATGTGGGTTTTGGATAATAAAAAGATCTCCAAGAAAGTCTAATGCATTATTTCCCAACAGATTTTTCTTAAAAGCATATTACCCACTCACTTTTCCCCCCCTACATCCACGAATAATAGTAAACTCTTACAGTTCTGGGTCTGACACTTAGTCCAGCTGGAGAGAAGGGTCAGTGTCACATAATTCTTAGCTGCTGAGTGGGAGGTGACAGCAGCCAAAAATTAGGTTTGACCTAACTTTTACCGATATTTTGACCATTTCAAGACCCTCATTATTTGTCTCTTTCATATGAATCCTTTATATGCTCTTAAGCTCTTAAGTTAAGAGACTGTAACTGAAGAAAATCAGGTGTAAGAAGGGAAATATTTTTTTATTTTGGTTCATTGTTTATCCTTTATTCATTTAATCCTTATTTTATATCATTATTGCCATAATTTCTCATCCTTTCTTTTCTGTTGCTATTTTTCTTTTGCCTTTTAATTTCATTTTAATGATGGACACCAATTAAAATGTCATAGCTCATTCAAAACCCTATCACCACTGCTGAGTGATAGTAACTCTGTGACCATTTTGCCTGAAAGATGCCAAAGAGAAAGGAAAGAATAGTTAATATCATAGTGTCCATGTGATAAACAAAATATTATTTTGGGAAAAAGGCCATGTGGATGTCATTAAAACATAATAGCACTAAACCTGATGAAAAATTAATATTATACTTTCAGCAGGAATCAAAAAATCCAAACATAATGTGAGTCCTTCTTAAAGGACAGCTTTAATTTGACCTCTGATGATAGTTGTTTCAGTTCCTTAAAGACTTTTTCTTGTAAACTTGAAAGCTGTAAAAGCCAAATCCTTCCTTCCCACTTCATTCATCTCTCCATTCCCATCATCAGTCTGAGCAAAACACTTCCTTGCCTGCCTGCTCTAATCAATCCTGAGAGCCTGTAAACTCCCATTAACTTACTTAACTACTTCATAGGCGGTATTGTAAGAATTAATTAGAGTTCCTGTTTGGACACTTCTTTGAATATGTATGGTGCTGTGGAAATGCTATGCTATTATTTAGGCAATAAGTAAAGAATAAATAATTTCAGTCTTTGACAACCTCCAGCTCATCTGCAGATCAGCTCTTTCCAGGTTTCAGGATTAAATTACTGGGTATGGGAATATAAATCCATACAGTTAAGCACGTGGTTGATTTCAGTATAATTAGGCCAGCATCCACCAAGCAAGAGTTGGGGCCTGAATCAGAGCATCTGATTCCTGCTGCAGGCAGCAGTAATTAAAGGAGCTTTCTCCTTCCCTTTTTTGGTTCTTTTTTTTTTTTTTTTTTCTCCAGATGGCCTGAATGATGGGAAAATCCTCCTCATGTATGCAGAAAGGCAGAAAACAGAACTGACAGGAGAGTGAGCACCTCACATCCTGAAGAAGAGAGAGGGTGGGCTCCCAGGAGCATGTACAGGATGCAGTAGAGAAGAAATCTGACAAATCTGCTGTTTCTTCCTAAACTTACAGCTTATCCCCAGCACACTCAGAACAATGCCAGGGTGCCCTCCATGTCCCCTGTCAAACCTGCACCAGAATGCCTGCCAACAGCACTACAAAACTCTCAGCAATAATAAACTGAAGATCATTACACTCAGGCACTATATTAATTTTCACACAGCCCTTTCTCAGGGTCTGTGAGGTGCTAAAGAGAAGGTATCTTTATCTGGGTTTGGACTTTTTTCTTACCTTCAAGGCCAATAAGCTCATTGCTTTGGAAAAAATCTTTGGTTTCAAGATTGCTGTTTCATATGCTGACTTGGAAAACATTTTTTAAAAGCATCTCATTCTGTCTGCTTTCTTCCTCCTTTTGATATATGATAGATTGGAAAGTGAAGTTCAAGTACAAGTAATTTTTCCTTGGGAATAATGCTGGTGGAAATGGATGTATCTGTTCTTTTCAACTATCCAAATGAAAAGTTACAGAAACACTTCAGTCCAGGTTACTCATGACTACTTTCACTGCTCATTTAGTGGCCTACTCCGTGAAGATTGAGTAGTCACTCTCTTGAAATGAAGTTTCTGCCAGAACAGCCCAGCTTAACAGTTGGAGAGGGACAGTGATGTTCATATGTCTACCTCCTACTTCATAAGGCCATGTAGCTGCATGTGTAGGACAGGTCTGAAGCATTATATTACCAAAGGATTCAAGAGTTACTGAAGAGGAGGTAGTATAAATTTACAGAGTTACAGTAAAACAGTCAAGGCACTCATCTGAAAAAAGACTAAAGACATCTGGGCACATCAGGGAATTTTATAGACCAGCATGGCAGTATTAAATTACTGTAAGCAAATACAGTGATGGGTAACAATAGAAAGTATGATGAGTTGCTTTTCTATGTGAGCAGGAGAGAAGCGATGCAGCAATGACAGGCAGTCTTGGTGCTTCTATCATTCTGATTAGGGACCTGTTGCATCAGAGCATAGTTTTTCATCAACCCTTGTTGCCTATTTTGTTCCATAGAAAACTTACCATTGGGGAACAAGGGAAGAGTGAACACCCCAGTCATGTGTTTTACGGACATAGGCCATAACCAAGTCATGATCTTGGACATGGAAAGTGAGAAATACAGCAGAAACATGCCTCAGACACCAAGGAGGACATCGGAGTACAATATTTTAAAGAAAATCACATGGTAATATTTTTTTTAAACTTAAAAAAAAAAGTTAGACTACAAACTTTGTATCTTGGCATACCAGAGTTTTTAACATTATATATTTTCACACAAATGTAGATATTTCTTCTCCTGACCCCTGCCAAGACTGAGACAAATTACATAGAAATGATCTTTAAGAACTTCAGTGCTGAAAGCATTGTGTCCAGTCCCACTCCACCTAGTCACAAATACACTTGGAAAAAGTGCTCAGAGGACAATGTTGCCTCTCTTATGCAGGAAGCTCTGATCTAAGAGCACAAAATATCTTCACACATTGTATAAACCTGGACAGGTCTTTTGTATTTCAGGTCATTTTATAGATAGCTGTTTGCAATCGCTAGAAATAGTTATGTTTCCAGGTCAGTAAAATCACGTTTTATCAAACAAGGAGGGGAACCTTCCGGGTATGCTGAGTAAGAACCCAGTAGAATCCAGTTTTAAAACTTTATACTTTAATTAAAAAGGATACTGATGTGTAGTCATTTCCCTGAGCACAGCAATATGGTAATAAGCCTTTAAAAAATTCAGATCTCTGCAGTTTCATAGTACATTTTTCAATCTGATCAAATATTTTTTTTCTCTCTCTCTAATCAGTACTTTTTGTGGTTTATGCATACAGTATCATATTTGATTCCATTCCCCTGTGGGTTGTTACGTATCTTAAATATGTTGAGTACAGATCCCTTAGAAACACCAAAAAAAAGCAGTATGAGGTAACGGTCTCCACAAAGACTCATATGCCTAAAAAGACACCATCATCTTCCATGAGAAAATTTCTTTGTTCTTGCTATCTTTCTTGGCAAATTGGTGTACTCACAGCAAAACAAACTGATGGTTAGATTGTTCCCAGCACCATGTAATACAGTTTTGCTGCAACAACAGAGGCAATTCATTTCCAGACCAAAAGTAATCAGAGGCAGAAATGGCAGAAAGATGAGTGGGGAGATACAGGTCTACCTGAGAGGTACCCAGAAAGAAACCGAATTTATCCACTTCTAATAGTGGTAAAATTGTATTTTCCTATTTCTCATAACCTGTAGATGAATTTTTCCCTTTTTAAGTTTCTCACTGGAACCCTGTGGAACTCTATGGAACTAAATTATATGGAATGAATGTTAGGGATAAAAGAAAACTTGTAAGGTTTGTCAAGTTAGGCAAGGAGTTTGTAACTGAAGACCATCATAATAATTCTAAACACGATGTCTAAATTGCATTATTACTTGAATTTTTATGTTTCTCCTATTTATGAGCATCTGAACTTAAACCTTCTTATTTCACACAGGATTTAATGTGTATGTGTTGTATGTGGAACTGCAGTGTGGAACTCCTATACACAAACGTTTATTCATTTTGCTTTCCCACTAATACACAAGAAAGAGAAGGAACTTACATTCAGCACCCTAAAATTAGGAAAGCTTTAGTCGCACAACTACCTAGTAGTTATGTTTATTGCCTTTACCAAATTGAATCACTATTATAGAACAGATTTACTCCATATTGAGATGAAATAGTAAATATGCTGAGCTTATAACCCCTTGAAGTTCATTTCAATTAATTGCAATTTAATTCCAAGTTTGTTATTTGGAGTTATGTTTTCACTCTCTCTTTGGGTTGTTTAAGGAAGCCTACTCAATTTACTCTCTACAGAATAGCACTTGTTAGAAACTGGCTAGTGAAGGGCAGAAGAGGATGCCTCAGAACTGTTACGGACCTGAGACACTTTGTTATTTGCTCAGTGTGTGTCTTTGGGACTGTGACATTTTGGATCAGGATTGGCAATTAGACCAGTGACAATAATGCTCTCAAGCCCCTTCCCCTCCCAGGAAGGGGAAGGAGAGTGAATAAGAGAGAGACTTTCTGGGTTGAAAACTAAATTAGACAGCTTTAATTAAATACTAATGATAAAAGAAAATTTTATCTACAAATATATACAAGGAATGTGCAGGATTGTGCAGAACTGCAGGAATGTGCAAAATCCTATTGCTTCCTCCCACCCCCAACAACTCCCATGGCACTCTCCTGAGCTGTGAGCAGTCCTGAAACGTCCCAGACTGGTTCAGAGACAACAGCAGAACAGACAAGAGCTGAGGGTAGAGTTATGAGGGTCAGGAATGCACTCACCTAGAGATCAACAGTGATGGACAGACAGAGTCCTCCCCAGATGCTTGCCATGAATGGAAGAAGGAAGGGGCTTGACTTCTGTGAATTATGGTATGAAATACAGTATGAAATTCTTTGGTTTGCCGAATTTGCCGTCTGTCTAATCCACTCTTTCCTATGGGAGGGTTGTACATATGACTCTTCTGCTCTTTTACAGTCCAAAGCAGTAAATCTCACAAATAGAGGAAAGTGTCCTTGATGTCTCCGCACTATCTATAAAAATTCCAGCATTATCAAGTCCACTAGCTGGAAAACTTGACTCTGAAAAGAGCATTCATTGAAGAAAAAAAAATTGGTAAAACCAAAATTGGCTTCATCCTGACTCAAACCAGGACAGGAACAAATACTATTAGGTTTCCTCGCTAAAATACTCTTTTTCTTTAAGTAGAGAGACTGCACAATGTCATGATGTGCTTCTTGACTGCAGGTGAATAGATTAATCTACAGTGGGGCTATACAGAGAATTCATGAGAAGAAAATACACGACTGTGAAAACAAAGAAAGACAATCACAGATTAAGATTTAGGCTAAATATGTTCTAGGACTTTGTATAGGGAAAGGCTTGTTCAATTTTTGTTACTCCAGAGCAGCTTAACATTGGATTTCAGATGGAATAGACATACTCTGTAATAAAACTGTAACTTATCCCTTTCATCTCACCTGCAGTTTGTATAGGGAGTTTAAGCCTTTTATCTCATCCTGGCTCAAGGAAGAGGACCTCCCTCTACCCCTTTTGTTCAATGTCCTTCACTAGAACATGTAACAGTATTTGAAAAAAAGGTCTACTAATAACTCACGTTCCACTTCTGTGGCATTTGTGTTTCCTATCATACAAGTCTTTGCCTTTAATGGTGGCTCTGAAAAACACATGCTCATCCAGGAGGATTGCCTTTACTTTTATGTTCTCAATATTACATTTTATTTATTTGTTTGTTTGTTTGTTTAGAATTTATTTTATTTAGCATCTCTTCTGTTCAGTAGAGCTTCATAAACATGTAGACTATCAATCAGAGGTCCACAATTTAACTGAAAAGAGGTCAGTGGCTTTGTAGACCAGCTCTAGAATGCTAGCTGGTATTTGAAGACTGGTACAGAGGCAAACACTGATGCAGCCATAGAAGAAGCAGCTGAAAGCTTCACCAGGGCAGGGCTTAATGGTGGAAAAGACCATCATACAGGAGAAAGTGGGGAACAGAAAGAAAGTATTGGTTTTCTAAAAAGAGTTCTTAGCTCCTTCAGGCAAGTACAGCATCATAGAGACTGGATTCAGAACATGTAATTGGAGGATAATGGTTCTGTGTGGTAGAGACTGTCTTTATTTACATGCATTGTATGATGCCAAGTATGTTTTGAGCCAAAAAAAAACCCAGTATGACTTATTTATTTATTTGTTTATGAATTTATTTTTTTGCGGGGCTAATAATCTGTTAGAAGCTCACACTGCAGCAGAGAGCATTTAACTTTTCCAGACATGCCCCATTATTCTTGTGTTCTAACCCATCAAATTAATTAAAATATTGCAAATGTTTCTCCTCAAGTGTTGTCTAATTTGCACATGTATGGAATCCTAGAAGTTAGAAATGGAAAAGGCACATTATTCAGTTCCATTATCTGCCTACAACATATTTTCTTTAGAAAGAAATTACCATAATGAAACTCAAATATGCCCACTTGCAAGGGCAAATGTACAAAATAATCAAGATAGATATCTATTTGCATAAAAGACCCATATATTCAACTGAGAAAAATCAAGAGATTGAACTGAGGTAGACTGGAAACTTCATTTTACATTTGGGATAGGTGGCTTGCAAACCACTGTGAAAACCCTCAGCACGAGGTGAACCTTAATATAATATTAAAATAACTTTGTGTGGGGTTTTTTTGTTTGTTTTGTTGGGGTTTTTTTGTTGTTTTTTTTTTTTTTTTTAATTTTCACAGGTATTTTCCCAGATAGACCTAAGCAGATATGTTTCAAATTGCCATGAGAAAATTTCTAACCTAGCTGGAGTCACACTATATAACCCCTAAATAACTGGTTAGGCTACAATCTCATCCTCGAATAATTTATTTTCTTTCTAGAGTTTTTTGTGGTGGGGGATGAAGGGTTACATACAGTGATACTTTGAAAAAAACCACCCTTTCTGCTATTATAAAGTTGAGGCAAGACATAAAGGTAATCCTGTTTCGGCTTCTCTTAGTGTTACTTTGACCCTTTGGCAATGTTTCTTGTCTTCACTGATACCTCCTGAGCTTTTCCAGCTCCATTTCAGCTCCCATGCATGCTTGTCAGACAGCAGTCTTTTCCACTTACTAATGATTTGTACTTCAAGAGACCCACCGCAACAACCATTGTGTTCCTCATGAGCACACCAAAGCAATAAAAACCAGGTTACTTTTAAAGAGTAAATGTGTTATTAGAAAAAAATGAGGTATTTTGTAAATGTTCTGTGTGAGCTAGATTGAAGTCTGTAAAGAACTTTCTGCCTTGCAGAGTTCTCTCAGGCACTTAGTCCAGCTTCTTCTGGAGTGGTGTACCTCAATGGTCCATTTGGAAAATGTATACCATGTTTTAGCTGTGTTTGCTCCCTATTCTTGTTTTAGCCTCTCTCCTGGATGTGAGTCTTGCTCTGTTTTCCCCTCTCCCTCACTTACCAGTTTACCTGGACATCTGTCCTTTCTAACATACTGAGGTAGGAGTAATCTTATCCCTAAGGGCAAACTTGACCCTGTGTGCAGTGGTCAGGACAAAGTCACCATCAGCAGTGATGTCAGCTGTCCACCTGCAGCCTTTAAACCCAAAGTACTGCAAGGAAGCAATGTGGATATCTCCTTTTTATCCCCACCCTTGGTCACACTGCGAGTGCTTGCACCCTGATTGCAGCTCACCCCACTCACAGTGATTTTCATGACGGGTAGATGAGGAGATTGCAGTTCAGCTATTCAGATGCTGCTAGTGCTAATGAGAAGACAATATGGGTAATCAAACTAAAGCACAATGCAAATGTGTTGGTCCAGGTTATAACATCAATATTTGTTATCCCTGCTAATAAAAGCCTCTTCCTTCCAATGTTCTCTTCCTTCAAATGAAACAGCTTGTTCTCTTTGAAATGAATTGGTTTGCATATTTCAGAGGGACAAAAAGAAATACTTGAAAAGGAGCAGACAGTATTTTTTAAAATTCCATATAACTGAAAAATGAAAGAGAGAAAAATCAGCCAATTGTTTTGAAAGGATCAGTACAGAAGTTCTAACCTTTTTGTTTGTTGGTTGTTTTTTCCCCTGAAACAACCTGACAAATTCAACCCATATTCACTATTCGATACACCCACATACGAATTGTAGTGATGTGTTTATATGACATTGTTGGTACATTTTTTGCAATTAAAATTTGTCTTTTATGTCAATCCTGTTGCTGATGTTTGCCACGTAGTAAAGCTTATCGCTTGCCTTGTCACACAGCTTAAATTCAAATATGTGCAATGTCCCCCCTGCTGATGCTAAGCTGGAAAAATACTGAATTCATTTTATTGGACTTTTACATTTGTGGAGTTGCACAGGTAAGACATTTCACTTCTCAATGAGCATAGACACTAGTCAAAGTACTGATCATGTCCGAGAGCCCAAACTAAATCACAGAATCATAGAATGCCAGGTTGGAAGTGACCTCAAGGATCATCTGGTCCAAACTTTTTAGGTAATACTATATTTTATATGAGATGGCTCAGCACCCTGCCAAGCTGAGACTTAAAACTGTCCAATGTGGAGGAATTTACCACTTCCCTTGGGAGACTATTCCAATGTTTGATTGTCCTCATGGTGAAAAATTTACCTCTTATGTCCAACCCTTTAAGTACTGGAACATGGTAACAAGGTCTCCCTGAAGTCTTCTTTTCTCAAGGCTGAGTAAACCCAGTTTTCTCAGCCTCTCCTTATATGGCAGGTTCTTCAGTCTTCTGATCATTTCTGTGGCCCTTCTCTGGATCTTGTCCAGCCTGTCTGTGGCCTAAATCAGCTTTTCGGAAGGATATTAAAAATCTGCCTTTCTGGCTGTATCATTTTTTAACTTGCATATCATACAGAAAAGAAAAAGCCAAAGCGCTCATATACTGTCTCTGCTTCAAAGTTTTTTTCTTTACATTTTTTTGTTATTTGTATAGAATACTTACTTTTCTAATTTTTAGAAAACAACTAATTACAGTTGTCAGAAATCACCCAGAATAAAATTGTAAACTTTAAACATGTACATTCATAAAAACCCTACTGTCACTAATCAGTTGTGGCAAAGGTGAGGTTTGTCAATAAGCAGTACAATACAGAGTTGTGTAGTGACTTGGATATGGGCAAGAAATCTCACCTCTAAGCCATGTTCCCTCACTATTGTGAGTATAGTGAAGAGCCTGTGACTTCCCTTTCCAGAATCTACATGTGACAAAATTTATGGTCTTTCTTCCTTTTGGTAGTAGCCAAACAAATTGGTCTCCACTTCCTATTCTAGCATCATGGAGCAAAAAGATTTTTTGGTGTGTGATTGAATCCAATCTTCTGCTTTTGCAGGTACCATTAGCTTTGGGTTTTGTGTCTTCTGAACAATAGTAGGCCCCCAGTAACAATTCATTTTTCTGTGTCCACGCTATGTCTGGTTTTGCACACTGCTCCAGAAGTTTTATTTCCTTCCAGTCTGTTTCTTGGTTTCTTTAAAACAAGCACATTTGTGTAAGGCTGAGCCAGATGGGCATCAAAGTCTAATGTCCTTCTAGGTGCTCTCAATGACACTATACATCTATATTTATGCAAGTAGAGCTCATACATTTGAGTAGGTTCTTACTTTGAGATTGAGTCTAAGACTAATGTACCCAAATGCAGATGTCTGCATTACCAGTATCTCCCATTATTGCCTATGGAAGCTTAGGACTCAATTGAGGTGTCTACAAGCATCTTATGGCTTGCCCAAGATTCTCCAGAGTACCTTGCTTATCCTCCAGCTGCTACTCCAGAAAAACACAGGTCTCTCTGGGCCCTCTAACCCTGCAGATATCTTTGTAAAACTCAGAGAGAATGAGGATCAGGCAGCTGGGTTGAGCATTTAGTCAACACCACCAGAGGAATACATCTGTCAGATAAATATCAGCACTTAGTGCCACTTGAAGACTAACAGGGTTTCAGAGACCTCTGCACAGATGACACAGGGTTTGTAGGTAACCTTTGTATCACAATCTGGAGGTTGGAATGGATATCCCACAGAGCCTAAAGAGAAGTAAATGCTTCCCTTTGGACAGCTGAATCTTATTCTGGGACTCCTCAGAATGGCATATTTCCTCTCCAGCACAGCAAACCAGTTCTCACCTCAACTTTCTGCTCTGCTCATGCACTCTGCTCATGCTGCCTCCATGGGCTTTCTCTGCCTTCTGCCTGTGGGCCTTTCTACTCAGCTGTTCATTATGTGGCTTCCAACATGGAACAGGAGTCCCAGCAAATCATAGCATCATGTCATGGTTTCATCTCTACCACAGGGCTCATGTTTGCAGCTCCTTCTCCCCTGCCACCTGCCATCAAGCTCCTGGTTTGACTGATTATAGGACAGAGCAAAGGCTCTGGGAGCACTATAAAAGTTGTTGTTCATGCTCTTAACCCCAGCAGCAAATACTCCATTACGAGCATGAACCTTGCTGTGGAGCCTGGCCACCCACAAGCTACTATACAACTCACTCTCAAATCTGCATCCCCTCTCTCCTGCTCACCTCCCTTATCATCTGTCTCCACAGCCCCCTTGCCACGATCTAGTATTCCCTCCTCTGGACCAGATCTTCTGCAAGTTGCTCTTCTTCTTGTCCTGTTTGCTAATTCCCAAATATAACTGACAACTTTTTCTCATCTGCATCAATAATTCCACTGTATATATATACATTTTTGTATCTACAGTTTCTTATTTATAGTATATTCTCTCTGGAAGAGGCTATTATATCTTGCTACTTTAGTTTCTGCTTGCCTCTAAAATACTAAATAATATATAATGATGAAATACTGAATGCTGTTCATGCTGTCGTGGAGCAGGAAATGAATTTAGAAAGGGGATCCTGAAGATTTATTAGTTCTGTTGTCTGTACTTTTTAACACTATGCAAATGCTAAGTGTAATTGCTTTTTACCATCAATTTGCTTGATTTATAGAGTTGAAGGCTTAAAGTTTGACACTGATCATCAAGAGTGACCTTTTTTATTATACAGGCTACCAAATATAAGCCTTTAATTCTTTATGGAGCCCAGTATATTCTTAGTGCAGTAATTATTATTAAAAAAAATCAGATGCAATTTGGTGACCACATCTAATTTCTCAAAGCCATAACAATCTTTATAAGCCTTTGTTTTCTTGAGGATACCCTTCAGCAAGAACTTACTTTTATGCTTTAGTATTTTAATATCTAATTATAATTTTAATTAAACAATGGAGATACTGCAATAATAGTTTCCTCATTAGAATATGAATCAACAGGAAAATTAAGGTATTATGGCAACCTAAAGTGGGCTATGCTGAAACTGGGTCATTTTTTATATAAGAGTTAACTCTTAATTATTTCTTTTTGTCTAACATGCATGTTATAAAATATTAAAGGTAGACAAAGGACCACTGCACATATCCATTTACATGGTGTGAGAACACCGGGCAAAATTCTGCTTCCTCTGAATCTTTTAGTTGTGTCTAAACTTGTCTAAATATGAGTCAAATGTGGTCTTTTAATTTCTCTTTCAGTTTTCTTTGGGGCTTTTATTCCTGTTCTTTCTGGGTTGTTTGAAAAGCTTGCCTTGCTGAATGCTTTCAATCTTGAACCTTGTGGTAGCTCTTTTTGTGCCACGCCTGAAGTGACTGACTTCCCACAAAGAGCAGATCCCCCAGTCACAGGTTACACAAATGAGGAAAAGCTACGGATTAAAAAGCTGTGCTGAAAATACACACACGTTGTAACTCCATACCCTGGAAAACCCCAGATATGTTAGTGACATTTGATCTAAATTAAGTTTTCAAAGGGATTCAAGGTATTGATGTAGAACCAGTGGAGGCAAAAACAGTGGCAACAAACTTCAGAAACGGTATATATGGAATAATCCAGGAAGCAAATAATATAGGGGCCAGATCTGGTGTAAAAGCATGAGGCATCCCTCAGAAATACAGGACTGAGGGCTGCAACGATCACCCTCTGTGAATCAGTCCTTCTCGGGGAGCCCTCAGAGGCGTCACAGCCAGATCCCATCTGCTTCACAGCAGCTTGAGGTTCGGCCACCTGCACTACATAGGCATTTCCTTATGGCCCTAGACCTGCCTGCCAGTGTGGGGCAAAGCACCAGCTCCATGCTGACCTCAGAGCACCTAAGCTGCTTCTGGTGACTCTGAGACTAGCTGCTGTCACCCACAGTAAGGTCCAGCAGCCACAGCAAGCCAGCCTGTGGGAAGCAACCCAGGAGTTTGGGCTGATTTACTCCACATTATAGATGGGGCAGAAGGCTTTGAGCTGGGCAGGATGTTAAACATATTTTTCACAGTTTTTGTCCTTCCAGCCCTGCAATGCTGAGCTTTTGCATCATCAGAAAGCACAGCTGAATCTCAGTGATTTGCTCCATGTAGCGCCAGAAAAAAATTCAAAGGAAAAACAAACAAACAAACAAAACAAAACACAAAACGCACACAAAAAATCCCAACCCAACACACACACACAAAAACAGCCTTTCGTTTACTTCTATGTACTGGTTCTAACTCTTCTAGCAAATGTAGTTGTCGTTGAGTGAACATGTGCTGCCACCCGTAGGCAGGCCAAAAAATGTCTCTTTGCTCTTGCAGTGTGTAACAAATACCGCAGCTTCTCTCGTCAGAATCTGTTCCTCTGTTCTCTAACATGTCCCATCTATCCTCGGAGCTAACTACAGGATATGGCATTAAATTAAGTACCAGCCAGGTGAGAATTAGTTAATTTTACTATTTTATTCGAAGGTAGCTCACTGAAAATAACCTCATTGCTTATTAATATAATACTGTTATTACTGCTTTTCCTCATTCTGTCTACAAAAAGAAATGAGCACAGGATGATTTTTTTTTCCCCTGTTCTCAGATGTGTTGCTAGCAATGTCTCTCAGTTAAGTATAATTTTAATAATTTTTAGTAATTAAACTTGAGTATGCTTGCTAAGCCAGAGGAATAGAAGGCTCTGGGGAGACCTTACTGTGGCCTTTCATTACTTATAGGGAACTTGTAAGGCCTATAGAAAGAGGACAAGGGGCAACAGTTTTAAAGTAAAAGAGGGTAAGTTTATATTGGATATAATGGAGAAATTCTTGATTTATGAGGTTGTTGAGACACTGAAACAGGTTGTTGCCCAGAGAAGCTGTGGCTACCGCATCCCTGCAAGTGCTCAAGGCCAGGTTGAATGGGCCTTGGAGCAACCTGGTCTAGTGGGAGGTGTCCCATGCAGGGGGGTTGGAACTGGAGGATCTTCAAAGGTCCTTTCCAGCCTAAACTATGCTATGATTCTGTTCGTGAAATAAAGATTAATTAGTGGGTTTTTGGTAATTTGTAATTTGTGCACTCGATGTACCTGTGTAATATGACTAATAATACTTTGGCAATAATGAAGTTAGCTACAGTAGAACACAAGTGGAGGAGCTGCTCTAAAGGAGGGAGGACCATTTAATAGTACTGAGCAGTCTGACTAACTGACTTATTGCAGCCTTACTGGCTGTGCATTGGAAGGAGTAAAAAATAACAGGTTTTCCTTTTTGGAGAAAAAAATTCACATTAAGATAGCAAAAAAAAATTACAGGCAGGGCATGAATTTAATAGCATAAATACTGAAAACTGTGCATGATCAGCCAGGAAGAGAGGCAGTTTTGTTAATACCATTGCTGCTAGCACTGGTGCATTGCTGCATTTCAACATATGGCTCCTGCAAAACAGAAAAAAACTATTGATAACTTGACAAAAGTGCTGTGTCTCAGCCTCTTCACAGCAAGAGAATGAAAAAATCAAGACTGTTATAATTACTAAGAAGTGTTCCTTCTGTAGTTTCCCTTTTGCCCCATTTTTTAAAAGAGGTGAAGAGGGAAATCACATTTAGTATTTCTTCTAATTCATGCACCCAAATGGTGGCCAGTTTTCAGTTTTTAATCTTCACTTTAACAAAGAGCAGTTGGGCAGCTATTGACGGTGAAACACAGCAGTCGACTACCTTGTAAATTAGAAGCTGCGGTAGTAAAAATGGATTTGTATATCACCGGGAGTGGAGAGAGTGTCTGCCTTGTAAATTTAATTAAACAGCAGGTGCAAAATCAGGTCATATGGCTTTGATGTGCCCCATGTGAGGATGACAACTAGACAATGATTCTAATATGAAGAAATTTGCATACATTTGCATTGGATTGCATAGAACATCGTAGCGCACACCTAGTTTCTGTGTTTCATTTTGGGGAAGTTGGAGATTTGAATGAACCTTTGCTATTTAGTTTCTACAACTAAACACAAGAACTGCTTTTGTTCTGTCATGGTAGGGAACAAACTGAGTTATCATTCTGTTATGTACCATTTTATACAGAACGCTTACATGATGATCAAATATTTGAAAATGCAGCTGAGATACTTGTAATGATAGGAGAAACAAAACTGGAAGTGAGGGGAAATAAAAGGGAAGAATGGGAACCACCTCTGTGTTTTAATCTTTCTTTCACGATAATTTGTTTACTGGAGCACTGATGCAGGTCTACATTCAGGTCTTTGTCCAGGGGGTGTCACAAACAATTCTCTTTGCTTTTGGAGTTAATATTGTAAACAATGGAATGATGTAGGTTGGAAGTGTTCTCACATCTTGCAATTAACACCTCATAGTGATTATTAGCTATAAAAAAAAAAAAAATTTCTTACCTTATTGGCCAAAGTTAAGAGTAGAAATGCTTAGATGATAGTTATGCTTCTTATGCTAGCAGTTTAATGGGAAAGGCAAATGTAGAGATCCCCTGATCTTTTATTTGCTGTTAAAAATGTTAATGAACAGTTGGTTTCAGTTTTGACAGTTTGTCTTTCAGATTCTGAATCCCAAAGCTGTTTTTGCTGACTATGCTAGATGTATAAGTTTTAGAGGCTATTAAAACACAACTGGGAGGGCAAAACGAATCGCTGTGAGAGATGAAGCTGCAGCTGAAAAAAGGCTGAACCTTGCTCATTAGATATTACCTAAACCTGGATCAGCAAAGACTGAAACCTGCCAAGCAAAGGCTGCTCAGGGAAACTATGAGCAGGAGCCTGTCTGCACTTCTGCAGGCTGATCTGCAAAGCAACATAAAACAAATTTAGAAGCTTGCAGTGACTCTTCTCTTTGGTGATGTTGTGGCTGTAAACTGCCAGTTCTAGCAGCTGTTAAGTTATGGTAGCCATGTCCTAACCATTAACACTGAGTTAAGCGCAGGAATTAACCCAAATCATTCAGCTCACTTAAACTACACACAGCGATCAGACCTAACTAGACAGCAGAGTCCCTGTGGCAAAGCTCTTGATACCACATCTATAGGGAGGCTCCCCTTGAAGGCAGTACCAGGTGACAGCAGCCTAGTGTATGTGGTAATTAGGTGACTTCAATTTGGGGTGGCTATATTGTCCCTTAGTTTATGAGAAAGCTTTTAAACAAGCACCAGGCTATATGAGGGGGCACCACCTTTAAATGCTCATGATGTTGGCTTTCACATATGTCTCCTGCGGCAAACTTGAGCTCCCAGGGACATAAATGCATTTTGCACTGGAGTTGCACAGTTGCTGGGCAAAGAACAAAAGTAACATGAAAAAGCTCCTGGTCACGATACTACAAAGACAATTGCCCGATGAGTTGTTGTCTTTTGTTTGCAGGAATCTCACACTGAAGAACTGCTTCAGGGGGACACGTGAGGATATTTTTCACTTTCGACATTTGATTTTGTATCTGCTGGAGTTCTTTAGTGCTCTTTTTAAAACGTAGACCTCCATGTGATTCAGCCCAGCTGGAGGCTGGTGAGGAAGAGCTGGAAAAAAAAGTGAAGGAAGTGGAATAAGAATTCAGGGAAAGGATGGGAGAAAGCTGAAAAGGAGCCTCCTAGACAGATCTTCTGCCAACATAAAATACTTCTTTTATATCAACAGAAGGTCTCTTTCTTTGCTACCTACAGCCTCCTCACTGAGGTTTTAAATTCTTTCAGTTGTGGTGAATGCTAAATCAACTGTTTGTGTTTAGCCTATTTAGGGATAGAAACCTTCAAAGGTACTGGCAGAAATGCTATATTTTTTTTTAACCATTCTCCCCAAATCATTCTTCACTGGTACTTGCTTTGTCTGTGAGACACTGCATGTGCTTTCTCAGCTAAGTACCCTGAGCTGCCAGAGCGTGGGCACTGAAGCTTGTAGGGCCTCCAGCACCCATACTGTGTAAGTTTACTGAATTTGGCACTAAGCATTTCATTTTAAAAAGCTCATATCCTTTGTCCTGGAACTTGCCAGTGAAGCTTATGGATACTGTCAATATAAAAGTTACAAACACATGACCTCTAGCTGTAGATAAACATCAAACAATAATTTAAAATCTCCTTCTGAGATATAAAGAAATTAGTTATTTGTGGGGTTTTTTTTTCAGTTTGTTTCCTTCCTTTTTAAAAAAAAAATAAATTTGGGGGAGAAAAAAAGCTAAGAAGGAAAAAAAACCAACACAACAAACATGAAACAAATCAACTCATTTGTTGTATCATATTTTAATTTGGGGGTTTTGTTGTTTGGTTTTGTGTTGTGGTTGGGTTTTTTCAAATAACATGAAACTGTGCCCAGGAAAGCATACATCAGAAATAACACAATTAATTATTACATCAATAAACAATTCAGCAGTTCTGAGAAAATATTCAAATGACCTTCCCAAATAAAATGCCAGCAATGTATATTAAGCACCTGTAAGAACCTTATTGTATTTTTTTTTTTTTTAAATAACTAACATGCCAAATGCATTCAAATAGATTGGGTACCCATGTTAATTGCACAGTAAGGTTATTCCCATGGATCACAGAGCAAAATAATAGGTTAAGAGAATAAAAGCAAAAGCACCTAGCAAAAGCAGCCAAGCACAGGAGGGACAACAGTAGTAAAATGAAAAGAAGACTGAGAGGAGTCTTTCATTTTACTTCACCTTTCTGCAATGTGAAACCAAGGAGCCAGTGTTTATCAAGAGCAGAAGGCAAGGAGCTCGGGTCAAGTCCCACAGGTTCCATGTGGCAGTGTCCTCAGATGGTGAGGAGAGAGGATACGTGCAGCTGCTACAGCTCTGTCACACAGAACAAGGGTATTCCCCCACCAGTGGATGATGCCTGCATGGTCACTCCCTCCTGATGGCTCCAGAACACAATTTCTAGCAGTTTCTCTAGGACACAGTGTGACTTCAAACCATCCTTGCAGAGACCAGATAGTGCCAAGCAGCAGCTGGATTGCAGGAGAGGATCTTTGTTGCTCCCACAAGCCTTTTTTTTTCTCAAAGGACTGGAAGTGGTTTCAAGGACTGGGCTAGAGCAGTTCTGCATGAAACAGTAACAGCACTACTAGGAAGCAGAGACCCATCACTTAGTTGCAGTAGCAGCTTTCTCACCTACACCTGAGTGAAGGCAGCTAAAAATACACAGCAGATGAATTAACATTCTGGTTTATTTCACGTGTGTAAGCATCTCTACAAGGTATCTCTACAGGGTATGAAGGGGATGTAAATTTCCAACTGGATTCTCCTAACATGATCAGAAGTAACATTCAGAAGAAGTTGAAACATTTGTTCTGCCCTTTGCAAAGCTTAAAAATTTAAACTTATGTATTTTCTATGCAAATTTTCTGAATTTATAAACCAGTTACATCACAGGACTCACCTGTACTTTTTCATAGAATATGTATATGGATAGTAAAAATGCAAGAATTTGTCAGTTAATTTAGACAAATAGGAACCTGGTTCCCTGTGCCTTCAACCTCATTATAATCCTCGTTATAGGATTCATTAACTGAGCAATAACTGATATCAGGAAGTATCCTGGCCATTGAGATAATTACATTAGGTGAATATAGTTAATATTACTACAACTGGTAAACTTTTAAAAGTCTCCACTTCAGGGCTTTGCTTCAGTTTTTCAGTTTACTCTGATTCTTCATAATGTATATGCTTTTCTTTCAGGGTTATTCAGACAGAAATATGTCCCTCTTCAGTCCCATGTCAACCAGAGGAAACACCAGATGGGCACAAGTTCCTGTTATTAATTTGCATTGCAATTGAAAAAAAATATAGCAAACCAGCCCAAACTATTTCTAGCTCAGTTAGAGGAAATAAGAATATATAGAATGAATGAACTTCTCTCAATTTTACAGAACGACACACTGAAATCAACTTATCTCAGGAAGCATCAAACTAGAAGTTAAAACTAAGTTAAGTCTCTTCATTCCAAGAATAGCTGCAAAGAACTTTCCCATATCAAAAGAGTTTCAAAAATCTAGACAATTTTCCCATTCTATAATCTGTTGAAAACCGAGTCCTTTCAAACTGAAAAAACCTCCATTTCCCCTGGGAATATTCCAGCGTTTTAGTCGACATCTAGGAAGCAAGAGATGAGGTCAGGTCTTCAAGTTAAATGAAAATGCTCCTCATCTTCGGGTTATTCTGGGATAGGATTCTTTCTCATCTTAAACAGCAATTTTATTCTTGTCAAAAGTAGCTCTCATGTCCTTTGGAAAAGTTTGAACTTTATGAATTAGCATTTTTCAAATGAAAAAAGCTGCACTGCGGTGTTCAAATATGACAGCCAAGCTTAGTATTTTTCCTGCTTCATGTAGGGCAAATGTGTAAATACTTTATTAAAATTACAAAAAAAAAAAAAAGAAAAGTGAAAGACGTTCCCTACTGATTGATTTTTCAAAAGCTCCCTAGACTGATTTGGCTACAGATGTTTGCAAAATGATTGGATGTAAAGTGGGCTTAATTCATAAAAGCAATAAAATGTTGCTTATTGACTGAGCAGATGAGCTAGCTAAGGGGACATAATCTGGAGTGTTTGTATTGGAAATACTTTGAAGAAATGTAATGATAATGCAGAAAAAAATATAATCCTTATTAGGTGTGGTAGAATAAATTTACTGCAAAACATTTCACAAGATTTGAAACACTGAGAAAATTAATTCCTGAATTTTGGATTGTACAGTTCTGCATCTGAATAAACTTATTGTGGCTTCTCAGACTAACAAAGTTGTTAACAGTTAATAATAAAAGTAGTTAAACCTACATTCAAGACAATGTTAACATGAATAAAAAGAAAGAAGAGGTAGTAGCTCGATTTCTTTCCAGGACTGTTCTGTCTAGTACTGATGTCTGCTGTGCATTTTCAAGGCTGTAAAACCTCAGGCATGTTGAAAAATACTTCCCAGTGACTCAGGACTCATCACTCCCAAAGGAGAGAGGGAAAAAAATAATAATTGCAAGATCTCTACTAGATTTTCTTTCTTGAGAATCCAGATATCTAAGTCCATGCTTAGTAAGGATGAGAAAAGACAGTATTCAAATCATGTTCCAAGAACTCAATGTGTTCTGCAGTCATGGTTCTCATTGGCTGGGTCAGATGTCTGAGGCTACACTTCTCAACAAGTCACAGCTGGAAATTTTGGTGTTCTTAGCTCTCTACCTTACTAGTATTCCACTTTTTGCTTCTTAAACATTTCCCTGGGAAATCTGGGTGTTAGTCTTTACCTGAGTTTCCATGGAATATTTAGAGAGAGACCCCGTCTAAAGCTTATGCTGGTAAGATTTCTTTCTGGAAACCTTCAAAAGCCCTTATCCTTCTCCATAGGGAACTCAAGATCTTATTTTAGAGCTATTTCAGCAAGTGCCTAGAATTTAAGTTTAGATTAGGTACCTAAAATGAGCAGATTGCATCTGTATTCCCCAGGCCTTTCTCCAAACCTGTGTCTGCAGATGAGTTAACTGCAATGGATATTCCTTTCTTCTTTTGCTGGGCTAAAGTTTTCCCTTGGGCCGGCTCATGAACATTATTCCTGGTGACAGCAGGGTGCCATTAAAGCATTGCTGGGCAGGATGAAAGTAAAATGATCATCAGTGTGAGCACCTACTTTTCTCCTGGCATGATTTACAGCAAAGAGCATGGAACTGTGCAAAGAACATGCAGCCATGCTTTCAGCAGTTGCAGAAGGGTGAAGCACCTGTTTGGAAATCTGAAGGCCAAATGACACAGCTTTGAGCATCATTTGCGTGCCAATACTTCAAATGCCGTGTGTGTGACTATGATCTGCAATTCCATGTGTTATATACTCAATTAGGGGCAAAAATTTTTACCAAGGCTGGATTCTGGAAACTGATGGACTCGGTAGATGGTTCACCCAACCAGTGTGAGGCTGCAAAAGTAAATTAAAAAGAAGAAAGAATTTATATTTTAACAACTAAGTGGTAACTAATGTATGTTTTATTCTTAAGGGGTTTATGTTTCCAGTTTGAAACAATACTTAATATTGTTTGCTATAGTATTTGGTTTAGCTTTTGGATTGAAGAGGACAATAATCTTAATGGAGTATGCCATTCCTGTTGAATTGTATTGTTTGTATTGGTAAGAGGTTGATACTTTGCTAGTTTAATTATATTTTAATAGATATGTGTAGAAAATTTGAATCATGGTCTACTATTTTAGCTCCTAGTATGTACCACTTGTCTGAGTGTGCTCTGGCTTAATAAGGGAAGCAAAGCTATGTGTTTCCCTTCTTTAGGAACAATTTTGTTCCTAAATGTTCCTATTCAGTCCCATTTCATATGCCTAGGATGCTTGAGACATCCACATGGGACTAGCAGATATCACACATGATAAATGGATGGCTTCTGGGCATGCAGTTGAAGACCAAGTGGGGTTAAGTGAGGTACTACAGGAAACTGGATCCCATTGTTCACTTTGAGCTGTTCAGAGAAAAACTTGAGACCAGCACAAAAACTGCACTGTGCAAACCCATGAAAAATAGTTTTTAAAAAGTTACATTTTCTGCCTTTCACTTATGAAAAGAAAAAAAATTTACCCAGAATCTTTGTAAAATCCTGTAGTGCAAATGATCAAGGCACTAGGTTTTATTCATATAGGCTCTCATGCTTAAAGTTTAAGCCCACTTCGAGTTATCTTTTCATCAATTTAAGCCTATGCACAGGGATTGCCACTGATTGTCACTATCTGCTGTAACTGAAGGTAGCAGGATGTCACTTGCCTGTATTAGCCCCCTGTTGCCTCCCTAAATGGGCATAATTGCCAAATCTCTGTTCCTAGCATTTTTGAAGCAGCAGTGAACATTGCAAATCTGGTGGGCACATACACAATTGTGTGCTTACCTGTAAGGTCAAACTCTTTATAATGTGGTCCTAAAGCTGAGAAGAGAAGGGAAGGAAAAAGGTCAGATACAGACAGGAAAACCTGGAGATGGTAACTTACGCTAGGATGCCTGAGTCTTGATTTCTGCAGCCTTTCTCTCAGCACCTTTAAGTGCTTTCTTCCCACTGGAAGGAAAAGCCCTGAACGGTTTTTGGAATTCATAGCCTTTGGAATAACAACCCATGATAACTTCCTGGAAGTACAAACAGCCCAAGAGATGGCACCATGAATTTGAGCGCCTTTGTGGTTGAAATATATTTTGCCTCACCTACATGACGCAGTGCTGAAGAGGTTAAATGAAGTTGCCCCTCTTTCAAAACTGTGCTAATTAAAAATGCAAAAACCAAAGAAGTCACAGCTGGATAAATAAAAACAGCCCAGATGGTATAGCAACAAACTTCTGGCAGGTCTTGAAGCAGACAGGATTCCTGCATATTTTATTTCCTAGAACAGGCTATCACCAGACCACACCAGCGACAGCTTGGACAGCATAGCAGAGTGCAGAGTGCTCAAGCTATTCTCATACTAAAGCACTCCTAAAAAGGCAGCACAGTTCTCAGAAACACCTGACTGCATACCTGGTGTTTGTTTATCACACAAAGCAAGTCCTCAGATTCCTACTAATAAGTCAACTGAATGTCTCTTCAGTGAGAAGAAATTTCTTTTGGTGATGTTCCTTCAAGTGCTCATGTAGGCAAAATTCAGCCTTTCATTCATGCTTGTGTTATCAAATACAGTGATACCCAGCTGTGTATCTGTCAGCTTGATCTAAAATGCACTCAGCCAGGGAATCCAGACCCAGTTTGATGAGCTTTAGATCATGTTCATGCTCGCATAACTCCAACAAATTCCAAAACAGGTTGCTTTCATTTTTGAAAAGGAATTGGATGACACTGGTCCTTCCCAAATGTGTCTAACTCCTCACATCCTATAGAGTGGCTCTGCCTACAAACAGGAGATGAGCAATGGGGATGTGTTGTTACAGCTGCTGCTTTCCTTGGGCTGCCAGGTTCACAAAACCAGGCATTCAAAATCTAAGAACATCTGGACAACGCTTTGGGGAGAAAAAGAAATCATGTCTGAGAAAACATGGAGATACAGTGACTGAGCCCAGGCTCGGGGAAGTAGAAACAATGTTTATAGTTACTTTACACACTTGTGTCTTGATAAGAGCCTTTCTCATTAATTTGTTAGACTTAAGAATCATTCAACTTCATCGCAACTGGTTTTCCTGCTCACTTGTAAAACAGCAAGTACCAAAGGGATTGGAATAGACGCTGCATGGACTAACATCTGAGAATGAAATGTCTGGGACAGACAAAAAGTACAGCAGAGGCAAGAGAGAGAGTTAAAATAGGTTAAAATAGCAGAAAATATATAGGGATAGCAATTGAAAACAGTGATCATCACTCGTCTTCTGAATTCTCTACAGCGGGGACTTGTGTCTTTCCAAATGTAGCCTGCTCTTAGTACATGTAGCAAACTCAACTTTAGCACTACACCATGCCATTGTGCTTGTACACACCACAGGAGCTATGCAAAAAAAGTGTGGGAAATGAATGGCATTAGAGTTAGTTTGTTGTTCTTTTGTTTGAGCTGAGGGCTGGGTTGTGCTCTCAGACCAGCCCTGCTTCAGTGCATGGCTCTGGCTTGGAGTCCCCTGCATGGGCTGCCCACAGCTGACAGGGGTTTCTCTGCAGGCTTGAAGGCTCACCCTCCTGTAATGGGGAACAGAGTAGCCTGGACTCGAGGCTATTTCTCTAGCCTTTGTGCGGTCCTCCACAGCCTTCATTTACATGTGGCATTATGATGGAAATTCGACTCTTTTATTGCTATATAAACTCTAAACATATGGCTATAACCACCCCAGAAACTCTCGTTAAACTATATAAGGGGCAGGAAACAATAGATGGCTTTTGTTCACTGGGCACAATGGATATTTAGGCCTTATAATTAAAGGAAGGCTTTGGTGAAGGAAAATATCCTGAAAGGCAACATGACTGTTGCAGCCACAAACCTTATTATTGCTACAGCAGAAACTACCGGCATCCATTTTGTCTAGTAAGTCTGAGATGGCCTTATTCCAAAAATGGTCTCCTGAGAGATTTGGATTAGACTTTGACTTCATGGCCAGATTTTCATGCAATGCAAGTCATTGTTGTGTTCTTTCTTTCTTTTTGTAATAATGTATGTGCTGCTCTGGCAGATGTTTTATTTTCACAATTTTTTTTCAAAATCAACACTACTGAGTGATACTGAGATGCTTTGATGGTGTAATCCTGACTGAAAAAGCCTTCTGGCTCATTGGATAAAGACTTGTGATATGCTTGCTGCTGTGTTACAATAGATATACCACTGCTCAACCTCCTGTTCAGGTTGAGCCCCCACATACATTTCTCACATCCTCTCCCGAGCCTCCCATATGGTTTTGGGAGCTGCTGAGCTTCATGGGCTGACTCCCACCTTCTGTGGGGCAAATGCAGCAGATTGAAGATCCTACACACACATGTACCCACCTCCCCAAGCATGAGCAAGAACAGAGACAAACCTGCATTTTAATAGAAAGAAAAAGCAGCTGGCAAGAACATGACAGACATTTTTTCCTTCAATAGATCTCCTCCTGCTTCCTTTCCACCCACCCTTTTCTCTTTGGTTGCTTGTCCCTGGATCATTTCCTGCTCCAGGTGGTGTTTCCTTCTATGTGGAAAACTTAAGGACTGAAGTGCCAGCACCCTCGCTCCCTCAGGTAATAGCCTGCTCTGTGTTAAAACATCTGTGTTGCTGCCTCTATAGCTAATATGTTTGAGTGAAATTTCCATTCTCTGGCAGATGGCTTGAGTGGGACTGACTACTCACCCCTGAAACAGATTATTTACTCTACCTTAATCTAGTGGAAGCAGCAGCTTTGGTGCAAGGCAGGTGACATATCCTATATTATATGTTTTAACTAGTCATGTCATATCATTCATTCCTATGACAGTGACGACAATGATTCCTCACTGGACTGGAAAGAAACCAAGTATTGAGCTTAATCTTGATATGAGGTAGAGATCAATTTATTCTTACTCTTTTCAGACTGAACACAGATTTCTAATTAACAAGTTGTTAATGACTGAATTCTCATTTAAGTATATAACTTTTAAGCACATATATATTATACAAGTATGTATCTATGTATATACAAACATACGAGTCTGAGGTGTTTGGGGGTTGTTTTGTTTTGTTTTTTCCATTCTCAGCCTTTACTTTTCCCTTTGGTCCCAACTCTGTTTACTGATACTTGTTTTTTCCTACTGGAATGGCGCTGGCTTTTTTCCTTGTTTAGTTAATTCAAACTGACTTAATTGTAAAGCAGTAAGTAATGAGAAATTTATAACAGCATGCACATAGTGCACTTCTGGAGTGATTTGTCAATGGAGATAAAAACATGAAAAAGGTTTTGCAGCATTTTTCAAATGTGGATAAGGACCCTGAATGACAGGGTGAAGAAACAGGCAGGAACCTCGATAGAGGAAAGCTGATCCTGAGCTTCTGAGCCAGGAGGCAGGGGAGAAGGGCTGTGGTTGTTACCTGCACAAAAAGCTGATAGTCAGTTTGCCACTGCTCTTAGTTCCATCTTTCACTGGCTTAGTTTGTGTTGTGGAAGTTTTAGCTGCATTAGGAATTAATGTGATGGTAAAAGTGGCATTAAGGGAGATGTCTGAGAGATCGTCACTTGTAGTGGTCTGAGATAACCTCGTCCGGTGTATCATGACAATTTTTTCTAGACTGATACACCTGCTAAAAAGCCAGTCAGATTAAAAAGGCTCGCTGTTCCTTGGAGTGTGCTGAAATCATGTTTGTTTGGGTAGTTTTTTCCTACAGATAGAATCCCCCTTGGGCACAATGCTTCTTATTTATGAAATAATTAGAAAAGGACATTTTCTACCTCCTGAAACACAAAAGAGTTGAAAAAAGAAATAGCCTTAAACATATATACAAATGTATATTTTGTTCTACATTTATAATAATAAAGATTTTTCCAAAACACGACTTTGAAAAAAAATTAAAAAACAACACATCAACAAACAAACACCACAGATGAAACTCTGGAGTATTTTACATTGTCTCTGGGATTGGGACTGTAGAGTGAGAAAGTAACCTTCTTCTCTGATTTAATTCTTATGTGCAGACTCTGAAAAACCAGAGTGTATTTCAAATAATGAGATATTTAGAGGGGTTGTCTGAGGTTCTTTCCTTGGCAAAGGCCAGGAACATATTGTTGATGCTCATTTTGTTAACCACTTTTTGTTCTGCCAAGATGAGATGTTCCTAAGCTTCTTTTGCTGTAATCTTGAAGAAGAAGATCCACTTGAAATTAATGGGTTGAAAATCACACCTGCAAGAGTAAGGAAAGGATTAGGTATCCCAGCCCAGTGCAGAAACTCAAGTTGTCTCCATGAGACATAATTCTGTACTACAGCAGCTACTGAGTTATTCTGATATAAGAGCTCCTGATGTGTTTTTCATGTCAAAACAAGCATTTTTCAAATACTTGATTTACTGAAACTATGTCTCAATTCAAAACCAGAATATAAAGTTTCACAGAGCAGTATAGAGTCTTTAAAAATATCAGAAAATGTGTCATCATAGACAGCACTGGACTAAATTTTCACAAGCAGTAGATTAATTTACACAGGAAAATATTTTATGTACAAGTACATAACATTGCTCTGCAAAATGCACAAACAGCATAAACACAGTGCAATGATGCATCTTCTAATGTAATGCAAACAGTTCATTTGTACAACTGTCTCTTTAGCTCAAGAAATTAAGTGTAAAATTAAATTGTTCAAGTTCAGAAGCCTTGCTCATCAAATTCAGCATCAACGCCACAGTGACAATGGCTAATTTTATGTTATGTTTCACAAACATCAGACAATTTAGCTTTGGATTCTTTCTCAAGATTCTATGCACTGTTTTCTACTGGAACTTCCATGAGGTATTTTCCCACTTAGTAAGATCTATAGTTACTTAAAATTTTTCACTGCTTCTATAAATACATGAGTGATGATTACTGCTGCCTGGATTTGCTACCTGGCAAGTCTGAGCAGAGAGTACAGTTCACACAAAAGGGAGCAGACTAGTGCTGAACCGTCTTGGTTTCCTTTGAAACAAATGGAGCTGAAGGACAGTTTTCAGCACCTTGTAACATAGTCTTTAACTGAAGATTTAGGTTAGACATTAGGAAGAAACTCTTTCCTGTGAGGGTGGTGAGACAATGGAACAGGTTGTCCGGGGAAGCTCTGGATGCCCCCTCCCTGGAAGTGTTCAAGGACAAGTTGGATGTGTCTTGGAGCAATCTGGTCTAGTGGGAGGTGTCCCTGCCAATTCAGGGGGGTTGGAATTAGATGACCTTTAAGGTCCTTTCCGACCCAAACCATTCTATGATCCTATGATTCTACAAACTTACAGCTTAAAGAAGTCCAGCCAAAAAGAAAAGATAGTACAGCTTTAGTAAGGGAAGTGCAATAAAAATTTTAAGACAAACTAGATTTGTTGCTTTTTGTATGTCCTTCACAGAACACACAAAACCAATGTTACTATAACTATAAAATCGTCTGCATAGTTCAAATTTCTTCAAAATCACATTTCACATGTCATTGTTTGTAAGAAGTCAGAACTGATGTCTTTTGTTCCTGTTATTTACCTTTAGTTTACCCAGATGTACACCACAGGTAAATCTTACTCATTGTCAAAGGTCACTGGAAATCATATCCTAGTTCTCACCCTGACTTACACATCATGCAGCCTCTTTAATTTACTGAAATTGCAGGACAGGTAGAGCAGCTTATGGACTGGCTCCTTTTTCTAAGTCCTTTGACATCTCAATTTCAGCCTCGTAATGAATATCAAATACCTACTTGTAGAGGTATAGAGTCATGCCATAGCAAAATTTGGCCTATGAATTCCTGAGGTGGCTACTTTTCGTCTTTTTGACAAGAATTTAGCTTTTCTTTATGTAAAAAAAAATAGACTTTAATAAACTTTATGACTGATTAAACCCAAACTGAAGCAAAGGGTCATACCTTCAAGTGTGCAAAACAATGTCTGTGCAGTTGCTTCAGTTAAGAAAGGCTATTGACAGCAGTAGGCTATTGTACCAGCACAAGGAGCCACAGTGCGGGGTCACACAGAGGTCCAAGACAGCATGAAGTTGTTCAGGCACAATTAGGTCGAGGGTCAAATATCAGATCAGTGCCTGCTAACTTATTAAGCTACAATATTTCATTTTCCATTATGCAATCTTTGCCATCTCTGGCAAATAGTCACAATTAAAAGTGCATCCATCTGGCTCTTATTAAGATAAATTATCACATTAATCTGTTACTCTGCTTGTATTTGAAATTGCACATTTATTTTCTTTTGTGTGAGTCATCCTCTGTTTAAGAAAATGGACAAGGGACATAAAAGTGTTTTGGTAAGCAGTGACAGAAATCATCATATGGAAAAGCTGTCTATAAGAGGGCTCAGTGTGTATAGGGATAAGCCCAAGAGACCCACCATGAGGATTTGTGCTGAGCCTGGAGGATGAGAAGGACACAGCTTGAGCAAACCCTTCATTAGCCATGAATAATGAATGAAGGGACTGGACAAAACTCAGTGCAGTGTTCAAAAGAAAAGAATTATGAGCTGAACTGTCAATACCTTGTGGTGTATTCAAAGAGCACAAGTGCTTGCAAAACTACAGTAGGTACCTAACACTAGCTTTTTTCCCCGCTAACCAGCAACTCAGTCATCTTTCTTCTCTATGCTTAAAAAGGATGAAATTTGCCCCTCTAAGGATGAATAGGATAGTATGGGATGGCTGACTGATGATTTATTTTAAGTGACTTTTCCAGAGGTCTTAGTATATTTAAAACAAAACAAAACACACACACACACAAAAAACACAACAAAACAAAACAAAAAAAACAACCACAAAAAAACCCCAAAACTTTAAAAGATCACTGTGATAAATCTACAGTGAAACTGTCAATAATTTTAGAGTTATGATACAGCTAAATAATTGTCCAGCCATATCACTGGCTACAGTAAATAATATCTCCTAGACCCTGCTTGAACATGTTTGCCATAGACTTTGTCAGAAGCATACTTGAGAGCATGCAAGATTTTTAATGTATTCCAAGTATAAAGGAAGCTCAGAAATTTTTAGAAGGGCAGTTATTAGCAAACAAAATAGATAATTGTATTTTAATTTTCTCAGTTTGTTGTCTTATTTATAAAATAAATTTTCTGAACTGATGTGATTTATTAAAATGTGTTTTTAAAATATTATCATTGGGGTTGCATTTTAGAGCTCATGGTTCAGTTGCAAAGTAAACATCAGCCTTGGTGAGACTATTGGTGGTGATATTAGTCTCCCTGACATTTCTTGCAGGACATAGGACATGGCAGGAACTTACAGCGCTTAATAAGAGATGTAATGAAATGAAACTCATATCATCCTTTAAAATGCTGTAGAGCAACATTAATGCTCCACAATTAGCCCTTTATCCTATGTTGATGCCTCAGCTGTTACAGTAATATCTGAGCATCTTGTAAGGCCTATAAATAAAGGGGAAAAAAAAAAAAAAAAAAAAAAGAGCATGGAGGTCAATAATGCTTTGAAAGCCCTGATTCTTGTAAGTACATTTACTGTGGTATGTACAGTGGAGATGTGAATTATTTATGTGCTGATGGTGCAGGATGGCATGTCATTTCACACACCATCAGGCTCAGAAAAACACCTCTAATGTAAAAAAAAAAAAAAAAAAAAAAAGGCAAAACAAAGCAAGCCATTAATACAAAACAAGCAACAGAACGTGAAAGGTCTGTGCTGAAATCTGCGAAGAGCATTCAAATTAAATGCTGGAAACCTGTGTCCTTCATACATCGCATTAAGGAGTATAAGGTAATGCACAATCTGGTGAAAGCATAGAAATAACAAACTGATCGACAGGAATGTGGAACAGAGATGTGGGGACAGGATATTCAAAAAGGTCTGCCTAAACCTAAGCAGGTGAGTATTCAGATGCTAGAGTGGTATGTTCCTCTTGGGGCAATTCAGAGTAGCTAGTTTCCAGCTGGCAAGCTGAAATCATCTTCTGGAGGAACAAACTTATCTTTCTCCAAAGAGAAGTAAGAGGGCCTAGCAAAACTAGCCTAGACTTTGCAAATACCTGCAACACAACTTAGTCAAGTCCGTAATAACTGCCTCACTTTGGAGCCAGTTTTAAATGGCTTTGGTAAACTAATTAAAATACAAATAACTAAACAAATTCTCTAGATGTCATCCAGTTCATACTATTTAGAATGGAGTCACAGAGGACCCCATACTCTCTTCTCTTTTAGCTTTCCTAGTGGACTGTTGTATTACTTGCTTCATTGATGACACTGCCTTTTACTGATATTTTTTAACTTTTCTCATGTCAAGAGCCCATTCAAGTTGTTTATTTTTTGGGCGTGAAATTTTCTAAAATGAATGTCTTCTTTACTCTTTCAGGAAGAATTTTGGAGGGGATTAAAGAAAAATTAGTTGAGTTTCAGTGAACTTTTCTAGAACACAATGGCTCAGAAGATCACCCATCTAATAAACAGAAGTGTTTGGGCAGGGGTAAACTTTCATGATATGGCTGAGAAAAAACATTTCACTTGGCCTCATCCTGGCACGACCTTTGCAAAGCTGAGGTTCGCTCATTCTCTATGGAGAAATTTGATTAAACATCTTCCAGAACAGAGTAGCCACCATCCCAAGTTTTCCCTGATGCTGTGTTTTTGGACTGCCACAAGATGGAACAGATCATGTCCAGTGCTGTAGAAGTAAACAGGGAGCAGGTAATTTCCTCTCCTCCATGCTCATCAGCTACTGCTGTAATAATAAATAAAATAATCCAGGATCTGCTCTCTGTCTGAGAATAAATGAACTCATGTGGCTTGCAACCATATGATTAAATGCTCTTCACTCTCAAAACAGGGAGGCCTGTCTATGTTTTTCACCCTGGGAATATTTTGTGGCTCTCTGACAAAATACTATTTGCTGTAAGCTAAACTTCTGCCAGTGAGCGTGCAAAACATTAAACAGTACGAATAAAGGAATGCCAGAGCCCAAGCCCATGGCCTAGCTATGATCTTCTGTGGTTGCAGATGTCTTCTGTGCTAGGCATGGGCAGTGGTTCTGGTAGATCAGAATGCAGAGGACTAGAGGGAGTTTGGGGAGAGCAGTTTAACTGCTCTACTGTCACTTTCTCTTTTTGCCCTTCTGTGTAGTCTACAAAGTGATTTAGCAGTTCCACTGACTTCACAAAAAAATGATTTTTTGTTACTTCATTATTTTGTCTGCTTAATTGTTATGGCAACAGTTATACTACAATAGTGAACAATACACGCTTCCTCAAACAGGTGCTATCAGGGATTATTGGACACATTCTTGAATGACAGAGTATGACAATCTAAAGGTGTTGACTATTTTTTTCCCTGTCACCTTGTCAGTGTAAGCACTTCCTAATCCTATTTTCTAGTCTTGATGAGGTGTTGCTCACTCATGTGTTGCAATTTGGCAACACTGTTTTTCACATTATGTTATTTTTGTTTATGCATCTTTTAACTAATTACTATTCAAGTAAGTATGTTGATGAAGAGGAGGAGAAGTCTTCAAGCATTCTCATAATTGTAGAACTAAGGAGGATGGAAGGAACCTCTGGAGATCCCTGATTTAACCACCTACTCAAAGCAGATCCAACAGCTGAGGGCTTTCCCCAGTCAGGTTTTGAGTATCTCCAAGGACAAAATCCTCAGCCTCTCTTGAGTTCCTGTTCCAGTATCTGATCATCTTCAGAATTAAATTGTCTTCCATGTATTGTCTTGCAGCTTCTGTCTGTTGATTCTTGTCCTTCAGCTGCACTTGACACTTTGTACATAGAAAAATAAGTATATAGGTACTTCCTTAATCAAAATCTGCAATGTTTTGAAGAGAAAGCAACCACCTTCCTATGAACTTCCCAAGATCCCTTCCAAAGTCAAATGCCCTATGATCCTGGGCTTTATAAATTCCAGTGCTGCCATTCATAGATTCATATTGTTTCAAGCCAGTATGATTCATGAGATCAGGATCTGCCAGAAATCACCCAGTGCTGGAATTGGGCACTTCCTTTATCTAAAATATTCCCTATTTAAATAGTCACAGGTGATTGGCACCCAATCCATTAAGCCATTGAAAAAAATCATATATATTAACTGGCTTTTAGATGATGTAAATGATTCTTGGTATTGACTTCTAAATCCTTTCTATTTAGTTGTACTAACTGTTTTGTTACAAAAGGAAATCCTTTTTTCAGTATCTTGAAAATTTTGCCTTACAGTCTCTGAGTAGTGGGGGGAAAAAAACCAAAGACTGAGCAGTCACTTTTCTGGGAGGCAGCTAATAACCATAGAACAGTATTCCTGAAGGAGTCATGAAGAATGGACAATAGCTGCTTTGAGATACCTCTCACCAAAGGAGCCCTTCCAAGAAGCACCGGGCTTGCCATTGACCAGTTCTGAAAAAACATAATAACAATGTTGCAGAACAAACCCAGAAAGAAGACATGAAGGAATCATGGAAATAAAAAATAATGTGTAGGAGCCGAATTATGCTGTGTGGGTGGACAGTCAAGTATGAACATGCCAGCAAGAAAAAGGCTGACATTTCCAATTCTGTAAACTTAATACGTGAACAATTTCTTCAAAGATCTGTCAAGGCTTAGCTGCTCTGTCCTTGCCCTTACCAAGTGGTGTGGCTGAAAGGGTATCCTTTGTCATTTCCTGTTCTTGTAAAAATAAAAGAGAAATATACTCTCACTGCAGCTCAGTGAACTCTCAGTGGATGTTTCCACTCTTGATGCCATTATGATAAATGAAAAAAAAAAAAAATGCTAGCCAAGATGCAGGGTCTTGCTGACTATTGATAGCTCTGATTTTAGGAGCAGTATTCTTTCTCGTAGTTCATAATCAAGAATCCAAACAACTCCATGGCCAGCTACTCTGCTCTTCCACTGTATACCTCAACAATATTCCCTCAATATTCTCTTCTTTGAGCTCTATGCCTCATCCTATTCCTCATCTCCATGTGCCTAAGTTCCAGCATGCACCCAACTGTCCCTTTTCTAGCTTTTCCTTTTGAACTTTGTTTATTTCAAAGGATCATTGGATTTGTTTCTGCTGAGATCATCTGTCACCTCCTGCCTTCTCTGAAGTCTTCAACAAATTCAGGCACCATCTTCAACCATATATAGGAAATAAAACTGTTAAGGGCTACTTCTAGCCTACAGGGTGGTGCAATTTTTTAAGACCTGTTAGTGCTCTCCATCCAGGACAAGGACCTGAAGCTCCACAGAGCACCAAAAGTCCCGAAGGGGACAGAAGGCTACACAAGGAATTAGTCATGCCTACAGCCTCCATCCCTACCAACCTCACTGAACTGCTCTAAACAATGTTGAATTCTATAAATGATAGCTACATGCTAGCCTGCTCCATACTCCTCAGTGACAATACAGGGATGAAATAAGGAATTGTGCCTCCAAGGTAGGGGAGTAGCTGTCACTAAAATCAATGTAGTATCTAACCAATGTGTTACTGCATGGGAATTTTTATGTGATTGTTATAAGGGGGACAAACACTGACAATAATAGCCCTTATGATCCAAAAACCATATGAAACTTGTCCAGCTATGATTTTAGCTACAAACTTTTAAGTCATCTAATCAAATAGTTATATTTCAAGATTTTTTAACAGCACTGGTGTCATTCATAAGTAAGTTCAGTGACCTACAATGCTGCATAGAAACAATCTGTCACTCATAATTTAAGTTCAAAATATGGTACAACTCACTTATGCAGTGAACCTTGCTTCCAGCTTCAGCTTGGACTGGAGACGTGTCAGGTAGGAAGGTGAGCCACAACACATTGCTCTGGTCTAAAAGCATCCGTGAAAAGACCTATCACGGACTAAGCGCAGAATGGTCCAAGAGGGGCAACCATAGAGATTGCACTGCGTATCAGGGTTCTCACTGCCTCCAGCCCCACTCCCCCTCCTCATGAGGACCCAGAGGGCCCACAGCTGCACAGGGCTATGTGCAGGGTCAGAAGTTGTTTGGCTGATTGAGCTGTATCAGCTGCCTAAACACCCACTCCCCCTCCACTCCAGGGACCTGTGATTGGGCCAGATGGAAGCAATTTCTCTGCCAGATCTGACCCATGGGCCATCTTTTGAACTACGTTGACTTAGTTTTAGAATGTTCACAGCTCAGTTCTCAACTCAGTAAAGACTAATGAAGATTTGACCAGTAAGCTTAAAATGCCTTCCTTCCTAACACATCAAACAGGAGCATTTGGAAAGGAGGAATCCTACCTTTATTTTTGTTATAATCCATGGTGGAAATTCTCTAAATTTCAAACTTACAGAAACTCTCCATATCCTGTAACTAATACTGGTAGCTTTAGGGAGTTCCTCAGCTGGGACAAATCCAGGCTCATCTCTGTTTGGAGCATATCCAGGCTCACTTCTACTGGGGGGGCTAAAGTTTTCCAGCATCCCTAGCCATGACGCAGACCCATTTGGGATGCCTGCCTTCAGGCTGGCCATACTGTAGTTTACAGAGTTCCCAGGACTGCGGTAGGCCTGCCAGAAACACAGTTTCTCTTGGAATCTTGCCTTGGATTAGGCAAAACTTTATCAAACCCAAGCTGTTTTTAATGAAATATTTCACACTCAACCAACTGGCATTTTTCAGCAAACTTTGCTTCAATGAAAATTTCTGACCAATTCTATATATTTACAAAACATCAGGTCTGTAGGGAACCCTAAATAATGGCATCTGATTTATGAAACCATTGCTTCCTGTGAAACATCTATTGTAAAAGCATGAGCACCCATTTGGTATCTGGATTTATTCAATGATGATTGTATATGCTGTTACAGTCTCCAGAAGTAATTAATATTCAGATCCAATGAGCTGCTGATTCTCCAGTTCTTGCAAAATGAAATTCTCCTGTCCTGGTGGATGGCAGCTACATTTGGAGGTGGGGGAGCCTACACTTCAGAGGCATCCACCTATGTGATAGTGAGAAACGTGCATGGTGCATAGTATGGGGATGACAGATCAAAGGTGAATCAAAAGAGTGATAAGCAAGATATTAACTTCCTCAGCCCCTAGAGAGTTTGAAAGCTCATCTGCCTGAGCTTTCAGGACCATCCAGAAGCAGTTTTTTATGCTTCTGGTAAAATACACAAAAACCATGTCCTCAATATCTGTAAATTTCGTACAACCAAAACCAACAAGCAATATGCAGACAACAAAATTTATACGAAGAAGGAAGCGATAGGGAACACACTGCCCCCAGTTTTATGCACTTTCAATCTCTGTTTCATCAGTATTATGAGTGAGTTTGTAGTGTAAGTAATGGGAAAAGATGGCTCACACCTAGAACTCACTTGCTAACTCATTCTTGCTAACTTGATGTATATTTAAAGAATATGAAAACAGTAAAATTCTACAGGCTATGTCTGCCTGTAGTAAAATCAAGCACTATTGTATATTAAATAAATATTTTTTAAAGGCTGCTTCCTTTCTGGATGGTCTGATGTCTCTTGATGTTTACATCATTTATGAAAGGCTAAACAATATACATTAGCCAGGTAATTTGCCTTATTGTTTACCATTCCATTTGTTTTATTGCTCCGATAAAACATTCTTCTCTGGGCAGTTTAGATGAGTAAAGAGTGTGAAATATTGCTGACCATATATCACTTCCTTCCATATCTGAGATATTTCTCTCTGGAATGGTAGATCTCAATATTCCTATGCAGTATATGAGCATTAATATTATTTTTTTTTAGCTGTTTATCAGTGTGCATTTGCAGCAATCCTCAGAACAAAGCAAAGAAAAACAAAATAGGTAAGTAAACCAAGAGGACTAGTTTACAGAATTAATTAATTGAATTTGAACTGAGATCTAATTTATATTTAGGTTTGGGGCAGAAAGCTAGAAATGTAGATAGAATGAAATTTGCTACCTGAAGGGTGAGAGGGGATGTAGCCACCCCCATCCTGTTTTGAGAAAGAAAGATAAAATGTATGAAAGAACCGGGAAGGAGAATTAATTCTGAAATCCCTGGGTTAGTTGGCAGAGGTTATTGTGTGAAATGGTGCAGCTGCTGGAGTTGTTGCTAACCTGGCTTTCCCAAGAAAAACAAGTAGTAGGGCCCCAGTAGTTTGCATTCCATGTCCTACATAATTGCCTTATTTTCTTTTGCTGAAGACAAGAAAAAAAAAACACCAATATTTGAATGAACTATGACAAACAAAACACACCAAATTACAGTGACCAATAACACTAACATTCAAAATATCTGCAGTTAATTCTTAGTAGATTAAGTACTGTTACATGGCAGTAAACATACCCAGAAAAGACTAAGTGCTGCATTCTGCTTTGTGCAGCAGTTTTGTGCGTTGTGATTTCCAGAGACAATCCTTGTCCATTTTAGCTTTTTAGGCTGGTGAGCCTTAACTATAGTGAAGTAGTGATGGAATTAATAACATTTGTTTTCTCTTCTAAAACTAATCATTCTTTACAGGGCCAGTTAAAATGCCAGTTCCCTGCATGGCAAAAGTAGAGACTTGAAGCACTCTCACTAGGTGAAGGACTGGGGAACGCTCTGGTGCGTGCTGCTCCTGCAGGATCGTTATGACAGTGGTGGCCCTGCTGGTACTCTCTGCTGTTCAGCAGACAACCTGAGACCCAAACTATCAATCCCCACTTGTATTTGCACGTTCAACAGGGCAAAATTCTGTGTTACTGCACATGACCAGCTGAAGAACACGGGGCTTTGTGACTTCACCTACCCAAACTGGGGCCCACCCACTGATCTGTGCAGACCAGTAAGTCGCTAGTATCGCCCACAGCACAATTTCATGTGAGTCATTGTGAGGAGGTTGCAGAGGCCAGGCAACGGGGAGATTGTATGGAGTTTTGTTTTCAAAAAGTAAGAGAGACTAGCTGTAGGACAAGTGTTATGGGTCTCAGTGCTACTAGGCTGTTCCTGACCCAAACTTTTAGCTGTATAGGCATACCTGTGAGTATAAATATAATCTTGGTGACCTATACCGAAGTTTTTTCTTCATTATAAAAATTCCATGGAGTAAAGCAACAGCAGAATTTGAATTTCTAAGGGCAGAGCAGTTTGCTATGGGTGCTTTTGCACCTTAGCACAGCACTCATCAAAGGGCAAAGATTTTGAACAAGTGATTAAAAAAGTGATATGTGTATTTTAGAGAGAAATAGATTTTTTGGTGGTTACATGAGTATCTATCTGATGTCACTGCTTGATGCACATTGCTAAAATTGCTGCTGAATGAAGGGGTTTTCGAAGTGGATAAGCAAAAAATATCTTACAGATAGTATACTTCAAAACTTCAACACAGTTCACTGCCTCTCCAGAAGTGGTATGGTTCAGCCAGTCTGAAGCAGCACAACCTTATAAAAATAAAGTCTGTTGCTAAAAATTATGCCAATTACTCTAGCTTGTCGTGTTTTCAAGCCAACTGATTCTGATAGTGCTTAACCAGACTTAATAAGAATTTATTGCATGATTCTAGACTTCCTTTGTTTTTTTGTTTGTTGTTTTCTTTGTTTGTTTGTTTTGTTTTGTTTTTTTGGTTGTTTGGTTGTTTGTTTGGTTGTTTTTTTTAATTTATTTTCCCCAGTGATGAGATAGTGCCATACAACAGTCCTGGTCACTGAAATAGAAGAAGACCATATTATTTCATAAGCAGATCTTATCTTTTCTGCCCAACATTCATAAACATTTCTCCATTGGTCAAAATTCTCCTGCATGTTCATCCTCGAGACAGCTGTGCCAGGTAGATTTCCAGGTGTGAAAAAAAACCTTCAACAGCTTCAAATGCAACTTTTACCTTTATGCAGGATACCTAGATTATGAAATTATATGTCCACCTTTAAAACTTTATCCATTATGGGTTCCCATATGGAAGAGCCTAAACATGTGGGGATGGGTGAATGCTTAAGAATCAAACATTTATTGACCCATGTCAAAAGTGTAGATAGCCCTTGGTCTTTCAAAGAGTTGTCAAGCTCTTTTCCCAGAAAACAAAACAAAACAGTGACAGAGCACTGGAACAGGCTGCCCAGAGAGGCTCTGGAGTCTCCTTTGCTCGAAACATTCAAAACCTGCCTGGACGCGTTCCTGTGTGATGTGCTCTAGGGATCCTGCTCTGACAGAGGGGTTGGACTAGATGATCTTTCAAGGTCCCTGCCGATCCCTAAGATTCTGTGATTCTGTGAAAACAAAACAAATCAAAACAAAAAACCCCAAACCACAACATTTTTCTGGAATACAGCCTAAAGGATCCTCCGTGTGCTTAAATACATCCACAAAGCCACTGTTCTTACTGGGGTACACAACAGTGTTCACAATTTTATATGCTCAGCCCACTGCAGAACTACTTCAGATCAAGAATTGGGCCAGACATTTCCATGGCCATACAGTGGTGTATCAAGTCTAGACATTGATGTAGAGGCCAGGTCTGCACAGTAAATTCTGGCTTGCCATAGTTACTTAGGTGTTGTGACAAAGTGATTGTCAGAACTATGGCAACACAAACTGCTAGCATAGACATGATTTTCTAGGAACACTTCGTATGTGCCCAGATAGTGTCTTTAATTTAGGGAAGAGGGCACAAACTCAGCCAGAAAAATCATAGTTTTGCCAGGCTAAAATATATGACTTCACATCCATTTTGAGAATATATATCAGGTGGGATACTAGGAAGCTTTCCAAAGGCAAACCTTTCCTTAATTTGTAAACATTTTCATTAGAAAATGAGCATGTCTCCAAGATTCAGTTTGTGTAGTTTTTCCAAAGAGAGGAAAATTCATTAGGTCAATATTTCTTTGAAAACTTGACTTTCCACCTCCTCTTACCTTCATATATTATCTGTGAAATGTGGATTACAGTATTTTCCTATTTGACAGGAGTGCATATATATGTTTATTGAAAAATTTAAGCTGCTCAGGTACCTTAAGCTTACAGAGCTTTTCCTGGAAACAGAAACACATTTTTGTTTTTGTTTAAGTTCTATGGGAAAATACAATTTTGGACAAGTTTTTTTTGACTCAGAGTCTTCCTAATTTCCAAGCATTTTCAGACATGGGGAGGAAGGTGGGTTCAGGAATCTGACATGTCAAGGTGATATATAAATTTTCACTTATTATTATATACAATGTAGAAAAGAAAAATCTGTCATAAACTTGCATAAATAATCAAAGTATTACATGAGCACAAAATATGAGCTTGATATAGCTTCCTTCTCTGCGAAAATCTGAAATTCTGTTCCTTTATAACTACAGCCTGATTAAATATTAACAGCAGAGAGTACACAGAGAAGAATCAGAATCATATTTATCAGAAAGACTTCTTTCGAAATTAAGAAGACACGTATGTGAGAAGCATATCACATTAAAAAAAATAGTATTTGGACTCTAAAATAAGACCACAGAAACAGTAAATCAAAACTTGGTCTGGCCTCTGGAAAACACCAGAGGTTTTGAGATCCTCATTTGCCAGGTCCTGGTAGGTCCTGGTTTTTAGGTGACTGCCTGGATAGCAGTGTCATTATGCTTGTGTCATATCTGGACTGTGTAACTGTGAGATCAGGGATACAGAGCAAACTTCAGAGGCTAAGTGTAGCTGACCACTTAAGTACTTCTCTGAGTCTTGCCTTACTTGAATTTTAAAATGAAAATAGGTGTTGACATAGGAGTATCTCAGCAACTAACTAATGAACACCTTTCCTGCTGTAGAGCAGGTACCTGGTCATTCATGCTCAACTTCAGCCCTCTCAGTTATCATCCATTAGCTGAGTTATCACACTGTTGAACTGTGTATTCTTACCCTGAAGCATTTGTAAGGCAAAATATGATAGTTTATTTTGGTTTAAGCTAAATAACCTAGCTATGCAATTATCTCAGCCAAAAAGTATACACAGCAATATTTAGGCTGATTCAGCTAATAAACGGTAACTCAGTAAGGGACTCACATTTGCTCATGGACTCATACTTTATTTCTGCTCTTATAGTTTCTAATTTCACAAAACTGCCACCAGGCATTCTGTAGACTGGTAGGGAGGAACATTTGTGTTTACTGCAGATCAAGAGTTAATGACACTAGACTATAAAATAGCCAAAATCTAGTTGAGGTAGTTCTGATTCCACCAGCAGCTGTTCATGGACATTTAGAAAGGATGAGACACCAAGGCATGGATTGAACTATATATGAGCATGGGCATAAACTTTAAAATATAAACTTCTCAAGCCTCAAGATGGCTTCCTGATTGTTGTGGTTTAGGACAACACAACAACAGGAACAGCCCCATAGCTGCTCACTCAACTCCCACCACACACACACACACACACTGGGATGAAGAGGACAAAGCTCCTCGGTCAAGACAAAGGACAAGGAGGGTTCTTCACCGATTAAGGTCCTGGGCAAAGCACACTCAACTTGGGGAAAAAAAATAATTTCACACTAAGCAAACACACACAGGACACAGACAACACAAAGAGCAGGGCTTGCATATGTTACCCCACCCCTCCCTTCTTCCCAGGCCCAAATCACTTTGTTCCTGGTTTCTCTCCCTCCTTCCCCCCAGCGGCACAGGGGGACAGGGGATGGGGTTTAGAGTCAGTTCACAGGCTGGTGGTTCCTGCTGCTGCTTCTTCCTCAGGAAGAAGGATTCCTTACAGTCCTTCCCTGCTTCCCCACGGCGTCCCTCCCATGGGAGAGAGTCCTTCACGAATCTCTCCTTCATGAGTCCTTCCCACGAGGTCTGGAGCAGCTGCTCCAGCCTGGGCTTCCCACAGAGTCACGGGCTCCTTCGAGAACAGCCAGCTTCCCTGGCTCTAGAGTCTTCCAAAGCTGCATAATCAGAGTCCCCTGGCAGCAAATCCACTGGCCACAAAAGCCAAGTCCACTGGCCAAGTTCACCCCTCCTGGCACCTTCACGGAATGTTCCACCACGTTCCTCCACAAGTGCAGGGGGACAGCTGCCATCTCACCATGGGCTGCAGGGAAACTTCTGCTTGGGCACCTTCTTCCCCTTCTTCCTCACCAACCACCAGCACCGCTCTCCCTCTCCAGCTCAGTTCTTCTCTTTTTTTTTTTTTTTTCCCCTTTTGTGCTCACTCTGCTCAGGTCTTATTTCAGTTTTTTCGTATGTTAATCGCAGAGGAGCATCTGTTGTTCCTCTAACGGCTCCTTGGCTGGTTTTGGAGCAGGGGGAGCTTCTCAGCTTCTTACAGGAGGCATTCCTCTAGCCCTTCTCTCGCTACCAAAAAACCCACTAAACCAGAACACTGATCAGGACCAAATTTCTCCTGCATTAATTTATCTTCTCTCTTTAGGAACCCATTCACACCTTTGGCCTCTTAACAGCCTATGGTTACAAGTTCCATAATTTTAAAATCCACACAAAAACATTTCCATGCATTTGCTTTACAGTTGTTGCCATTTAGTAGCAGTAAATATCCCTCTTTTGTGCTGAGATATATTAAACAACCATGGGGTTTCATGCCCAGAGAATCAAAGACTAATTCAACTTCACAACCCTTTTGTAAAAATCGAAGAGTGAAGATGATGATTGAAGACAACAGATTTATTCAAGACCCTGATACAAATTGTCACGTTTTATTTCCTGAACTACATTTCGTTGGATGACCTTCAGGACAATTAGCAGAGTAACTTCAAAAGTTTTCAGATTGCTTTAACGGATATGGCATTCAACTAATGTTAACATTTTAATGTATCACATTTATTATGATGTAATACCCTAGAGTTTTTCCCTTATGAAAAAACAGCTAATCAAACTGTGTCAGCATATTGCTCCTTTCAGTACCATGACTATGTTATGACAAGGCAATTGGACAAAGGTAGATCCTTTTATTAAAGACAGCTTTCTGTCTGTAAGTATAATAAAAAGTGTATTGAGGAAGGAAAGACTAAAGTGATTTAGCTGTTTAGTAAAAGCAATAGACCACTGATATTAACACACCTTTAGACATGGAGTGGCTTATCCTTGGCTAAGGGCCAAACACCCAGCTGCTCTTTCACTCCCCTCCTTTAGCAGGACAGCAGCAAAAATGGGATGAGGAAGCTTGTTGGTTAAGATAAAATCAGGGACATCACTAATCCATTACTGGAGTGGACAAAACAAAGTGAGAAAATAAAAACCCCAAAGTTTAGAACATGTGCCTCCCTACCCCCCACCTTTTCCAGGCTCAACTTTATTCCTTCACTTATGTTTTAATTCCCTCTAATATCTTTTATCTATATTTTTATCTTGTCCTGCTTTATTATTTAAAGTCATGGGTTTATGTCTTGCTTGTCACCTTGAAGCAGTGTATTTTTAAATAGACATCAATGAAAACTTATTTCATCAAGCAATTATTTTATGACACCCTTATTTTATAACACCTTTATTTCCCTTCAGGCATCAGAATTTCCAGAACACAGAAAACAGACAAGTGTTTGTTCTGTGAATTTTTTTGTTGCTATTTCTAGGACTGGTCTAAAAACAGTAATGATTGTCTGTCAAAAATATTTCTGAATATTATTCCTCTTTTTAAAGATTCTAAGCCTTTTTCAAAATACCATGACAGTGGTAAAAATAGCAAATAAATTCAAGGCAAAATATAACAGATTAGCGTTGTTAAAATTCACTGAAACCTCTCTGACTTGATGAAGTAATCTCTGTGAAATACTGTTGTGAAGTATTGCTTCCAAAAATATTGAGAACGTATTAGATATCTACTGATGAATTTAGTTTTTAGCCCCAAAACATCGATAAATTCAGTGGAATTGTATTTCACAGCCATCTACATTTCAGGGAAGTGTTGACATTTTTTAGTTTGATGAACTTACCTACCTATGTTTGCATCATTTGATAACTGATGCTCTTTAAAAGTAGCTTTGTAACACTATGGGCAATTAATAAGGATCGATATTGGTTAATTTACATACAGAGTATCATACCAATGGCATATTGCAATTAAAACTATTATCTCCAGCTTTGCTTTCAAAATTATATGCTTATGCCAGCTACTCTATTTGATGGAGCTCCACAAACTTATTTTGTTTCTATTGTCACTCTATGTCTGGAATTATTTTATTATATTTAATAACAAATCTTGCTTTGTTCACCAATTTTACAAAGTATTTTAAGATTTTCTATCACTGCAGTGACACCTGGTGTTGAAAGGAAAGTTGTTAATTGCTCAAAGGTAAAAGAGATTAATTTTTGTATTATTGGTTGTCTTAAAACCACCAGCACCTGGGACTTTTCACCACCTGCTAACTTGGAAGAGAAGAATGGGAAAAGGGAGGGAGGGAGGGAGGAAGGAATCTTTTTCACAAGTATTAACTGAGCATATTTTTTGATGTCCCTTGGCCATGGTCTTCCTACATAGAACAAAATTAGTCAAATACTTCTGCACTGAAGACTGATTCATGCATTAGCACAATTGCTTAGGTTGGTTTCTCAGTCTCAGAATAGTGACTTTTCAGATTCACTGGATTTAGAAAAGCTCAGAATGTCTGTGAAAACAAAGCAAACAGAGAAGTGAAAGATCTCGGTGCCTTTTTTTCTTCCTGAGTAGAAGCACTGACATTTTAATATTTGTTTTAAGCAAAATTAAAGCATTCCTTTGTATGTATATATGAGTGCAGGTATATACATATGTTTCAGTTTCAACTAAAGAAACTATAACTCTGTGGTTGTATACAGAAGAATGCTTCAATAATTCCTAAGCAGAATACACAATCAGTGGATTTAAATCTATATATACAGTTTTGTCTGTAACAGAATTCCTGTGTGCTAGCATACATAAAATATGAGCATCACTAATAAACAGCAGCTGGAGTATATAGCAAGTTGGATCTTTGTATGGAATATCTTTAAGGTGTTTTTGGCACAACTTCCAGGTCTGTCTTGACCAACACTTTCCCAGATGTGTAGGATTATGGGATATATCTGTTGGAATCTCTCAGGAAAGCACTTTAATTCACAGCCACACCTGGGCTGGATATTGCAATCAGCTCCCATTTTCCATTTACAATTTTCCTACCTCGTTCATTTTAATTTCTCTGTTTTCTCCTTTATCACTTAATATATTTTCCTCATTATTGGCATCTGGGCTGTGTGTTCTAACACAAACACCGAAAGACCAAATCAAGATAAAAAAAAAAAAAGAGCAAAAATATTCCCATTTCAGATGGAAGAGCAGATGGAGCTCTTGGCACTTCAGAGGATTCAAATTGACCCTCTGCACCAAGCTCAGGGAAGACAGACTGTCACTGCTGACTGGAAAACACTAAAGAGACCTGTTTTCCCATCGAATATACAGTAGCATTTTCTAATTCTTTAGCTCTAAACTGTGCATGGTCATGAACGAGCAGCTGATTTTTTCAGATTAGAGTCTTTCATATCTCACGGATGCTCTTACTTTTATGTTGAAATGATTGTTCTGAATTTTCAGATCTAATTTGATTTGGTATCAGTACCTGAGAGGGGCTGTGATTGAGGGGTGACTATGCCTGCTCCTTCCCCCCGGCCCTTCTCTGCTCCTTCTTGGTAATTTTAGCAGCCACATCACCACCATCCAGGGATTAAAACACTCTGAACAGAAAGGACTAGAAGCTCAGCTGATGCAAAAGAATTAAACTCTGCCCAAAGCCGCTCATGATATAGCCTGAATTATCAAAGCCAACCTATGAATGTTCTCAAAATAACCATCTTTCCCCAGGTGGTGTGCACTATGTTGGTTGCCTATATATTTCGTATTAATACTAATGAATCTTGAATGAGATTTTCTGAATGTTTTATGCTATTCCATTTTGGTTACAGTATTGTTTCATTAGACTGATGCAAAATACTCACTATGAAATGTAACTAATAATATATTTCTAAATAATCTAAGGGCAAGTTATTTATTTATTTTCTGAAGGGGAAAATAAAAAATTATACTTGGGATAAAGTATTTCCTGAAGAAATTGGGCAGACACAAGTAGTATAGATGTTAGCAAAACGTATGTCCTCTTAAAGGACATCAAAGTTTCAGCTAAGATTAGAAGCTGAAGACAGATGTACACCAGAATCATGCTAAAAGCTCAGGTAAGTCAGATTCTGGCAGAGTCCAAGAGACTTCCCCAAGACATTTCCTACTTTGCAACCTTCATCTTACTCCTGTTTCTGATCAAACTTAATCCATTACCTTTCTGCAGTCACATTCAGGAAAAAATATGTCCAAGAAGTAAACAGAAGTTTTGAATTTTTTTCAGATTTCACATTTTTTATGTGAACAAAATGGTGCAACTGGTGCATGACCAGGCCACCTAACATGTCTCTGTTTTACTAAATCAGAGCAGAGGAATAAATAAGGGAGTAAGCACGTCTACATGGGAGGTTCAGAAACAGTAATACGTTATCAATATCAATATTTTAGGAAGGTCATTCCATGAAATGACCTGTGCTAAATCCAGAGTGGTAAGAAGTGCCCTGTGACAATGTGGGAATAGCCAATGCTGTGAGAATTTTAATTCTCCTTTCACACAACGTACAACTGAGAACGGACACATCATGAATTGGCAATTACGTGACTATTGTTCATGTACATTATTCTTTCAGGAAAGACAGGCTGAGCACAGCAATAGTGATCTGAAACACTCTATTTAGCTTATGTCATTTCAAGAAAAACACCACAGACTGAAGAGTTTTTGTTTTCCAGGTATTAAATTCTTGACAAATTTATTTTGCAAACTGGGGACAAGTTACTGTATTCTAGACATTATTTTTAGAGGAATTTTTATGAGCATTTCTAAAGAGAAGGTAGACTCCAAAGACATAAAAATGTTTCTCCCCTTCCTCCACTCTACCCAGGAGATGTGAAGAATTGTCTTCCCAGACATCACTCATGGAAGCAGAAGCCTTTCACTTTTTTGTCCACTCCCTCTCTTTTCTGTAATGGAAGTCTAATCACCGAGCTAATTTTAAAAAGAACTTTGAGAAAAGCCCACCCATCTCATTTTCTGTGTGTCATGTTGCATTATGCCATGGTGGATGTATTATAAGACAGACTTATATATGATGGTGATACTTCCTCTGGCAGGAGCTGCAGGGCTTCATCATACAGAGCTTCCTCCAGAAAAGCTGCAGATACAATCTAAAATGTGCTGAGATCCCTCATGAATGCAACATTAAAAACCAAAGCTGTATAAAAATATTTGTCCTTATATTTTGCTGAAACTAGGATAATAAAGAAAAATCAGTCAATCTATTACACGCATACCAAGCTGTATGTGGTGCTTTTATTAATAAAACACTAGTTGTTGCTAACAGAGGACTGGAAGTATAAACTCAGTATTTGACAAGCAATCCCACTCTACCTGGATTTTAGAAATAGCTCAATTTGATCATGTACCCTTCTATTTCTCCGTAAGAGTGGCAAAACCAGACTAGCTTCAAGTAACATTTCCTTTTTAAATAGTTATTTTTCAGTTTTAAGAGGACATAAAAGCATCCGAAATTATGAACATCGTTTGCCACTCAAATATATTTTTGTGCCAAGTATTGGTATAAAGCAAATTTTCAGCTGAGTGATAAACCAATAAATATGTAGGCTTACAGTAGCTCTTCTGAGAAACTGAACTTCAAAGAGTGTCTTTATAATACTAACAAAAATGTGCTAATTTTTATGCTTATTTTTCTTTCTTAGTTTGTTCCTCATGGTTAGGAAGTTGATCGTTCATTTTTCTACTGCCATTCACACCAGCTGCTATAAAACAGCTATAAAAATACTCCCAGTGCAGATCTTGACCGTAGATCACTGTACCTAGACCCAGCTGCAGATGGATGGAGCAGCTGGTCCAGAGAGGTGCTGTTCCTGACTCCCACACACACTTGGTCATGATGCATGAAGCAGCACAGTTGCTCCCCAGCCACAATTCCCATTCAGTCACAGATTTATGAAGTAATGAGCCGCCTACCAGAAAAAAAACAAAACCAGCAGCTCTCCAGCACACTTTAAACAACCAACTAAGAATATTCCATAATTGTAAATAACTGCAGCTCAGCCATCAGATTAGTTGCCAAAAGTTTTTTTTACATTACTCGTCAAATGGGAAGCAAATACAGTATAGCAAAGAAAGAAGAAAATATGCCTATGTAGGAAGTTGGCAACATAAAAACTGGTTATTCTTTTTCAGAATACATTTTTTAATATCACTGTGGTGGTTGATGGGGAAGTTTTGCAATGATTTATGAATATTTCATGTGACCTGGCTGTTCAATAATTATTGCATGAACATGCTAGCTCGTCCTGACTGCAGCTATAAGAGAAACAAGCAGGAAGAAAGAATGGTGAGAGATAAGACATGGAGTCTTTAGTAAATACCAATACATTCTGAAGATGCAATAGACAGCCTATAACCTGTGAGGACTTCAAACTCGTGACTCCAAGGCAAATGGCATTATTTTTTACTAGCCTGGGTAGCAGGGACCCAAGGATTAATGGGCAAATAGAAATAATCTTTTCAGAGGTGAGACAGGAATTTCTTGCCAGGTGCTTGGACATAGTCCCTTTTTGCGGTATGTAGGCAAAATAGACCTGTACAATGCACAGCTTGAGGGGATGGGATTTTTGGTAAGGAGGGCATGGAGAGGGCTTATTGTTCTGAAATTATTTTCCTCTTCATGTTTTGTTTCCAGTTTTAAACTGTTAATTTAAGAAAACTAGATTCTGCAGCTACCACAACTGTAGTGTTTTCAAGTTACTAAGCAGTGTCTCTCCTAGATGTATCCTGATACTGCACTAAGGCATTGTGCTTGTGGAAGATGCTATTCTTTTATCATGTCTAATGCTAGAGTTTCCATGTAAAAAACAACCCAAGAACAAGGCATCAAAAAACCAGTATATTATTAAGCAGCACTTGATCTGGACACTCCAGTTCCCAGAGGTGCACTATGGTGCACCCCAGAAACTAGAGTGATGCAGCTTGCTTTCATCAGCAATCATAGTCTCCAAAAGGCAAGAACTGCTATTGTCTATCCAGTTTGATCCAGTGGCTAAGTGCAGGAAATATGTAGGAAAGTAACAGCCCATCACACAGTGGACAGAGACTGGAAATAGAAGCCTAAGAGTTAAAGTCATAAAATATGTTATTGCACAAAGATTTATGTAACATTTATTTACCCTACTGTCTGTTTCATAAATGTAATATTATTTGACTTTGCTTAGTATTGTTTAGTGTTGATATCACAGCTTCAAAGACCCCACCCTCATGTATGCTATTTGTTTGTTACTACAGTTTTAACATTAAACTGCATTATTTATGTTCTTTTCTACCAATTTATATTGGAAAATCAGTAACTGATCTTAAAGCTTAAAAATATTACAATAACAGTGGCTGATTTTATTTGATGTGAGTTACCCCTGAAAGGGCAATTTCAAACCTTTAGGTCTCTTCTTCAATGAGCAGAAGTAATTCAATGACTTATCTGGCATCAGTAGGGAGATGGCTGCATTATCTAACAGGCTTCTTCCATCTCTAACTTATAAAATCTTATCAATGCCAATAGGAGTTTCAATTGTGTAACAAGGCTAATGCATTTACAGAAAGCCAAGGTAATGGAAATAATGAAATCTAGACTTAGTAACTCTCAGATTTTAATAAAATAATCTGTTGATTCTTTTTTCCTAGGCAAACATTTTCTCTTCTATACTCAACAGTTCTCCTCATTGACTTTGTCCTCTTTTTTGGAGGGCTTTTATATGAATGTAATCCCACAAGAAATTAAGCATGGCCATATATAAACTGATTAGTTAAGCAAGGCTTTGACAGCAGGGGCTTTTATGCACAGAGGCTGAAGGGAATTTGGGACAAAAGTCCAAACTGTGACCTTCCCAGGTACTAACATGTCAGCATGTGGGAAGTGAGAGTACGCACTGCCCCAGAGAAGCCTGGAGTGAAGTCCTCCTTTGATCTTTCCCTACTGCCACAGAATTCTTTGACCTTGCTCATTCCATTAACACTTTATTACAGTGAGGGCTATCCAATGCAGTAACATGGGAAACGTAAGGAGTTTACAACTATCGCAGCCTGAGCTACTCATATCTAGACAGAAGAAAGCTAATTTCATCAGGTGATTACATTCTCCAGCATATCTTCTTCACAACCTGTTAGAGAACAAGCAAGTTGATTTTAGATAGTGTAACAGTTGGAAGAATCTTTTTTGAAACGTTCCTGTTACGTGCTCTTTGATATCAGTGAAACATCACTGTGTGATGTGATCATATAGATTTGTAAACCACATACAGATACAGAAGTACTTTCCTTGCTAGCTGGGAGTTTAATTTTATTTCCAACAAAACCAGTTGCTGGAAAAAAAAAATATATTTCTGATATCCACTTCCACTCTCAAGATATGAACACAATCTAAAATACTTTTAAAAATTCAGAGTCTGCTGGGCTGTGGCCTCTCTTTTCTCTAGCAGAGTGACACTCACCTCTCCAGAAACACGAGTTTTACATTTGTTTTCTGAAGTGCTAGCTAAAAGTCTGTGATTTTCCCTGGATTTTTGTGTGCTGCCAGATGGGATGCTTTGAGTGCTAAACTGTTGACTATGAGAATACCAGCATCACTTACTGTGAAACATTTTCGGACCTGAGTTTATTTCAGAGGCATGTGAACAGCAAGTATTCCCAGAGGAAAGCTTATTAATATTGTGGCATTTTTGAACCTGCCTCCCCGCAGCTCCTGAGTGGTGTGTGCGCTGGGCTTTTTGTGGAACAGAGTCAATCTCCAATGGCTCCAAAGAATGCCTTTTTGTGCTGTGGTGGCTCACCTGCTTAATAATGGTAAATTGTTGTATAATCATTAACTGACAAATATCTGTTAAAGTAAAACTGCAATAAGGAAAAACAGATGTTGTTTTCTGTGTTTAATGAAAAGGGCTTATGCATCCTCATACCTTACTGTCTGACCTTTCTCAGGTTTGGACCTTATGTACCAGACAGAGGTATTTACCACATAATCCATGTATTTGAATGCACTTCACTGAATTACCCAGAACACATTTGGAAAAGCAAAACAACAGCCCTTGGCAAATGTGGCAGTGAGCAAAGGACACCTGAGAGCTGCAGATCCCAGAATGCAACTGCTCACATGCTCAGTCATCCCCTGGAGGCATATTAAAAGTTGTACACTCAACAAGAAGCTAGAACATTTCATTTGCTTCAAAATTTCACAGCAGGGTGAAAAGGAATAAATATCACCCCTCACCAGTAGTGAAAAAAATAGGAGTTTCAGCCACTATTAAAACAATTTTCCAGATAGAAATAGTTTCTGACTCGTCCGGAGTGAATAGCAGCTATTGATGGCTGAATAGAATAAGTATTTAACCCATAGGGATAATAGTACATGTGAAATGGTGGAAAAATGACTGCAGAAATGGGAAGCACAAGCTAAAACTTCTGTTTTCAGAGGGGGAAATCACCTTAGAGATAGCACTGACATTGTAGTAAAGCGAGCTGCAAGGCTGTCTTTGAAGGTATCTGAGTCCATTTTACTGGTGGAACTGAGGTTATTAACCCAGGAAAGTTTTCTCTTAAACCAAGTGATTTTGTAGCCTGAATGAAATTACTCTTTTATGGTAATCTAGTCTCCAGCCTTTGACCCAGTCACCACTGGAAAGCAAGAGTATCATACTGGAGAGGCAAGAATAGCATTAAGAACAGCAGCTGCCATAATCTTACTGCAGCACTGAGGACAGTATGTTGCACTAGTGCAGGACTGCAGTATCTTATGAGGGACTCAATCCACTGCTATAATTTCTGGTATTACATAGCAAAGTCATATAGATATGCTAAAATTAGTGCCATTGCTATCAAAACTGTATTGAAAAAGCACACCTCCACCCTCTCCCTTATTGTCCTATAGGAAACCAACACCTTTCCTCTCAGGGGAAGTCTATCTACATGATTTCAGTCCTCCTTGTACTGACTCAGATAAAAGGTTCATCCAGTTTAGTAACTTGACTCTTACAGTGAGCAGCAACCGATACTCAGGAAAGAATAAGAGCAGATCACATAAAGAGTACTCCCTTCCTTGTGATGCACATCTAGTTTCCATAATCTAGATGTTCTGCATCTTGTTGGATGGAATACATAAGTTTATTCTGTTTTGATGTAAAGTAGTGCCTTTTATTTTCAGATTTTTATTTGCTTGGTTTTAATCTGCTGCCAGCAAATACCTTGTTTTCCCTCATTGTACTGTGTCTTGCCATGGTCCACAAATATAAGCATGACAATCTTCCAGCTGTACCAGTTGCTTTAATTAAAGATACAGTCTCTCTTCCTGCAAAACAGCCATTGGCTGCTTTCTTGTTCTTGCATTCTGAAATATAATGATTAATCTCCTCTATATGCTTGACTCAAACATTCAATGGTTTTATACACCTTATCATATTCCCTTACAATTTCCCTTTTCTAGAAGAAGAGTCCAGATCTACCCTCACTTCAAATGGAGAGAAGAAGGAGTTACTGGTGTAGCACCTGAGATTCTTAGTCAAGCTGGTGAAGAATATTTCACAGAAGCATTTATTCTTGGAAATGTCAGTTTGTAGAAACATAGTATTTTTCCAAGAACATTCCAGTCTTCAAAAACCTTTAGTAACAGGTTTCTCAAGTCAGGGTAGGTTTCTGTCCAAAATATAAAGGAGAAAGAAATATCTGCACATCCTTTAGCAGTTGGGATGGGTGAACACAGAAATGTGAATGTCATGAGCAACCAATCTTTAGCACTTGAGTGTTTACACTAACTTACAGAAATGTTCATTGGACAAGTAGTTTGTAATTTATCCAGGTCAAAGAATGAACCAGTGGAGTGGTAAGCTGAACATATTTTCACATATTTTCATACTTGTGGAATTGCTCTACTCTCTCTGGCACAATGTACTCCATTGTCCTTCAGCCCAGAGCCCTTTTCCCAAGACTAGCAATATAAAAAGACTTCAAATTGTAAAGTAAGAATAAATTATTATCCATTTTCATTTCCTTTTACATTACCTATGTGTTGCTGCCTGAGAATCAAAGAAATTGCTCTGAAATTATAACAGCCTTCGTCACTGAACAGTGGCTTGAGCTACAACATGACACCAAGATCTGACTTTCTTGAATTTGGTTCCAACATACTCTTTTAGAGGAGAGGCAAGTGAGAACAAATTCATTGTTTATCATTTGGGAAGCTAAAGGTTGAGGTATCTAAGGGTCATTTCTGGTGAAAGGCAGTTTTTGGGTTGTATGCCATAGTTCTCAGATACTCAGCACATTGCTGCTTATTTTGTAAGTCAGCTGTAGTGCTAGCTACCATTGAGGATGTAATACTTAACATTGCAATTCTTGGCTCAGTTAAACATTTCAGGGAAGATGCCACTGTCTGCAAAAAGTGCAGAATCAAGTGTTTGTACATGGAACTCAATCCTCAGTACATGTTTTCCTTCCCTTCAAAGAGTTTCAAGATTTTCTTGTTTTGCTAAGTTTAATACTGACATTTTTTCAAAAGAAATAACCAAGGCTGAGCCTTCCAAGGCTTCCAGTTTCTCATCTCCAGCTGACTCTGAATAGCTGGGGTGTGCATATGGTGCACATTAGAGCAATACAGAGTTGTACAGCAATATTAGCAGTACAGCAGTTCCTAGTAGATATTAGCAGTACTGCTGTTCCTAGCATCAAGACAGACTGCTACACCACTTCCAGCCCTGGATGTGATGTGGGTGACTCCACAGAGTAGCAGATAATTTCTCTATCCCACCAATCTAAAGGCATAACTGAAAAGAAGTATGCTTTGAAAAAGCTGCTCTTTTTTTTTTTTTCATTAAATTCTTTTGTAGATGGAATAATGTTCTCTCTCCATCCTACTGCTAGGGAGACAAGAGAGCTTCCAGTGAAGCTGAACCAAAGTGGAAAAATCAATGTCAAATCAGTGTTCTTTACTATTTAAGCATCATGTATGAATACAGCTTGGAACAAATTTACTTCTGCTGTCAGGTGAAAGAGATAGACTCGCTTGTGTTGGTGCAGCTATATGAGAAAGGAGCTAAATTGTCATTTTTCTCTACCATTCAGTATCCATGCTGGGAAGAGAGCTTATTATTGTTATGAAAATTACTCTCCTGTGCATTGCAATATGGATAGTAGCTCATCTAAAGCATGTTGTCACTGCTGAACTAAAAATGACAAATTTCACAAAATCATATTCAATGTCAGTTTCTCCTTTGTTCTTCAGTTTTTGTAATCCACAAGATTAATCTCCTGGTTAAACTACTTAACAGCTACAGCACTTACAGCTTTATTGTTTTTGCATTATCTAGTACATCAAAACCAAAGCCAAACATAGCCACCCAGGCCAAATACTTGACAGGGTGTGGCTAAGAACAAGATTTTCTCTGTGAATAAGGAAGCATTTATGTAAGCTTTTAATTAAGACTGGATATTGTACAGCTAGTGACAAAAAATATTAGTTTAATACTGACAGTTACAGCAAAATGTCTCTTGTTCTGTACTTTACTGTTGACTAATGGGGGGAATACAGCATGTACCCTTGTTTTATTTATTCCATATGTCGATGTCCATGGTTCTCCATGACGCAATGAGTTTACAAAAATGCAAGGTCAAGTGAAGAAAGACCTGGAATGACAGATGTTACTTTCAGTCACAAATGGACTCTGAAAAATGATCAAAAGATAAAGAAATGATACATAGACAAAAAAGGTCAAATAAATAAATAAATAAATAAATAAAATATGTTAATGTCACTAAAAAATATTTTTTAACCTGCTAAAAAGACCCAGTCCTTCAAGAACCATAGATTTAAGACCTTTCCAGGAAGATAATAAAACTGATTTTCACTACTAGAGAGGTGGTGGGGGCCCCATCCCTGGAGGCATTCAAGGTCAGGCTTGATGGGAATCTTAGCTATCTGTTCTAGTGGGAGATGTCCCTGTTTATTGTAGAGGGGTTGGACTAGATGACCTTTAGAGTTCCCTTCCAACCCAATACATTTTATGATTCTATTATTCTATGATTCCATGATTCTACTACGTATATAAGTCACTTGTAACTTCTGTCGATTCAATTTTCTCAGTCTAATGAAAAAAATAATATCTTTATTCTGGAATCAGATGCTTCCATTGAATCAGATGCTTCACAGGAGGCCAACTAGATTAGATCTAGATTTTCTTTGTCTCAAAAATCAGGTATCTTCTCAAAAAAAAATGAAGAAGCTAGTACAAATTATCCACCTTAAACTCACTTTTTATTCTGTTTTCAGTTGTACCTTTCTATGCTTAACTCATTATTTTACAGTTTGTTCTACAGTCTTGCCTGCTTTTAAGGTGAGACCAGCAGCTCTCACCAGTGCTTGCAGCAGCCAAATGGAGAGAAGTCCTAGCCCAAGCCCTTTCTCTGCCCCAGACTTTTGCAGAGTTCCTACATTATTTTCTTCATCTGTGACTACAATGGTTATCTCTGAAAGGGAAATTCCCTTCTTTTCAAGAAGGCTGGGAAGAGATTTACAACAGAGGTCAGTAGCACCCTATAAAGTACTTACATAAATAGCTGTGTACATTGCATTTACATGCACACACCCAGTTTTTTTCATTTGACATTTTTACAGCTTTTCCAAACACTCCAGAAATCATGAGAGTGTGAGGCAATTATTTCTTCTCAGGCAACACATCCTCGTGTGAGTATTCATGAATTTTATAGACATGTCTAATTGGGTACCAACAAGTCTCCGATAAAGGTTCTGGATGGCCTATAGGAAAGGAAACATGACTTGCAAACCATTTATTGCTATGCTGAAGAAAAACACTGATGCTTCCTGATTGTACATAATACCAACTATTGCCTTTGCAAAAAGAGGCAAAACTTGAAATTCAAGGTACTTCTACATTAGAAAAGACATGAAAGAAAACAGAAGGAATAAAATTTGCAAATGTAGCTGTACTGGATAAAGCTGCTCTCTTTCCACTAAACGTGTCTGCAAAAAAACACTTGAGATAAGTTTCATTATCTTTCTATAGACACTTTGCTAACACAGGTGGCAGTCACATAGGTAACTAGCAGATGAAGGGTTTGCTCAAGGTCAAGCAGAGTCTGTGAAAGTCACTGCTAAACCCAGTGAAAAAAAATTACATTAAAAGCCTCCCACAAAAAAAAAAAAAAAAAGACAGGAAAAGAAAACTCCCAAATCATAGTTCCTAATTATCTACATAAAGCAAACAGAAATGTAGACATTGGATTATGTCCAGGACTCCTGGCTTCCTGTGACACAAGACAAAAGTTAGGGCAGCATGCTGCAAAAAGATACCGGGCCTTTCCAGCACCCACAGATTTTTCATGTCTGCAATGCCACAGCTATAGAATTAGCTGTCAGACTCAAATTATCTCTACTGCAGACCAGACTGCCCAGTTTGCAAAGCCATAAATCAAGTATATTCCCTGGAGATGGGGAGGGGAAAGAGCCCTATAAACCTACTGCCTCAGCCTCTTCCTCCCTGGGGTCTCTCTTGGGGGCTGCCTCTGCACCCAGTTTGATACACATGAGCCTGCTGAAGTCATTGACCATCTAAGGGAAGAGAGACTGTGGATAGACCTTTAAAAATTGTTATTCCAATCAACATTTTAACATTTGTGATGCTTTGTTTATTTGGTTTGGGACAGACACTGGTGGGAGAGGAACAACGTGCCTTCAGAGCAACCCTTTTCATTAACAATTGAAGATACTCTAGGAGCAAAGACATGCCACAATGACAAATGAATTTAAATATTACTGAACTGTGACCAACTCAGGCAAAAACTTCAGATACAGACCAGCACGTTCAGAAGCAGCTCAACCTAAAAAGCAGAACTGAATTCACATCTGGTTTGAGCCAGTCCAATATAAGTGCCTAGATCTTATATCTCATTACTTGCTATTCATTTCTGTTGATCCCCACATTAAGAGAAAGGCAGCATTTATGCTCCTTTTTGATTTAAGTTTTTCTGACTTCAGAAAAATTCAAGGGTTTCATGGGAGGGGAGAAAAATATGTGTCAGGGAGGGGGGCTCCTGCATTTCTGAGGAATCATAGTGAAAAAGAAAATTTTCTTCAGAGTTGGAAACCTGAACATACATCCTGGCAGGAAGGGAAATGGCAGCTGAAGTGTTACAGCACCATCTCCTGGAAGTTGGACATTTCTGAATTTTTAAAACCAATTTAATATACAGTCACAGAGACAGATTAAAATTAATGATCAAAACTCGGGGTAAATTTTAAACATTTCTCTTTACAAAAATACTGTAACAAAATATGGAGCTAACAGAAAGATTACTCTTTCTCATAATCTGTCCAGATTTTTTTTATTTTTTTTTTCCATATAAGAGATGATTGACATTGGGCAATACCCCCTAAATTCAAGCATTTGATAGTAAATAATGAGTAAATGGGAAGTACTAAAATTTGACAGTAGAATTGGTTAGAAATTTACCTTCAAAAAAAGGAGCTGGTTAGATTTTCACTATCTGTGGTGAGATAAATACTAATAAATGTATCTAACTAATTCTGCAAAAAGCATTAAAAGTAGTCTTTGAGGTTTCATGAATTTATAATTAAGTTCTACTGTCCTAAAATAATCTAACCTAAAAGTATAAATTGGCTTTTAAGAAAATGTGATAGTTAATGTGTAACCATGTCTTCTAAAAACAAAATACAAATGACATATTTTTGTCATGAGAGTTCTTGCTGAGTTCTTCCCAAATACCTACTGATTTGTTTTTTTAGCTGACCTTAGTATCACTCTATGCAAGTTTTTTCCTAAAATCAAAGGTTTTCTCCTATGTTAAGAGAACAATTTCCCACTCCTGCTGAGGATGTGACTCCTCAACTAAACATGCCCTGGTTATTTCCCGTTCTGGACCTTGTTCCCAGTGTGAACTACCCAGAGCTCCTCCTGGCTACTCGTGGAATATCCACCTGAAATATTGTTGACTCTCACTGCATATAAAATGGTGCAGAGGACAAGACGTCGTCTAAAGGCACCTGAGTAGGCAATTCACAAATAGGATTTAGTAGCTCAGCTCTGTTTTCAGTTCAAACATTTTGTGTTGGGAGAAGACCTTCCCTTACTGCATTTTGTTCCACATTCATTTCACCTGTAGATGAGTTGACCCCATTTTGAAAAGAGAGTGAAAAATACTGTTCTTAAGAAATAGAATTTAGGTGATGCTCTGCATGAAATAATAATTCACAGAGCCCTGGAAAGGGGCTCCTTTTGCTACAACTCGATTCAGCAATAATGCTGAGCATCACAGGCATTCAACCACTTTCAAGAGGCTTTACAACAATTTGCCCTCATGTACCACTGCTGCAGCATATTTTGGGTTTTTTTTACACTGCATTCTTCCCTCTTTTCTACCTGCTCTCTGCAAGAAGACATGTCTTGTTGAGACACATCCAGAAACAGCTTATGTTTTTGTCGCATCCAGATTTCTGTTTGAAATTTTCAGTGTGAAATGCATCACCAGCCAAGTTGTGCAGCTTCGGGCCTCTCGCTCCATCCTGTGGCAGAGCTGCTACTTGCAGCCGCGCTTCCAGGCTCCCCGCGGCGGGCTCCCGCCAGCCAGAGCCCAGCACTCGGGCAGAACGCTCGGCAGCAGCCTGCTGCACAAATCCACACCGTTTGCAAAACCTCTGAATAACGCTGCGTGTTCTTTAGCGCCATTGGCACCCTGTTTATAAGCGCCGCACCTTCTCTCTGCACAGTGCCTCTTGTAGCACGTGCCTTGCTCCTATCCCTCACTTCAATGTGCCAACTTGGAATATCATCTGGGTGCATCCCCTTACTGCCAGTGAACGGCCCCCATACGACATGAGAAAAACACCTCAGAGGAGGAAAGGCCTTCAAATTTACTTTGAGCGTTTCTGATCCCAGCTAGTTCCACCAAGAGAGGAACTCGAACTGAGCATACAGAGGGTTAGTAGTAAATTTCTGTGTAGACAAATAAAATAAATAAAAAAAACCCCAAACATATTTAAAGATAGCATTTAGCAGTGGGTTTTTCCAGAGTTATTCCAGTAATGAATGAATCATGGCCAAAGGCTTAAGTCCTGTTTCATTTTAAAAAATAGAACCATAGAAAAATAGGATTAGAAGGGACTTCAAAAAGCTACTGCTGTGTGATGAGATCAGTTATACCTGATAATTAAACCCTAGTTATACCTTGCAATTATAGATACATGTACTATGCTTGTACTTCCTAACCTCCAAGCAACCTCTTCCCCTGCTTCACAACTTAAATCTCAGTAAGCTTTCCCAGTGTCTGATATGAATATCTCCTGTTTTTCTACAGTTGCTTTATTTTTCATTATATTCCTTCTGCATATAAAAACCAGATTATCTTTGCACCCACTCTCTACATACTTTAAGCCTGTTATTTTGTCTTCGAGTTTCTCTTTCTGCACTTGAAGTTGCCATCCCCTTTCACTATGTATGTCCATGTTTCCTCGTGCCTCATGTTTTTTAGACCTCTAATTCAGCTTTTAGACTGTCCAGCTGGTCCACATGTTTCTTGTCGTATGGTACTCAAAAGTATGGTACTCAAAACTAGCTACCTGCAGTGGTGTTGTGGTTTAGGACAACACGACAAGGGGAACAGCCCCATGGCCGCTCACTCAACTACCCCCCCACACCCCCACAAACACTGGGATGAGGACAGAGTTCCTGGGTCAAGACAAAGTTACATGGAGGGTTCTTCACCAATTAAGATACCAGGCAAAACAGACTCAACTTGGGGAAAAAAAATAATAATTTAATTTAATACTAATCAAACACACACAGGACACAGACAACAGCTCCTCGGTCGAGACAAAGGACAAGGAGGGTTCTTCACCGATTAAGGTCCTGGGCAAAGCACACTCAACTTGGGGAAAAAAAATAATTTCACACTAAGCAAACACACACAGGACACAGACAACACAAAGAGCAGGGCTTGCATATGTTACCCCACCCCTCCCTTCTTCCCAGGCCCAAATCACTTTGTTCCTGGTTTCTCTCCCTCCTTCCCCCCAGCGGCACAGGGGGACAGGGGATGGGGTTTAGAGTCAGTTCACAGGCTGGTGGTTCCTGCTGCTGCTTCCTCCTCAGGAAGAAGGATTCCTTACAGTCCTTCCCTGCTTCCCCATGGCGTCCCTCCCATGGGAGAGAGTCCTCCACGAATCTCTCCTTCATGAGTCCTTCCCACAAGGTCCGGAGCAGCTGCTCCAGCCTGGGCTTCCCACAGAGTCACGGGCTCCTTCGAGAACAGCCAGCTTCCCTGGCTCTAGAGTCTTCCAAAGCTGCATAATCAGAGTCCCCTGGCAGCAAATCCACTGGCCACAAAAGCCAAGTCCACTGGCCAAGTTCACCCCTCCTGGCACCTTCACGGAATGTTCCACCACGTTCCTCCACAAGTGCAGGGGGACAGCTGCCATCTCACCATGGGCTGCAGGGAAACTTCTGCTTGGGCACCTTCTTCACCTTCTTCCTCACCAACCACCAGCACTGCTCTCTCTCTCCAGCTCAGTTCTTCTCTTTTCTTTTTCTTTTTCTTTTTTTATTTTTTTTTATTTTTTCTTTTTTTATATATATATTTTTTTTTTTTTCCCCTTTTGTGCTCACCTCTGCTCAGGTGTTTTTTCAGTTCTTTCGTATGTTAATCGCAGAGGCGCATCTGTTGTTCCTCTAAGGGCTCCTTGGCTGGTTTTGGAGCGGGTTTTCTCAGCTTTTTTTTTTCAGCCACTCCTCTGGCCCTTCCCTCGCTACCAAAACACCCACCAAACCAAACCAGAACAAGTAGTCTGGCTGAGCCCTTAGCAGCAAAGCAGAAGACCGGTTAGAAATCCTTCTGACCTTTCTTTTTTTCTTTTTTTTTCCCCAGGTATGTAGGTGTCAGCTTCCTTAAAAGCTCTTCTGGTATCCGTTCCTCAAACATACAATATCTTTTACAATAGCTATTATTCAAAACTCCAAAATAAATAAAAGCAGACCCATCAGCTTGAAATCCAGTGTCTTCAGTTTTGCATGTGAGATCTTTAAAGTGAAAGCATTCTTGTCCTTGAAACTGAGACTCAGGGCATATCATATATATTAAAGATTGAATTTGTGATGAATGTTACAGTTCAAAAAGAAGCTAGAAACCAAACATGCTGAGAATTTGGTTCCATTTAGAATACTGACAAAATGCAGTTGGCCTGGGTTTTTATCCATCATACCTGGATCAAAGCATTCATAAGCTGGAGTGTCACACCAGCATCAGCTGTAGATTACATATTTTTAAGATTTTTGTGAAATTCCAGGAGAAAGAATGTTGTACCACTGCACATTTTACACATCAAAACCACCTGGACAGATGTTACCTCAACTATTGACATTATATCATGGCAGTTGAAATAGCATTGCATAAATCTCTGTAATACCCTTCATGAAGGTCGTCAATCATTTTTAAATGTGAGTAACACTGAAGTATAAGATAGAGAAGGTATTATTGCTCTTTCAGATTTAGGAATGTGTGGCAGCTACAGCATTTTTAATGAACTCTCAATAATGAGAAAGTACAGTCTATGTTGATGGACTTGTTTTAGCACTCAGTTACATGTGATTAATATTATGTTTTTTGACAACTGTACTTGCAATATTGCTCATTCTCTACTTTCTGATAGTTAGAAAATTGAATTATTTTAAAATGCAGTTTGAAATCACCTCCTGATCAGACATACATAAGGAACCTGGAAACTTATAGCACTTAGTTTCCCATCTAGCTAATCAGAATAGAGCTAAGAGAAAAGTAAAGTGTTTTTTTTTTCCCTAAACATAGTTTTCTGAACTTTACAGACCACTATTTGCTTGGTTTAGGGACAGCAGAAGAGGTATTCCATTGTAAATGTTCTAAGGATCTTGCTATCTAAAACAGACTGGTAAAGAGCAGGGCTCTGGGCTACCTAATAAATGTACTAGGAAGAATATAATCCGTTGGACCTATAGTGAGGAACAATATAAAAATAAAAACGACATGTCGTTACATGCGCAACTTATTTCTCCTTTCTTCTTTGCCTTGAAATTATTAGTCCATTAATTTCCTGTACTTATCCTGATGCAGCAGGGATCTCGACAAACGTTGCTCTTCCCACATGAGAGAAACTTGCTGACTATGGACAGACCTGACAGTACTGATAGGTCTAAAATCCCAGGTGCCACCTGGTGACGACCCCTACATCATATGTTTGTCACAGGGAGAGGTTCACTTCTGCGTACAGAGGTGATCCGACAGATCACTTTGTCAAGCAGCAGGGACTGGCATTCCTCCTTAATGGGGTAGTTTGCCATATGAAATTAAGAGATCAGCTAGGATGAAAGAAAAAAGGATGCTGAGAAAAGGACACTGCAGCTCATGAAATAAAGTTGATGAAAATCTTTGTTGTGAGAACTGAAAGGAAAGTGCTGAAGCTTGGAAAGAGTCTAAGTAGCTCACCTTCCACCAGGCCTCAAAGGGAACAGAGATGCTGGAAACACTTGCAAAACATACCCTCCCAGAGCAGGTGCCCCAGCCTGGTATGTCCCTCCTGGCTCCCCTCCTGGCCAGATAACCCAGACTTCCAGAACTCTCTGGGAGCTGGAAATGTATTAGATCTGTCCCTAGAGAAATGAAGCAGCCGAGTTTGATTGTGGAGGAGGACCAAGAGCCCTTTACTCCCATTGTGCTGAAGTCAATAGTAAGGAAGAGAAGTTTCCATTAATGTAAGTACTAGACCCAGGCTGAATGAGTTGCAAAGGCAGTTTTGAGTAATTTGCCTTGGAAATGTGGGGAAACAGACTTGACCACTTAGGGACAGAAAGAAAAACAGGGAAAGGTGGAACATCTATAAACAGATGACAGGAAAAGTGGGGAAAAAAGGACTCACTAAAGGAAATTACAAATTAAGGGTCAAAGTGACTGAAGGGAGACCAGAAGAGGACAAAACTGGAAAATTTCAAAAGAGGACAGTGAGAAAGACAGTACTAAGAACGGTGTTTTGTTAGGGCTAGTGAAAGTTTCAGAGAACCTGAGAAGTGTCAATGACATAAAGAGGATGTGTAGTATTAAAGATGTATTTGAGATTTGGGATAAGCTCAGAACAAGAAAAGCAATCTAAAAAAAAAGCTGAAATGAGACAGACAGCAGGTACAGGAGTAGTTGCTTTTAAAAGCTGAAATAATGCTGCAGTTTCACCAGATCGGGGGAAATCTGGGAAAACTCCTGTTCTCTTTTTCCTTCTGATTGGAAAACCAGGAATCTGATAGGACAGGCAAAAGAAAAATGAGATTGTATCAGAAGTTGTGTTTAGAGTACAAATACACAAGAAAGGAATGGGAGGAATTAGACAATGGCAACACTCTAAAGTTAAAAATAAAATAAAACAGAACAGCAACTATTTTTCAGGAATTAAAATTTGTTTTTTTTCGCTGCCTGCTGCCTATGAATAATGTTTACCAACAGCTACTCTGGTCCTTTGCCTAACCGTATAATCACACCATCAATAGCTCTGCACTAACCAAAGTATTTAAAAACCTCTGTCAGACTTAAGCAGATGAAAATATACTAATGCTCATCAAGAAGAAAAAAAATGACAGCAGGAAGAAAGTAGGAGAGTGGGTTCTACATCTTTTTTCTGGAAAATCTATCATACCCTAGACCTAACTCTGATTCAATGTAGAAAAATAACCACACAGCAAGCTGTAAAAATAAGCTTTGCCACTTTCTTACCTCTTCTTGCAATCTCACTACATCTTCCTCTGTCATCAGATCTCCAGCATTTAGATGATAGATGAAAGACCTGGCTGCATTCTTTAGAATTTGAGATTTTAAGAACCTCTCAAAGTACTTTGCTAAGGTTTCTGACTGAAGTAATAACAGTCCAAGTCTTACGCCATGCTGTTTAGCAGTAACTCTCAGAAGATTTTCTAGAACACATCTGTTTAATTCTTTTTATTTTCTATCAACAAAAAAGTAACACCTGGTTCACAGGTGGCTTTTCTTTGAAAGGATGTTTCTTTTAAAATGATTGTAGTAGCAGTTGACTAACAATCACCTACTCTCAAGGCTACTGAAATTTGTATTAAAAAATCCCAGTACCATTAACCCAAATGGCAAGTCAGACAGAATTGCAGCTTTCCTTTAGATTCCTCTCCATGTCTCCTGCCAAGAACTATTAATGTTTTTCTTCATTTTCCTTCTGAAAGGTGCCAGTGTAGGGGCTGCAGAACAACAGGCAGGGAGTTTAGGTGCAGCCCTGGACATATGCAGAGAGGCTGCTTCAGAGTCCAGTGAAGAAGTCAGTTCCAGAAATGAGTGGTGGAGTGGGGCCCTGGACAGCCTGTTGTGCTTAAGAAGAGAGATTTAGTCCAGACTGCTCATTTGATCTTAACCATGGTGGCTGAGAAACAGGCTTTGTGAGGGTTGGCTTCCTCTTGAGAAATGCTGATTAATAAAATGTGACTAAAAACCTTTACAGATCATCAGCTGACAGGGTGTCACATTTTGGTTTAAAATTCAGTTTCAGCTTTGAAGTATTAAACCAATGACTTACTTAAAAACCCTCTTACTCATTGAAAGGTTGTGATCATTTATCAAGCAACAAATGGGAACAACAGAGGACTTCATAAAGAAATTGGAATAAAACAGGATTTAGAGAATTTACAGGGCTATGGACAAGGTAATGAGGCTGATTATTTTCTGCTTGCTAGAGCTGACTCAGCAGTCAGCTCTTCCTCTACCTGCCCTCAAGGGAGCTTTGTCAAGACTAGGATCCCAACAATAGATGCTTTTATCTGGGTGATAGTCTGGCTTTCCAGTGAATGTGGTTTATAGCAGAACCCAGAGAGCCAGGAAGCATAATTTCCTAGAAATCAAATGGAGGAATTACAGGAAGAGAGGGTGGGCTGAAAAGCATGAGGGAACGCAAAGCCTTCATAGATGTACTAGATGCATAGACTCCAAGAACAAAAAGCTGAGGTTTGCAGAAGCCCTAGCAAATGAAAAGGAACACATTTCTCCACAGGGAGAGAGCTGGCTGTGATCTACTGTTGCTGGCAGATGGAGCTTCAGCCTCAGCTGGCAATCTATCAAGCTTTAAAAAAAAAAAGAGTAGTAAACTGCCTTGGCGATGAGTGGGAAACCAACTGCAGTGCTGAGGGAAGAAAAACCACATGCTCTGATGGCTAAGTGGTTCATGACCCCTGCTCGCAAAAGAAAAAGAAAAGTGGTGGTGGTTGGTGACTCAATTGTCAGTAACAGAAGCATCCATTTGTTGGTATGACCTAACACTTACGGAGAGGTTCTGCCCAATTCAGAGCTATTGCTCAAGTTTGCCAAGGCTCATTCAGCCTTCTGAAACCTCCTCCATGTGTCTCATTGATTTGAGAGCTAATGCTACTGTCCTAGGAACAAGCTAGAGAGAGCCATAAGAAACAGCAAGGCTTCTGAAGGGATGGTGAGAGAATCGGAGCCTCAGCTGGTGTTCTTATCAGTCCCATCAGAGAGGGTAAAAGCCTGAGCAAGGACAGGCATATCCTGGAGGTAAATATATGGCTTTACAGATGGTGCAGCTTAGAGGACTTGGGTTTCCTGAAGGGAGGAGGAGGTATTCATAATAGGGTCATAAGAGGGACGAGAAGGAAATGACTGAATCAGTTTCAGATATGTGTAAAGTGTTCTGCCTTATATGATGCAGGATGCACATGTTCACTCTGAGATCTGGAATCTGGTGGGAGACAGACCTGTTGAAAGTCTCCAGGGTAATAACAGAAGGAGGAAAGGGCATCTTTGGGAAAGAAATACAGCAGGAGACAGAGAATGCAAAGCTGGGTATATTTAATTTGATTTTAGTAGTTTCATAGTTAGGTATCTAATTTAGACTGGTCATGTAGGCTCATATTGCAATGAGATCCTTCCACCTATCTTAGACTGCTGTTTTAGGATTGGAAGAACTTCATCTGGATGAGTCTGTCTCTCTACATAGACTATGGAGGAAACCTAGATAACAAACTCAAATTAGTATCCCTTATCCTGTGAATGTTGAAAAGTTCTGCATCAAAATCAAAATTCTTGCCTTGATTATGATAAAAAAGGAAAAAAATACTGAAAATAAAGAGAGGCAAGCAACTTAAGAGATAATTATCAGTGAAGAGGTAGAACTGATAATTCTTCAAAGTAGAAGAGGAGACAGCAGTGGAAAAAATAACAGTGGGCTTCAGGAAAACAGATTTTCATAACTCAGAGAACTGATCAGTAATACTTAATAGGAAACACAGCTATAGGAAAGAGGGTCCAAGGGAGATGGCAGTTTCTTAAACAAAGACACAAGAAAGATGAGCGGCAAAGTAAGCATAAGGAGCAATTGTGACCATGGGGACTGATTTAACTTAAGGGATCCAGTAATGTATTCAGCAGTCTTGAAAACCAGAATAGAGGAGGCTCCTTTCACTGTCTCACAAGTTCCACCTCAAATTCTCCTTAATAATGAATATAAAAACTTAACAGCAAGAGGCTCAACTAGGGTTACCTCTTCTGTACTTCACTCTTAGGAAATAAATTAATATAAAATACAAACGGGTCAAATTGCTAATAGCAAGCATGAAGAATAACATAAACATGAAGTATCATGCCAGAAAGACAAAAACACAGGGCAGGTTCAATACAGTTGTTACACAACAGTAATAAGAAAAAGACTAAAAAGAAATAATTCTGTAATTTTAAAAATAGTATTATAATAGTCTTCTGCATAATGGAAAGGGAGGGCTAAAGACAGATGTTGCCAATGGATCTGAGCAGTTTTATGTTTTTTTGGCTTTAGCCTTCACTAACTGTGATTAGGTAGCTAACATGATTAATATCAACATCAAAGAAGTATGAAGTCAGCTGAGATAGAAAAAAAGCAGCTCGGAGGCTATCTAAATAAGGTTTATGTTTTCATATCATTTAATACGCTTTTCTGATTGTCCTCAGAGGTCTCAGGACACTCTCTAGGGCAATATCAGAAAATATGGTCATTTTATGGAGGATACCAGGGCTCCAGAAGACAGAAAAGATAAAATACAGTGTAACACGTATAAAACCAGAGAAAAGGAATCCTGTCATTTATAGACCAGTGGAGCTTAACTTCAGCTCTAGAATGACAGTGGAATAAATAATAAATGTTATATGTATTTGACACATGGATTGTAAAGAAAAAACACTGTCAAGTCCATTGAAAAGCCTTTGAAGACAGAATAAAAGTTTGTGTGAATAGGAAAGAAGTAAGTTTAATGCACCTTTGTTTTTTAAGCTTCTGACTTTGTTTTCTATCCCAATTCGATAAACAGTTCAGCAATATGTGGTTAAAATAAATGTATGCACAGAATTCAATGAGAAGTTAATCCCACTGTTAAGCAACATCAAGCTGGGAAGATGCCTAAAGATAAGATCTATATGGTTCTGTGGTTGGTCTCATAGTCTCCAGTGTCCATATGAACTAACTTAGACAGCAGAACAGAAATATGTTTCTGAAATGTGAGGTTGTACCAACCTGGAACTGCAAATATAGTAGATGGCAGGATTGGAACTCAAAATTACTCAAAATGGGAAACTGAATAAATGAGATGCAAAAAATTGGACACAATTCATGATGCTGTGTGAAAAACATGGCACTGTAAAAAACCAAACAAATGTGAAATACAAATACATCAGGAAATCAACTGATTACATTACTTGATACATTACAAAAGAGCTAACATCACACTGGTAATAATAAGCAGGTGTACTGTATGGAGGACGTATGATGCAATCCCTTTCACTTCAAATAAAATGTCACTTCAGCCAGAGCTCTGTCCTACATGTACTGCTGAAAACTAAGGCACTTTTGGGGAGACTCCAGAGGTCAGTGACAAGTCTGATCAGAAATGTGCAGTTTACAACCTAGCAAGGAAATGAATGATTCTTTTTTTTCATATTTTCTTTTTTCTGTTTGTTTTTTTTTTTTTTTTTCAGTGCTAATAGGGGAAGTGAGGGAGAGACTTAAAAGTAATTTTCAACTATATAAATGTTTACTGAAAAAGGGAAAGAAATGTTAGGTACTAATTGTCCTGAAGTTTCTTTTTCAATGCACACTGGGGATAGAACAAGTACTGCGGGTTTAAATTGCAGCAGTAGAAATTTGCATGAAGTTTTCTGACTGTAAGGAGAGGGAAATACCAAGTTACATTGCCAATGATGATTATAGAATCCTAAAATTTTATAGATCAGGTTAAGGAAACACTTATTATAGTAAGTAGATAGGTAAGGAGGTAGGTAGGTAAGTATTTTGCCTTAGGTATAGTTTCAATTTCTTCTTTTAGGCTCTTTTCTACATACTTACTTTGATTCTGTAATCTTTACTGGATCCTATTCTCTCTTTCTTCAGGAATACAAATTATTTAGAGCAATTTTAATATCTTTTTTATGCTTCAGTCCTGTTGTCAGTTGCTGCAAATTATATACATTTTGAGAAAGATAAGTATGGAGAAGTTGAGATTACAGTCTGCTCTGGAAGTGTTCAAGGTCTGTGATGGACATAACTACTGCTCCTTTGAGAAACTTTCATCTCACTTGCAGATGAGACTCACTGTAAAGCATGTGGTTATTTCAAGGAAACTGAGCTATCCATGAGCCTAGAGTTAGAGAGTTATTTTTAGATATCCTTGGTTTAGACTACAGTGTCTCTCAAAGGCTTTGAAACCAGCATAGAGCTTTGAAGACAAGTTGTATTGCACAGATTCATATTCTGGAATATGGTATGAAAGTAGTCTATTTGGAGAGTGAAAAAGGAATGAATAACTGTTCCTTTTCTCTATCTGTCAGATAGAGCATTCTTTTGTCAGCAGGATATGACTGAAAGTTTAACCACAAAGGTTTCAGCTTGGAATCTTTGCACGTAAGTCAAACATCCTTTTCATCTGGGAGAATAGAAGTAGAGGGCTACAATCAGTTTAAGATATATCTGAAATAAAATAGAAAATTAAAAAAAGAAAAGGAAAAACAGACACAAAATGAAAACATTTCCATTCATCTCTTTGGTTATTAAATATTGTCTCATATACTTTAATGAAAAACAAACATGACAAGCCCCTAAAAATGTGATGTTTACCTATAAATCATGTGCTATTTACAAAAAGAAATTATGCTGCTTCTTTAATTTAATAAAGGCTGATTTCTTCTTTTATGTGAGAAGCAAATAAACACAGGTAATCTTCTTTATGACACTGAATAAATAAAAATTAAATTTCATTTCTAAATTTCATTTCTGTTGAACTGTTTTACCTCTCTTCTTTTTTAATATGTATCTTAATCCTACATTTTTGTTCTTATTAAGGGCAATTTTAATTTTTCTCATGCATGTATTGGAAGAACTAATATTTCAGGGAAATCTTTATTATTTTTTTCTTATATACTCCCAAGAAAAATAAATTTTAAAAATTATTAACAGAAAAATCACCAAGCTGACATTTGTGAGTGTCTAGAGAATCTAAGATTATATAAATAATTTCTCACACCTAACAGCCCTGGTTCATTTGTATTTATATGCTACCTAAGGAGGGAAAACTCAAATAAAAAGAAATCTTCAGCTGTCCATTTAGGTAGTTGAATTTTTGTTTTAATTTCATGTGAAAAGAAATTTCATATAAAAGGAAAAATGGCCCAGGCCTTTTATGTTCATTTCAGCTGAGAGTGTCTTGCTTTTTTAGAGTGGTACGTGCTAGAACTGAACCCTGGTTTATTTAAATGTTGTTTCTAACTTTGAAAACCTGGAACAGACCTCAGCTACTCTTCTCCCTGACAGATTTTTCAGTGCAAATAATCAGTGCCAGTAAGACCAAGGTAAGAGAGCTAGCTAAGCTAAAAACTGACTTTGATTTTTTTCTTGCTAGTAGGACCATCACAATAGCAAAGACCATAGATAGATTTGACTGAATAAACTTTGTGCACTATGCAAAGCACTAATGTCTGGAATGGAGACCAATTATTTTACATTATTTTTGCACTATCTCCGTGACATTGCAAAGAAAGCTTGAGGATGATACAATCTCTATAATATAACCACTGGATAAAATCCTCTGTACCAAAAGTGAGAAAGATAAGCACTAGTTGGGCATTTCAGAGAGAGCAGGGAGCAGCAGGGAAGACAGTACAAAAGTCTGTATCATGCAGGCATTGAACAGGCAATATCAGGGGTTATAGACGTCTGCTGAATGCATTAAAGGTAGATCTCTGCTTCTAAGTTTCTAGTGTGACTGACCCAAGAAGTAAGGTAAAATGCTCAGCAAATAAGGAATTCTGGGCATCTCCATCCACAGAATCACACATTCACAGAATCACAGAACCACTGAAGGGGAAAAGCATTTCTGGGAGATCACCTAGTTCAATCCCCTGCCCAAAGCAGGGTCAGCTAGAGCAGGTTTCTAAGGACTGCAGGCTGTCAGGTTTTAAATATCTCCAAGGATGGAAACACCACAACCTCTCTAAGTAGTCTGTTTTGGTGTTTAACAAGCCACTCATTAGAATATATTTTTTTTCTCATGTTAAAACAGAATTTTCAGCATTACAGTTTGTGACTGTTACCTCTTGTCCTCTCACTACATCATAGCATCATATCATAGAATCATAGAATGCTTTGAGCTGGAAGGGACCTTAAACATAATCTAGTTCCAAACCCCCTGCATGGGTAGTGACACCTCCCACTAGATCAGGTTGCTCAGGGCCCCATCCAACCTGGTCTTGAACAGTTCAGGCATGGGGCTTCCACAACTTCCCTGGGCAACCTGTTCCAGTGTCTCACCATCCTCACACTGAAGAGTGTCCTCTGATCAGGCATTTACACACATTGAAGAGATTTCCTCTAAGCCTTCTCTTCTCCAGGCCAAATCAACCTTTCTTCATATGTCAGATGATCCACTCTCTTCATCAGCTTTGTGGTTCTTCACTGGGTCCTTTCCAGTTTGTACATGTCTCTCTTGTACTGGGGAGCCCACGATTGAAATACAGGTGTGATACTGAGGGCTGAACAAAGAGGAAGGATTGCTTCCCTTGATCTGCTGGTAATGCAGCCCTAATGTAGGCCAGAATGTTGTTGACCTTTGCTGTGAGGGCACATTTCTGGCTTATGCTCAACTTGGTGTCCAACAGAACCTCCAGGGCTTTCTCTTCAAAGCTGCTTTCCAGCTGGCTGGCCCCCAGTGTGTACTCGTGCATGGAGTCATTCCTCCCCAGCTGCAAGACTTGGCTTTTCTCTTTACTTAACTTCATAAGATTCTTGTTGGAAATGGACCATTTCTCCATTCAGTTGAGGTCCCTCTGAATTGCAGCATAAGCATCTGGTGTATTAGCTACTCCTCCCAGTTTTACAGCCACAAGGATACAAGCTGAAGCCATGGGTTTACATGCACCATACATGGTTCTCTTTTTCATAGGACATACATACACACAAACGTACATATTATGTACTAGAATACATAGAACAAGCATGTAGGTAGTTGGACTAGATGGATGCTGTAGGCCCTTTCCAACTGAAATATTCTCCTCTCTTCCCTTCCCTTCCCTTCCCTTCCCTTCCCTTCCCTTCCCTTCCCTTCCCTTCCCTTCCCTTCCCTTCCCTTCCCTTCCCTTCCCTTCCCTTCCCTTCCCTTCCCTTCCCTTCCCTTCCCTTCCCTTCCCTTCCCTTCCCTTCCCTTCCCTTCCCTTCCCTTCCCTTCCCTTCCCTTCCCTTCCCTTCCCTTCCCTTCCCTTCCCTTCCCTTCCCTTCCCTTCCCTTCCCTTCCCTTCCCTTCCCTTCCCTTCCCTTCCCTTCCCTTCCCTTCCCTTCCCTTCCCTTCCCTTCCCTTCCCTTCCCTTCCCTTCCCTTCCTTCCCTTCCCTTCCCTTCCCTTCCCTTCCCTTCCCTTCCCTTCCCTTCCCTTCCCTTCCCTTCCCTTCCCTTCCCTTCCCTTCCCTTCCCTTCCCTTCCCTTCCCTTCCCTTCCCTTCCCTTCCCTTCCCTTCCCTTCCCTTCCCTTCCCTTCCCTTCCCTTCCCTTCCCTTCCCTTCCCTTCCCTTCCCTTCTCTTCTCTTCTCTTCTCTTCTCTTCTCTTCTCTTCTCTTCTCTTCTCTTCTCTTCTCTTCTCTTCTCTTCTCTTCTCTTCTCTTCTCTTCTCTTCTCTTCTCTTCTCTTCTCTTCTCTTCTCTTCTCTTCTCTTCTCTTCTCTTCTCTTCTCTTCTCTTCTCTTCTCTTCTCTTCTCTTCTCTTCTCTTCTCTTCTCTTCTCTTCTCTTCTCTTCTCTTCTCTTCTCTTCTCTTCTCTCTATATATATAAACACACAAATGTGGGTATATATATGTATGTTTACTTTTATAAATACATACACTGATATCCACATGGGTATACATTACATGTAGTAGACAGGTTCATACAGTGTGAATAGATTTTAGGTAGATTAATCTCATTTTAAGCACATTCTAGAAAGTGTCAGTCCCATCCATATTCCACAGACAATGGAGAGAAGTCTGCTTATGGAGAGTGAGCCCCACCATCCAGATCTGATCACCAGCATGTGTCAAGTACAGCCACAGGGACAGCACATGTCAACAATTCCCTAGTCCTCCTATCAGTTCTTCAGAAGGCTTGGAGATTGCTGTATATAGTGTCAAGGTTCGTTGAAGCAAATACATACTGTCTGTCAGCCAGCTGAGCCAAATATACCTGCCTTGACAGTAAATTGTTGGGAAGGTGGCATTAAATTTCCTCTTTGCCTCTACCCAGTGCAATGTGAAGGCAAAGCTCCTTTTAAAAATTCTCTGCACTGCAAGAATTGTGCAAGATGTTATGGTCAGATATTCAACATTCAGAAGTCCGTCCTACTTTGATGAGCGTTTTATTTAAATGGTACCTAAAGGTGAGATGACATTCTTGAATGTCCCTTAGCAGGACATTCCAGCCAACACCAAATCTAGAAAACAAGCTGCATTTCACATCCTTAGTAAAACGAATGGCATAGCCACAGCAGGAAGTAAAACCTGGTTTTATATAGAAGCAAGAGGATGATTAGATCAAAAAAGATTTAGAGATAAGATTTAGGCAGAATGGACAGAAAAGATGTAGATGTGTAGACACAGAGCAGAGATGGAAAGATGAAGAGATAGATACAGCAGATAGATTCTCATGAAATAGTCTTTCCGTGTTTGGTGTGCAGCTGCATAGCACCTGCCTGACATTTACAGCAGATAGCTTCTATTCATTTCATGGGATATTCATCAAAATGTGGTTGAGAGATGGAGAAAATTCCAAGTATGTGTCATCACTTTACTGGCTTGTGCAGCTGTTTCCTAAAGCACACAATGATGTTGTGTTGTTAAGGAAATACACTGTCACCCTGCTGAACAAATAAACCATTTAGTTTTATGGAGTAACATTACAATAATGATGGGAGATAATAGACTAAAAATACTGTTTATTCAGGGAGAATGGACAAAAACTTTACTGTCCATGAAAGAATCACTTCATATACAGAGAATAAAAATTGTGTTATTTATTTAGCTAATATTAATTAATTCGAGCTACCTTTTTAATAGTACTGGTGTAAAATACTTCCTGACACAAGCTTTGATCAAGGATAAGAACCAGCAAGCATCCTTAGCAGCAGAACTCATCAGAAATACCAGAGCTCAGACTACTGGAACCCGACAAAGGACTGCAACTATCATGTCTAACAGACAGTAAATAATTATGCTGTGAAATACACAAGCCTAAGATAGATAGGGAGGGTTTTTTTTTTTTGTTGTTGGGATATTGAATTCATACATTTCAGATCATACTAAAGGCTCATGTTACCTTTTCCTGAAAATAAGCCTGTCTTGGTTTTACACCTCTTTTTATAAAATGTTAAATATTTCACAAAACCGGATGCTTTTAGAAACAGCTATTGAATATAGTTCTGATGATTGTGGTGTATCAGCCAAATTATTTAAGTCACAGCCCCACAGGACTAGACTGTTAATTGTATGGGACTCTTTTGCACAGGCAAATCTAGCCCAATGTCAGAACATTTTCTTCCTTTCTATTTTACTTCTTTAGATTTTGCATCTGCTGCAGAAGAAAAAGAAACCTACTGTAGTATTTCCTTTCACAGGGGCAGCTGGGACCCATTTTCTAGTCACAGTTTAATTTCTAATGTTTCATCATTTTTTCTTATGTTTAAACCTGTGTTTTGAGACTCTTGAATTACCCAAATCTTCACACAAAAGCTCAGGGAAAAACTACAGGTTCTATTTGGTTTGCATGTGAAACTGTGTGTTGGTTTAGACTGGGTTAAAAATCAGATTTAATTTCAAGCAAGGCCCCATTCAAGTTGTTCACCTGCCTCATCCTGAACCTGTCACCAACCTCCTACATGCCTGTGCTGGCCTTCTGAGAGAGTCACCAGGGAGCACCCTGCACTGCCCCCCACTAGCTCAGTGGGATTACTGAGCAGTACAATGACAAACCCCATGCTCAGGATTTAAAAGCTTTCCCTTGAGGGCAGTCTTGAGGTGCATACAATGTACTATAGGGCTGTGGGACAAAACCAAAAGACCTTATGGGCCCAGAATTACCCAGCAAACTACTATGAGCTCTCCTCGCATGGCTAAAGGCCAATGTGTAGAGGCAGGACAGCAGCAACATACAATCTGCTATACCTGCCAGGCTGGGAATGAGGACTGTAATGGTACATGGGAGCCATGAAAAATAAAAAGAGGAAAGCTTTTACAAATGAGAGAGAGGAAAAAAATAATATTAAATAGATTTTTTAATGTATTTATAGCAAATCTAAAAAATAAAAATTCTACAAAGAAGCTACTGCAGAGTGCTGAATGCTGAACTACTGATGTAAGCCCTTAGGACGATCTCTGCAATCACAGCTACAGTGACGTGCAGTTACTGAGCCCATCCAGGCCATCTGTGGTGGCAGCTGAAGAATGGAGTTGAGATGCACTGTTGTAATTTATGGAGAAAGCTCCAGAGCTCCCTGAGAGCCCTCACTGTTCTAGAGGCAGCCCTAACCACTGCAACCACAAGCTTTTCTAACTTGAGCACTCAGCAGCATCCTCTCAACTAAAAGGATAGTGGATTCAATTCAGAATGCAAACTGTCCATTGAAGCCTCCTGCAGCTAAGTAAGGAACTCACGGGGGCTGGAACATTTTAGGCTTTGTGCTTTAGAACAAAGTTGTTAAGCCATGACCTCATGGTGCCTCTGTCACTACCATGGCCTAGATCCAAAGGCAATTGAAGTAAACTCTTATTGACTTCAGTGGGCTTTGGAACAAGTCCTCTTCCACTTCAGCACAAGGCTATTTTAAATGAATTAAGACAGCCTCATCAGAATCCATTTTGGCCTAGAAAAACAGAGCGTACTGTTGCACTGAGACTGCATTTCTCATCATGATGCTTGGCTATGATATCAGGATGAAAGGAGAGATAAAAGCCCTTTTCTTGCATCAAGATGCTCCTGCTGTAGCTGTCTTTTTCTTATTTCTTTTTGCTAAAATAGCTTACTATTGTTTGCTTTTATTGGTCTCATCTTTTGGGATTTGGAAATCCCTTCTAGGAAAGAGGAGAGCAACGTGCACACACAGACACAGACACACCTGTCTTGTGTGCTCTTTTTTGTCTATACTTCTGCAGAGATATGTTATCTTCATTGTCTACAAATCACTGGTTGTCTATTAAAATACATTTTTTTTTAAACTTATTTATAATCCAGGACAGATTTCCCAGGAGAATCCACTATCATATTGCTCTGCACAAGCACTTTTTCCATTCTTTAAACATGTAGCAGAACAGCTTTCATGCTGCTCTTTGTGATCAAGGCAGAGTTTTTTACTTTATTGCCTTTGGTTTTCATAGTGTACTCTCCTGTCTTAAAGGATCAAACAATTTCATTGTCACATAAACAGGAGATACTTATTAAAAAAATTAAAAAAAAGATAAAAAAAGAGATAGTTAATTAGTTACTACGTTACTAAAAAGCAGGTGCCCCTATAATTTAAAATAAAATAAAAACAAAACAAAACAAAACAAAAGCAACTGAGTTTTTAAATTCTATTTCTATGCCATTATGGTGCACTACAAGCAGTGATAGTTTACATTTCAGTAATTAATTATTGATGTTTACTTTCAGACATGTAAAAGAAGAAAACCCCATTTCATAAGTAAGAAACTGAAGAACGATCTCTGATTTGATATTTCAAAATCTGAATAACTTCTTAGGTTGTTTGATTTTTTAATATTAATCTAATAAGAAATGAATTGTTCTCAATCAACACATTAAACATGTCACAATTTCTTATTAAAAAATTTATTACAATTTTCAGCTGGCCCTCAACTGTGAGAGTAGTAGAAGGTAAGATGATCCGGTTTTAATGCCAAAAGGTCTTTATCTTGGTTAATATTAATAGAACTCACAAGAGGAAATATTCTGAGCTTTCACTGAGTTCTGAGGATAGAAGTCACTACAGAAGTGAAACATGTTGTTAGTAAAAAGAATAACAGAGATTTCAGGTCCTGAGCCAAAATGAGCCAGGATATGCAAAGAGCCCGATCCAAAGCCCTCTGGAGTCAATCAAAATCTTTCCATTGCTTGCTGTGGAACTTGATTCAAAATGTGAATTTCTCATGGTGACATCTGTGTGTCCTTCGTTGATGGATGTGGTGAAACAGTGCTGGAGACGATCACAGCTAGATGCCATTGCTGCAAAATGACAATTTCCTGGCTTTGTGTAGCATTTCTTCAGTTTTTCATGCCATTCTTTGAATGTCATCATTCATCTGTTTCCCATGGCTCCTTTCTGTTTCCTACTTTGATTTATTTATCTCTTCTCCCTGCCCCCCCCCCCCCCCCAGTAAAGTAATAACATATACAGTCAGATGTAAAACATTGTTTTGGAATAAGAACAGTGAGACTTTATACTCTGTTTTACTCTGTAGTGTTTTGTTTCTTTGCACCTGTTGAGATTGCTTTGTTTTTTCATTTAATACAATAGAGGTAAGAAAGGTGGAAATGAAGTACAGAATTGCATTTGTGACAAACTGAAGCACAACACCTTCCATCCTTTCCCATGCAAGATTAAATTACCAGTCACATCTTTTCCTGCCACTCCTCCATATGTAAATTCTGCTGCTATTTTACATTAGAAATATGCTGGAAAAAATGAAAGAGCAGCTGTCTCTTTGCTTTTCATCTCCTAGGAAAACACATTAGTAGGATTTTGTACCATTGCTTGGGGAGTAGGGGAGAGTTCAGGTCCAGCTGGGGTCTACCAAACATGCAGTATTGTCTGAGATCAATCTGTATAAGGCTTGCATGAGCACTACCAAGCCTGTCTACTGGTCCTCAGTGCACACATTTTTCTGCAACATAATTGTCCAGCTCATAGCTAGCCCAAGGGGACTAAGGAATAATATAGTACACACCTGGAAAAGAGTAACTTGCCAATGTGTCCCTGGGAATGTTATCTTCACTTTGATCTCCATAAAGCGGGAGCAGGAACAATTTGTTTCTGTGCAGTGTGGATGTGTAGGTTTAGCAAGGGTCTCTAGAATTCCGGAAACAAGCTTTTGAGAAATTATTTCACTCCACAAAAACAATAAGAAGACAGAGAGTAGAGATTTAGTCTATTGACTTCCCAAGTAAGTCTGACTTGGCAAACAGTATTGCCTGCTATTTCATAAAAACTTTCCCTAAGCACTGTAGCCAACATCTGCAAAGACAGCAAGTCTTGTCTCCAGCCAGAGAAGTATTTCATTCTGTTTTAAATCTAGTCAACCTGGCCCTGCTGATGTGCCAAACTGTTCTTCTGTTTTGTTATCAAAAAGAGAATAAAGTTGTTGAATGCATCTACATCAAATCTTTCTGGACAAGTAAACTTGTCTTCTATTGCCTATGACATAGGCTTTCCCTTAGCAGCATTTTTGCCTAACTAACCCTTTTCTCAGTGTCCGTTTGTTTCTTGAGTTCTCTTCACTCCCAAGCTTTTGTTGAAACTATTTCAAAGCCAGATAATATTCCCTCTTCCTATCTTTTCTCAAAGCCTCTGTAAAACTGAGCCCATTGCACAGGATTCACTGTCCTTTCATTTTCACTACCTTTGTTGTGGGCTGTTAGCAGGTCAAGGAAAAACCTCTTCCATTTTTTAAGCAAGACATTACTTCTGGTGTTCACAAACAGCCACATAATAATTGTACAACCCTGTGGTCATGGGAAACATTTGCTGAGACAAACTCAGACTGTTTCCTGCAGAGACTATGTTGAGTATTTGCTGCCAGGAGTGAGGTTTTTGGACCCTTCCTGTATTTATATAATAAAATAATAGAATCATTAATGTTGGAAAAGACCTCTAAGATCATCAAGTCCAACTGTCAACTCAACACAACCATGCCCATTAAACCGTGTCCTAAACTGCCACATCTACACATTTTTTTTAACATCTCCAGGGATGGTGACTCCACCGCTTCCCTAGGCAGCCTATTCCAATGCTTGACCACTCTTTCAGTAAAGAATTTTTTCTTAATATCCAATCTGAAGGGTTATATTAGGGATCATAATGACATGCCCAAGTGTCTGAACATGTCTGAACTTTCCTCAAGGTTTGGAGTAGGTACTACTTGAATGGTGATTGATAACACAAAATCTCATCAGGTTGTTAGAGCGCAGAGTTCAGAAATGTTTCAGGAGGTCTCAATCCATCACCAGAACACCCTTCCTATGAAATATTTGTCCAATCTTTTATTAAAACTTGTAACACTGGGAATCCTCAAAATCCTTAGCGTGTTCTGGGGCTTCACTAACTTACCCATTAGTAAATCTCTGATTCTAGCTTTATCCTCCTTTTTTGCAGGCTAAAGCCACTGTTTACCCATCCACTACAGGCAGAATGTGCTTCAATCATAAAACATCTTACTCTGAGGAAAACAAAGCAGTTCAGGCACTGCAGGATAATAATCTTTGATTTAGCCATAAAAGTATGTGTATTTGAATTTTTCCATAACTCCTGGTTCATAACTCAGATTACAGTTTAGGTTTTCAAGGGCTGAATACCTGCACATGCAAGTAATTGACTGGAGGGTGAGCCCTTTTCAGGTGGAAATTCAACAACTACCCAGCCATTACAAGGACTGTCCAAACTGAGGAGAGCTGAAGAAATCCCTTGTTTTTGTCATACAGACAACATAACCCCCTCGTGCAGCTGGGATGACAAGCTACAGCCCACCCAGCAGCCAGAAGCTGGAGCATCCTCTCAAGGCATCTTCTCACTTGTTCACCTCAGCTTCTGGTGTGGAGGGTTACAATAACCTTCCTCAAATGCCACATATATTTCAGCAGCCTTGTAGGCTGCTAATTGTAGAAACCCAAAAACACTCAAGCAGCAAAAAAAAAAAAAGAACAGAACCACAGAACCAAAGATCCTTGTCACTTTGAGTTAGAAAGGAAGTTAGAGTAGAAAATAGAAATTAAAGACAGGAATAGGTGGTTCATCTTAGGCCTTATTACTTCAGAAATATTATTGGTCATGGCCTTCAGATTTAGGAGATGTTTTTAAACAAAATTGAATCTAAGATGTAAATGTGAGCCTTGAATTTAGAGAAAATATATTGGAGAGGTAAGACTTGCAAAAAATGTATAAATAGCAACAATAAGATCATTATTTTGACCTGTATTTTTTGAACTGCATTTTCATTACTAAAATACCATTTTGGAATATCAAACTGCTCAGAAAAAAATAAATACTTGCATTAAACAAGTCTGGGAGAGTTACACCAAATGAAGAGTTATTATTTAGCACATTTTTGGAATAGGAAAAGATCAAAGCGTTCATCCTTCATTTTCATCACAACATATACATCTATTTTTAAACTGATGAATTGCTCTAAAAACAAAGATCAGTCAGAAACAATAAACCAAAGGGGATGATAGACTATTTATAAATATTCAAAGTGAAGACATATGGCTTATGATATTAGTGTTCTGTGGCTATGCTAGAAGAGAGACACAGAAACTAGAAGAGAAAGGAAAGACAGAATACTACCTAAAATTATATTTATTTAAATTGTGCATGGATCTTTTTATATACAGGGTACAGCTGGAGACCCCATCCCTGAAAACATTCAAGGTCAAGCTTGACGAGACTCTGAGCAACCTGATCTAGTCAAAAAGGTTTCTATGCACTGCAGGGAGGAGCTGGACTAGATGACCTTTAAAGATCTCTTCCAACCCCACACATTCTATGATTCTTTGATCTGGATATATGAAATTGTGAACTGTTCACTGGAAGAAGCACACATACATAACTGATGGCTATAAACAACAAAAAGCAGAAGAGTTGCAAAGATGGCCCAATGTGTTTTAGGTGATTTCAGGCAAGTCTGCTGCACAGGGAGCTCATCTGGCAGTTTCTTATCAGAGTTTAGAACAGAAGACATAAACATTTAACCATTTGCCATTTTTCACTCTTAATCAAATTCACTTTGCTTTTCCCTGTATGGCTGTATCAAGTTCACTGTTTCTGCTTTCTCCAGTATTGGGTGCTTCCCTCAGGAATTTGACTGCTGAAATACAGAGCATTTGCAACACTCTGTTTTCATTTCCCAGAAGGGTTTCTAGACTTCTTTTTTCCTCTTTTACGAAATAACACTTGAAAACAGCAAGTGTATCCTGTCAGCTCAGAAACCAGAAAGGGAATTGACCTCTGTAATAAACAGTCAGAAGCATAAACCTCTAATGAGTTGAACAAAAGCAAACACAAAACAAAATGGAAATAAAATTAGCTCAGGAAATTAAAACAGCTAAAAGTTATTAATCACTGACTGTAATTTTACAGTAATTTCAGTGTTTCTTCTGATGGTCTGCTAAATGAACATGTTGAAAAGGATCCCACAAACTCCCATGTTGGTTCTTGGGAAAGGAAAAAAGAAATTACTTTTGAGGGTAGGTCCATACCAGCCTTTAGTCAATCTGTCTTGGGCTAAGGGAAACCAACCACATGCTTCTTCAACTTCAATAGACTGGAACAGCAGTTCATATCATCCTTCTTAGACACCAAACTCAGAGTACTAGTCTAAATCTCACATGTCTTGTGAGATAATCCACCTCTGGATGTAGCTTTCTTTCTGTTGAATATAATGGGAGACTTTGCTATCTAGGTATGGGATTAGTAGACATCCAGTTTGAGTGAAATAAAAAACTGCAAAAATCAAGGTGAGAAACTCTTTTTTTGGGCTCCTCTTGACAGTCCTGTGAAAGGAATGAATGAATAACTTTGCAGAGCAATTGAAATTAAGCACACCAAGTGTAAATACTGGAAATCTATATTTATGTATGTAAATGGATGACAGAGATAAAAATTTTGAAGAAATAAGGCTGCCTTTCAAATCTGTTTCTTTTAGATGCAGTTGCTACCTGTATATCAGTTTCCAAATTGAAGTGGGATGGAAACTTCCTGTGTTCCTGCAAGGTTTCGTTACTTGTTGTGTGACCACTGCTAGACCCATCACTGCTGTTTGGATGCAGCTTGTTGCTTGTTTTTTTTTTTTGTTTGTTTTTGGTTTTTTTTTTTTGTGTGTGTTTTTTTTTTCGTTTTTGTTTTTGTTTTGTTTTGGTTTGTTTGTTTTTTATTGGAACTTTCTCCAACATACTTAAGGATTTGCCTGTTCGACAGAACAAAAGTAAAAGAGAGAGAAGATGGTGAATAACATAAAACAAGTTACTTTTGTGGTCACCTTTTGGGTCTATTTCCTAACTAGTCTTAGCATTTGCTTCTAATTCTGAATACAACAAAATGCTTTTAGAAACCAAGGATGAGAAAATCAGGATCAGAAACTTTGCAAAGGGGCTATGCAGTCATATTTTATTGGAAAGACATCTGACTCTATCAGCAGGGTCAGCATTGGCAGGGATCTAAAAGTCCAGTTTCCTATGAGAGGCAGCAGTTTCCGGCCCTGTCTCTTGATGGTTTGAACCTCTCATTGTTGGCACATGGTCTGGCTGAGAAGCAATGCCTGTGGCTTCTGTCAGCTTCCTACCAGCACGTTTAATCTCTAATTTGGGCAAGAAAAATACTGACTGACACAACACCCTTGAAAGGGTGCCAGTCCTTGATTTCAGTCCACCTTTTGCCAAGGTCAAATTCTTCTCAATTTCCAGTCTTATTTTATTCCGTTTTGTCCACTGTAGTTGAGGAATGTTTCCCATGGACACCTTTGGAACTGCTTAATCATTCTTTGTATCAACATAACTTAATAAATGTTAAGCTATGAGATGCTGAAATTATACTATCATAAGGTTTGGTTCTTGAACTTGCCTTGCGTGAAGGTGCAAAGTGCCACTTCTTCAGTGACCCTGGCATGAGTGCTGGTGACAAGTCTATGTGTGCTCAGCCAGGTGGGAATGCTGCTGCCACTGAGGGAAAGTGTCCTGCCAGCAACCTGGGCTCCAATAAGTTTTCATAGCAAGTACAAAGTAGCCCTGATATAGGCACTTCTCTACACAAACAATTTATCACACAGAGTAAGAACAGTCTTTCACACAGGTATTCTGTGAAATAAAGTGTGTTTTTTCACACAAACATTTTCACATCCTCAATTTGCATTTGCTGTTTTCTCTTCTTTCACTTGTTTTTGCATGGTATTGTGGGGTTTTTTTGGTGTTGTTTTGTTGTTGTTGTTGTTGTTTTTTTGGGGGGTTGTTTGTGTGTTTTTTTTTTAAATTAGGCTGCTGTGTGTTTCCCTTTTTTATTAAATATCATGTCCTCTTGTACTCTACTGGATGCCTCTTCCCTAACTCTTTGATCTCTAGTCCTTACCCCCACTATCAATCTGCTCTGCCAAGTTTTCAGCTGACATAACATTGCTCATATCCAGGAAGTTACTGGGCTCCTACTGCTTTCCTGCTCCTGTTTCACCATGGATTACTATATACAGACTCTCTGCAGCTGCCTACGAGGTCTCACTGTTTTGCTAACTGGGACCACATGTTTCAGAAGTGACAATTTGGAAGCATGCTCCTGGGAGAGAGGGGTTACTGGTACACGTCAATGCTCTTGATCACTGCTTGCTTGCCAGTCCATATGGAAAAAACCTGGGTCTCGTTATCTCTGTGCATAAAAGAAGCACAGCCATTTAAAATAATATCCAAAATTAATGGCAATAGTCATTTGTGGAACTATCTGAAAACATGCTAGAGCAATTCAGATGCTGACAATCCTCCAGGGTCATCTGTGGCAATAAACAGTGCTGGCTCCAAGCAGTACAGATACAAAACATGGAAACAGAGCCACAGTAAGAGTGCCACAGCTATAACACTGCTCCTCAGACTAATTCCAGACTAGTGAACCTATGCACTTCCTTGTCTCTTACTGATGGTCCTTTGCCTCCCAGGTTTCTTTATGAAGCTGATCCTAAAGTTGCACCATGCACCAGAAAATCTCCATCCTCCATCTTGTGGAAGTTTCTATACCCCCAAAATATTTCTGTTGAAGAACTGAGTAACATTTCTTCTTCAAAAACGTGAGTAACAGTCTATTTTTTATTTTTTATTATATTCCATATGTGGAGACAAGAGGAATTGAGAAAGGGGCCTGGACATCTCTCATACCTCTGGTAAGTGGATGAATCCTCCAACACTACTTCGGAGACATGCTTCAATGTGTTGTTCAGTTCTTGCTGCTGCTTTTCCCACATGCTCTTCCTCAGTTGTTGCAATGAGTAGCTGTTGTTCTGACATAGAAATTAGTCATAATATTCAGAGATTACTTATGACATACAACTGATCCCCAGTGCCAAAGTCTGGGGTGGCATTATCTTCTGGAACTTCCACTGTCATCAACACTGTCTAGTGTGCAAATCCTGAGGGATAATCAGTTTTTTTCAGGGTCTTCTCTTCCATTTTAATTTAGTCAAGAACTAAATGCTGGACTTGGCAATGCTAGGTTAACATTTGGACTTGATGATCTTAAAGGTCTCTTCCAACCAAAACAATTCTGTCATTCTCTGATTCTATTAAATGCACAGTAACCCCTGAATAAATCTTTTATTTATTTATTTATTCCCCCCCCCAGTTGGATAAAGGTTTCCATTCCAATGAAAAATGGCATTTCTCCTTCAGTTTAAAAAAGATAAGATCTTGTTTAATCAATGGTAAGTTAGTTGTGGCTGCCTGACACCTGGAGTACGTAATTCACAACTGACTTGGCACAAAGGAAATAAATGGCATGCAAAATATTTCACACAAACAAAAGAATAAAAAAGCAACATCTTCTTGGATTTATTATTTATTCAGAAATCATACTTTTGGAGCTTGTGCTAAGTCTCAATTTTGGTTTGTTTTGTTGTTTTTTAAAAATGCATTGATTCTGGTCCTTATAACGAATGAAAGCTGCAGATACAGATGCTTATGGCTCAAAAAGCCAAGAGATGGACATAAAGAATCCCAAACTCCCTTTTCTCTATGAATTAGACCTTTACACCTCATGATTTTCAGAAAGGTGCCTCATAAATGGATCATGCAGACCAGAGGCTGCAGGAATCTGCTGCAGAAAAATCTCAGTCTTTGCAAGTTCTTCTGCCAGCTGTGGTCCCTTCTTAGGTTGCACAGTACATCTACAGGTGGAACTGCAAAATAGCCTTGCTGGTACAGATCTGCAGAGCTGGTTTTCCAGGTATAAGAATGCTATCTAGTGGTTAAAAATGTTAATTTAGCCCTTTATATATTGGAAAATATATGCAATGTATGACTCTTTAGCAATGCACAGCAGAAGAGAAAAATTAAGAATCTGGGCCTTTGTATTTGGATGAACAAATGAAACACTTGCTAGGCTGGAAAGCATAATGGAATTTTCATTGAGTTCTCCTTGGGTGCCACTGAAGTGTCTTTAAGGTTAAAGCATCATCATATCAAGGCAAGTATTGAATGTTTCTCAGATGAAATGCATTCCCTTATCTGTTTAGTAAGTCCATAAATCAAATCTTTGTGGAAGAATTTTTAACAGCAATGTTTGTTGAACTTTTTTTACTAAAGAGAACATACTTTGTTTTACTCATAGATTTTACTAAAGTTTAATAAGATCTGTTTGTCCTAATGACTTACTACCTTTTTCTGCTTTTCCCTTTGGATCTTCCTCTGTCTCTTATCTTTAGATTAATTCAAAGGCATAATTTTCTTTGGGAGCTTGCTATACATTCAAATTAGTGACCACAAGACTTAATACTAGATAAAGAAACGTCCTCAAGCAGCAAAGAGCACCTTTGATATTGTTTTGGCAAAAATAAAACACAAGGCCAAGCTAAAACCAACGTATAATGTAAGTAGAGGCCATCTTGTCTGGAATATAATTAATTTTGAATTCTTCCTGTTGCCATGACACCATGCATGAAAAGAAATAAGCCAGGCATTGTGCAGCACTCAAGAGCTTATTGGAATTTTGGGTTTTGTTTCTTATGTTTAAAATAGCAAGAAAAATCTGTTTCAGTGAAACATACGTCAGCAGTAACACCAGCGAGGTTTTCCTCTCTGTGGGGTGGGAGACAGGTGGATGCCAAGTATCTTTTAAAATCTTGCTCTTTGAAGGAAACAATAATAATGATTCAGAGCTGTTTGCTTAAGTTGTCTTATTCTGCTCCTGAAAAATCAAGTGATCAACACCTTTTCTAATCTTTATGGACTCATTAAATATTCCTCTGCAGCCACCCCCTCCCAGCTGCTTCAGGAGCAGAGATTAGCCAGAACACAGCACGCAACCCACACACCCATCACAAACCTTATGTCAAATCTTGAGTAGCTTTTCAGTGATGCTATGAGAGGGTCAGTTCTTTGGAGTGGAAATACCTACTTTACACAAAGGACATACAGGATGCTGTAGAGAGTAATGGAAAAAATTGTGGACCTTGTGCTCTGACTGTTTTTATGGCCTTTAAGGATATTATTATATTTTGATATAAAAAGATAAGGTTTTCCTTCCCCTACCAACACACTGAGTGCTCCTTGTATTCAGGAGTTTTTACAATTCATAGTGTTTCACATGTGCTTGTTGAATGCTCAGAAACATAAAGCCTTATAAATTCCTCCTACTGGGGTTATTTTTAGTTGTTTTATTGGCAAATCCCACCCAATGCAGCCTCCCAGCTGAGACCAGTTGCTTGAAGCAAGACACTAGAAACGTCACAGTTGCCTCTGTGGGGCTGCTGCCCACCTGTATTCAGAAATTATCTATGAGCAGAGACAATCATGACCATTTCAATGGAGTGCTACATGGTGCTGTGAGCTGCAGTAAAGGGGCAAGCAGGCAGCTCTCAGCCGCTTTGCTTGCACTGGATAGCAGCTAAAACTCTGCAAGCTTAATATTCAAGTTGGAGTAAGGAAAGTCGTACTCCATCCAGCCAAAATAAAGTGTTACAACCATATTGATCTGTGCTGACAGGCTGCACATTTGAAGTTGCCATCAAAAACTTTAAAGACTTTAAGTACTGAGTGTCCTGAAGGGTCATTAAGGTATCCTGTGATTTAAAGCAGATGTTACTGGAACCTCAGGTATTTCTGTTTCCTTTGCCTCCCAGGCACAGCCTCTTGCCAGACCTTGTGGCTCGGAAGTTTTCTCATGCACAATAAAAGCCATCAAAGGGAGATGATTGCACCCTAGAAAACACGCAAGTTCTAGTTGTAAGGAGATGCCAGTAATTGCCTGCAGAGCCTGCAATGCAGCACATCCTAAGATCACAAATGCTGATGAGGGTGGTGGCACTAAGCACCAAAGTTACATTTCTATTTGTCAGCACATAGGTAGAGGTGACAGAGGGAAAGGTGCTCTTTCTCAGTGCCCCTCCTTTCTGCTGCTCTCGATCTCTCTGCTTTATGTTTCATACTGTAGGAAGCAGTGAGATGGCCCCTTCAGACTGAGATGGCCCTTGTAAACTTGATACTTCCAAGGGATATTCTTCAACATGTAAAGCTGCTCTGCACCTAGAAACCATACCCTGTTGCTGAGAAGCCAGGAAGAGTTGCAAGCAGCACTGGAAGGCTGGAGGCACCGTGCACTGCAAAGGTCCTCAGTCTGTAACCACCTGATCAGTGCTGCAGGCTGGGGAAATCTGCTGAACAAAATGCAGTGATACAGCGGAAGCAAAGTGTTAACAACAGTCTGGTAAGCAACACTGGGCTATCCAAATTCTCTAATTGCACCATTGCATAAGATAATTGCGATGTCCTGAAAAACATGCTCCAAACACATCCCTAACAGACTGTAATTGGCATGAACCAGAATTTTCCCAGGAGTCTCTGGAAGTTTGGCAGGGAGATGGTGGCAGCCAGGAGAGCACATGTATTTTACTTAAAAGTTAGAGTTTTTGTTAGCATTGGTATGACCCTGAAACATACCTCTAGGCCACAAAACTTACAATAAACTAACTTTCCACTTTCCTTACTTTAAATGTACTTGGGGGGCAGGGCGAAGGAAGATACATTAACATCAGAACATATATAAATAGAGGGAGGTAAACGCAGGACTCACAGCAACCCCTCATTGCAGCCTGCCTCCCCTACCAAACATGTTGACTGTTAGACGGATGGTTAGTGTTATTGTTTGGACAGTTGCATTGTTTCTGCTGAACATCTGTATTGAGGAACACAGATACGACAGCAGGCGTGGGTAGGAAGGGAGAAGAGAATAATTTGGCTCAGTTACAACATCCGTCAATTATAAAATATAGAGAAGATGCAATGTTATTAACCAGTACTTAAACTGTTTTAACTGACTTTCAGTGTTCCCCTTTCTTCTCTCAGTGTGATTAACCAGTGCTCTCTGAACAAGACATCTTGAAAAACCTCTGGTTTGCACCACTCATTTCACATTTGCAGACTGGAGTATCTCTATACTTATATCAGTTTTCTGAAAATTCAAATACCTAGACTTCCTCACTTTCAGAAAAGGTTTACATGCTCTCAGAGAACAGGAGAAATAACATATGTTAATATCTAGAGACTAGAACAGCCCCAGCAGAGTATGCACGCCGATCATAACATCGTTATTTTTAACTGTGATATCATTAAAATTAGCTCTGTGGAAGTTTTGAAACACAGACTTTAAAAACTTGGATAGAAATCTTGTTAATATGGATTTCTCAGAGCAAGCCAGTCCTTCTTGCTTGCAAAGGCGTTCAGAGGCTGCACCCTGCTGGCTCACAGGCTCACAAGCATCACTCACTGAGAGGCCTTGTAATCCCCTTCCTATGTGCTTTTTTTCTATTACATCAGGAAAAGCTTATCCATATTCCAGCTCAGGTATCCCTCACTCGCCCTATACCCATCACAGAAGTTACATGAAACTTCAACAAAATGAGTTCCCTTATTTTCAAAGTCAACAGCTCAACTAGTTTTATATATCCTGCACTTGTCAGTGCACTGCTAACAAGCAAGTATCCACAGCACAAAATCTCCTATGAGACACATCCTAGATGATTTCCATTACAAAAAACAAACAAACAACAAACCAACAAAAAAACACCACCACCATAAACCACCACACTGCTTCAAGGTAGGCAGTGGCAATCTCTACCACTACCCCCATATATCTGTGTGCCCATAATTCATTGTCTACAGTCACATCTCTATTAGTGCCATAACTGTCACAATGTGAGAACTAGCACAATGTTTTTGTGCTGTGGGAATAAATTATCTCAACTGTTCAGTTCTCACAGGACAGTTACTGGCATGATTTTGACCTGAACACTCCCAACCAGTGCCAAGGTATGGTTCAGGAGTTATTCTGGTGCTGGCACCACTATTAACAGAACATATTACTATGGATGTGGGTCACCTCTGGTGACTGAATGATCCTGGCCACCTCCACCAGACATAAATCTGCAAGAATATACACACGTCTCAAAGTGATCCTTGGAGCAGCACATCCACCCAGCTAGAGCACACACCGATGACTGCAACAGCAGCTGGACCAAAGCCCCAGCTGTGGGTCAAATTAGCTCTAGAGATGCCCAGATTTCACTCTTTCGGCTGAGAGGGGAGATGATGAGTCAGAAACTCCAATTAAACCCAGAAGTGAGGCAGGACGTCTCCAAAGCCACAGCCTGTGCTTGCTCTGAAGGATGGTGAGGCAGATAAGCATAGGGAGTCCTAGCATAACAAAACCACTTATCTTTAGTGAATGTATAGCTGACTGAATAGTCACTAAGAAGAATCACAGGAGGCACATTCATTTAAAATATCTATTGAAATTACAAATTAAACTCTTCAATATGATTCAAAGTACAAAACACAACATTAAAAGGCATTCAACAGCTCTTTTATACATCACAGTGTTAGTGGCACAAAATGTACTTACACCAACAGAACTATTTTTACACTGGCCAAATACATTATTTATACATATGCATGACTTCTTCATGCTTATCCCTATACAAGTTTAAAATACATCCATGATGAAATGATCAAGAAAGGTTCAGTCATGTACCATGTACCTGTACCTAATATTCCTGGAATTCTTGAGATACAAATCAAAGCAATAATGAAGACCACAGGGCTCTAAACACAAACAGCATGCCTTACTATAAGTGCATTAGCAATTAAGCACCGATGCAGGCTTTTTTGATGTCTTTATTATCATGGTCATAAACCACCATATTCTACCAGTTTTGCTCAGGATTTTAGATTATGGATGTGAAATGTACAAACTCTGGTTTTAAAAAAAACAAACTTGCACAAAGCTTTATGCATGCTGCACTTCACTGGGAGAGAGTGGTCTATATTTATTCCTCTAAAGTAAAAGACCTACAGATGAAATTCACGAACTTAACTTTTGTTTTCCTTTCTGTAACAATTTTAAATAATCTTTTTCTGATCTATGAATATTTTATGCTGTCAGCTCCATAGACAAGAGAGCTTTTCACAATTTTGATTGTGTTTCCTACATGTGAGGAGATCAGCTGTAAAATGTGAGTTGATCCAGTCAGCACTTATTAGGGATTTTGCCTAATTCATAAGCCAGAGTATTTGAGGAAAGATCATACTGCTTGGTGCATGGGGGGAAAGCATCTCAAACTCTTGGCATTATAAAGTCAGTAACAGGAGGCTTCAGGATGAATGCCAACACGAATAGAAATGACATATTAACATAAAAGTACAGTAAAAATGTATAGATAATCTTTCATCACAGAATCTTGAACAGCCTCAAAATCAATAAGTTTGCTCTCACAGCCTTCCTGTGAGGTAGGTAAACATTGGTCCATCCATTTCAAAGATGGTTAAATTAAGATAAGAGGAGATAAGTGACTTGTCTAATGTCATGTGTGGAAAAACCAACACGACTGCCATTGAAGTCAGAGCAGGCTGTGGTCCTGATCTCTCTCAGGACTGACTTCAGCTCAGCTAATGAATGGCAAGTTTAGGGGGACTGCAAAGCCTCTGGAATTTGGACTCCACACTCAGTCCCATGCTCACTAGAAAGGACACCACTTCACCCCAGCAAAACATGCAAATGATGTACTGTTACAAACTCCATTAAAATCAGCTTTTAAGACAATGCAAAAAGCCTAAATAATGGCATAACCATAAAAATGCAACAGAACTCATGCAGTTAATCTTATTTTGCTAGTGAAAATCTAAAAAGCCAAAGCTGTTATAATAGAATTCCACCTAAAAAGCAGCAGAGTCATTCATTTTTCCATATTAAATGTCACACCATCAACATAAGCTGTAACATAAAAATGCCCCAAACTCAACACACCACTGTGAAATGTTTCTACTTTGGAAACAAAACAGCATTAAAAAAAAAATTAAAAAAAATTAAAATCCCCAAGAAGAATATAGATGGAATGACATTGAGCAAATCTGAAAGGATTAGGTATATGGTAAGTATATGTAGGCATGTAATATATCCCAACAGCCAGGATGTGAAAGAAGAGATATGTCAGAAAAATCTCCAGTAGCAATTCAAGTATGTTGTGATTACAGAGATTCACTGACAGAAGTACAGTTTTCTGACTATATATGTTAGCTGTATCAATTATAAACTATCATTTTAAAATGTCTGTATGTGTAAAGGCCCTCTTTTTCTATCCTTTTTCTTTTAAATCTGGAAATTCATTAACTTTGACATTGACTATTAACAGTATGATGGAAACCTCAGGTTTTGCTTCAGTGCCACACAAAGGCAGTCCCTAAGAAAGGCACAGAGAAAATAAATCTCACACCAGGGCACGCTGGTACAGTTAACAGGCTGCTGCACCTCTGCTGTTTAACTATCATCCCAGCAGTAGAATCAGTCATTAGAGCCACTGCCACATATAGTAAAATCCCTTAATGCTCCCAATTAGATAATTAACAATCCATGAAATCTTTACCTTCTGTTGTCCAGCTGAGGGGTTTTTTGTTTGTTTGTTTGGGTTTTGTTTTCCTCCAGTTAAATAGAATTACAGGGCCAAGGATGAAAGGCCACAGTTCAAGCTTACCTGCAGGAAGGTGTCCTTCACAGAAGGGTTTCCACTGCTTCTGCACACTGAAGCTATAAGCCCAGGACAAGGCAGGTGCTTGGCTCAGGGCACTGCTGGGGACATGGACTGAGCTGCTGCCAGGGCCAGAGATAACCACTTCACTGCCCCCTGAACCCAGCAGTGCTTCAGATGTCCCTCGATGGCCGGCAATCAGCGATCAAATGCACCACCCAGACTTCCCTTCAGGTATTTTAGAACAACTAAGCAATTTTTAATAACAAAGATAGCTAAAACACTAAAAGTACTGAGATAACAAAAGCAGGTATTGCAAGTAAAGATCTAAACTGTGCATTGCCATAAACAATCTGAAGCTATCAAAAGTTCAGACTTGCTGATAACCAGCTATCCTTCTTCATATTTTAATGGCTGAACTCATTAAAATAAGTAAGCAAATTGCAAATAATCTCCAGCTACCAGAGCTAAAATCTGTGGTTTGATACAGTTTGAATTTGGATAACATTAAACTTGGAACAAGGGGAGGAGGAGAAATTCAAGAATAGCTTTATAAAAAGACAGTGGCCCCTTTCAAAATTGTACCCCAGACTTTTTATTTAACGGATGGACAGTATAAAATGAAAGATATTTAAGAAATTAGTAATCTCCTTATGCTTGAGCAATGAAAACATTCCCAGCCTGCGACAGCAGCAAGAAGCAGTTGCATTTAAGGGTCTTAATACATTTTAGGGGCAAAAATATCCTGGCTTGAACATATTCATCCATCTCAGTACATTAATAATGCACAGAAATAAATGATGATGAAAAAAACACTGTCAAACTTCAGTCCATACGCCATTCAAAACAATGTTTTCCTTCAGCACTACACACAGACATACCCATTTTTTCAGATGCTTCATATTTCATGGCAAGAAGTTATTAATCAAATTCCTGTAGGCTTTAAAATCAGACCAAAATGGTTTTCAACAAAATACTTCTAATGAGAAACTAGTTGATTAACAGTATCTTGACTAGCATGCTTTATTACCCTAGAAACACTGTACTGTGAATTCCACAAAATTATCAAATCAAAAGAGTATTCAAATGAAAACTTGTTTTGTCAGAGCATTGTTATTAACATCACACACCACACATCATATCATATTAACTCTGAAAATGGGCTAAGTAGTTTAAATGTAAAGTACAACTTCCACAAATATCCCAGGCATTGTTATTACTAAGTGCAGGGATAATCCTAATGTATTTTTATACTTAAAAGGAAAGACTGATAACCCAAGAGTCTGCTGAATAGTAAAATTAGTCCTGTATTTTTTAGTAATTGCCCTAAAGACAGAACCAAGCTATCTTGAAATTCCAAAATATTTCAATAGCCCAGCTATTTACATATTTGGTTTAAATAGGATTTTATATATATATGTGTATATATATATAAAAAGATTAAGATACCTGGATTAGAAGTTACATAGCCCTGTAAGTATAGCAGAACCCTAAACAACAGCATAAAATAACAATTCAGAAAAAACACTAGTGGTCCAGTGGTAATCAACCATCAATGCTTTTTTAAAAGAACCTTGATTAGAGAGTGGGTTTGTGTCACCAATCAACCTTACAGCTTCATCAACTCATTTTTTAAAATGTAGCTTTCAATCAAACAAATTTCTTATAAGACTTCAAAAAATTCCGGGAAGGCAACAGGACCAACTCTGTCCTTCTAATCCTCCCCAAATTTCAAGAAAGGCATAGGATGGCCTATATGCACCTTACTGATTTTATTATACTTGGAAAAATAGGTACTAAAAAGGACATTGTGATGGCTTTAACAAAAGCATGGCAAAAATCACACTAAGTTGACTATCTGATTTAAATCATAGGCAACTTAAATATATACAGGAATAAGACACCAAATTTTGAAGTAAACGGATATGCAGAAAGTTTATATTTGTATGCTTTTTAGATTGTTTTGCTGATGTCATTCAGCACAGTTCCCAGTCCACCAGCAGGGCAGCAGAAACTTTTTGCATCATTTTTAGCCGTATCATCTCTTCATTTCAGATAGCTACCTGGGTCCATGGTCTCCCTTTAGCACCAAACTTGCCTTCCATTAACTTCCTTGTCTGTTCTCAATTGATCTATGCAACAGTAGAAACAACAGTTCCTGGAACCAAGACTGTATGTCAATGAAAAGCAGAATGGGGCAAGTAAGGCTACAGCAATGTAAGTGCAAGAGGAAAACATCAACAGCAACAATAAAATCAAAACACGTGTGATGAGTCCAGTCTTCTCAGGTTAGGTAGGTAGAGGGTCATCATCTCCTTTATTACATTTGCACTTGCAGCACAGAACAAATGGTGTAGCAAGTAGAAGGAAAGGGGAGGCCACCAAAAGTAGAAGACCAAATCCTGCAAAAATTCCTACCACCTGCAAAAGAAGGGAATACCATTGCATTATGGATGACACTTTGTCTATAGATTCTGCTGCTACTAGTGCATCATCAGTGTCCTTCAAAAGCACCTCAGCAAATGCTCTTGACCTTAGTAGAAGCAGCACTTCCCTTGAAGTGGGTGCTACAGTCAGTGCCTGTGATCAGTAAACCTAAGTGAATCAGAAAGTGAATGTTCGTGCTTCATTACTCCAGTCAGAATCATGCCACACGACACAGTCACATCACACAAACTGATGCAGATGGTTATTTGCCTTTCTGAGTTTTGCTGTATCTCAAATAACTAATGAAAGGACTAGCTACTTTTTTCTTCATCAAGTCTAAATATTAAACATCAAGATCAAGACTACAAGAGAGTTAGAGACTCCCACTTTCAGGTGCTCCCCTTTTTGTGGGAGAAATCACCAAAATGAAACAAACAAGGTTTTGGTATTATTAATGGATAAACCGGGAAGATTCCTACAAACTTCTCACCAGCAGAAATGGGATTGGGAATCTCAGCCACAGATTACAAACACCGTGGACTATAGAAAGACTTCGCATGTGCCAAATGGCTTTTTACAATCAGACCTGAGCTCATCCCATTGCTTCAAGGGACGTGACCTAACCCTATCTAAAAGCATTTTTTTCATTTACATTTATTGATCACCCTCTTAGCAGCAGGAGCAGAGGACCACAGAGCTACCCATCCTGTTAGCATGCCAAACTCCATTAGTTTCTACAGATTTCAAATTTGGAAAATTATTTTTTTAAAATGATGTTGAGGTCCATTGCCTAAGGAAGTTTCCTATTTGCCATAGGCAACTGTAAGAATAATGCTGCAACAATATGTCTGCGAATTATTTGAGAAAATAATTTAGATTAATTCACATAGGAGAGTGTCTGCGAATAATTGTGAATAATGGAGGCAGGAGTGTAATGCTTCATCTGCCAACAAAACCTCACAACAGAAGGCAAAATGAAGCCAGGGCTAGATATGCTGCTTCAATTACCTGGCAATATTTAATTAGCCATGATATAGACGAGATTATTTAGTAGTACTTTCGTCGGCCACAGGCAGTTTCTCGTTCTGATTACTACGTATTTCTTTAGGCAGTTCCCTCTCCAGGGATGTCAGAGGGGCCGAGGGGAGGGCTGGTCGCAGGAGATGGCGCTGTGGGACCGTCACTGCCCGCCCCCTCCGCCAAACGCATTCAGTCCTGGCTCCTGGCTGTCCAGGGATAAAGAGCTTGCCTGCCCTCACACTTATTTCTTGCCAAGAGCAATTTCTTTTCTAGCGTCAGAGTTGTGCACGTTTCATGTCTCCTTTTTTAAGGAGGTGCTGACACACTGAGGCAACTTCCCTTTGCTAATCTTTGCACTTCTTTACTACAGACATAAACCAAAGCTAAATTCTCATCTCCTTTAAAAACAGTGAGCTGCAACTATTGCCATGCTGCTCTTTGGAGACAGCCTGCCCTTGCCTAGCTCTCTGCAGCCCAGGTGCACTTGCCAGCCAGAGCCAAGCTCTGAAAGTCAGAAATTCAGTGGATGGAATTGACTCCTGGTAATATTTATGAGATACCTATTCCATCTTCCTTTCAGCCTCAATATGCCATCAAAGAATTTATCAAGGTTAATTTTGCTTGTTGTGGGTCTTTTTTTCTGTGTTTATTTTGGTGCTTTTTGAGGTGGTTTTTTTTTGTTCTTTCAAACAAAACTGCCTGCTGAGTATTACTTTACCAATTTTCTACTTGGTTCTGTTGCTTCTAAAGAAGTTACTGCCCTACTCAGCATCAAGCCATTTCCTCTGGTCTAAAGATATTATGGGCATATAAAAAAAACCTTCTGCATCCACATACTTCCTAAATTACCATTGGCTTAACCAAGCAAAACTCGGGGGTGTATGTAGAGGGAGAGGGGTGCGATCCTTCTTTTATTTCAGTTTAGCTGTTTGTCCAGGCTTGGGGTTTATGCTCAAATGGAAAGAAAAGTTATTTTCTTGAAGTACAGATTATCTCAAGCTAAGGTAGCTTTTTACTGGCACACAGTTAATTTAAGAAGAGACGACTCAGATACCCAGATGTCCCTGTATCTCTAGAGTGACTGTAAAGGCAGTAGGTTGGACCAAGTAATGCACCGGCATTTATATCCTATGCATCAAAGTGGTGCAGAGAGGTCTTTCATTATGAGCATTCATGCTGGGTCCAGTAAGACTGGATCTAGACTACAAGAGGTATTGCCACATTCTTTTTAATTGTCAGTTTGAATCTGTGTTTGAAACTACCAATAAGCTCACTGGGTTACCTTCTGTCCAACCTATATGAATGAGTCAACTGCAAGAGTCCACAGCAAGATACTGAGCATACTCAGACAAATGCCTTTCCAGTTCTAGAGCTGGACCTGAAGATCCCTTGCAGGATCAGCTTCCCATTTAATAATATGGATAGTGGCAACCTAGTTCATCTTCCAGGTTTATTGAGAGTATATCTGGATTGGCATTTATCTGGCTTTGCAAACATATCCCTTCTAGCTCTCAGTGTCCCCTCTGGGACAGCTAAGTGTTCCTCTCCAATCTACACCTTTCTTTAAAACTGCTTTGAAAGTCAGCCACCATTTGGCCCAGAAATTTACCTCAAGTTTCTTAAAATGAGTAAAGCAAAGGAAGGCACTATGACAGTAGTAGACCTGTATAGAGCTTTTAAAAATGAGCTTTACCTGTGTTCTGTGCCAGATAACAGATGCCCTGGAGTGTCCCAACTTATTTCGACAAGGTCCTTTGTCATAATGTATAAGAAGAAAATCATCCTGCAAAATATTAAATGGTAGGCAATAAAGAGAAGTATAAACTGTTCTTCAAGTTATAAAACACTAATTTCTGAGAATTGTACAGGAAGATAGAAGCGAAGTAAAGTGGATGCAGCCAGGTCCAATCTTTCCAAAGTGCTTTGTTTACACTTAAACATCTTCAGAAACAGGTTTGTTTAGCACGTCTTGTGTATGTATAACAAATTCTTCTGCCAAAGGCTCTCAAGCTGGATATTTAAATGCTGACCACTGCAAGTATTTTACACACATACAGAAAGAGCAAATGAAAATGAATACTTGTACTGCAGACTTCCCAATCTTGGTTCCTTTTGGTAGTTGAAGAATTAAAGGACAATACTGATTTTTGAGAAACTATGTGCCTCTCTGTTCTGCCACCCTTTTACAAATCAGCCAAGATAGCAGGCTTAGTACCAAGGGAACACTGCTTTTTAACCAAGCACGTGAGAAGCCTGTGACTTAAGGACGGTTAGTAAAGCATTCAAATGGGACAACCACGGGATTTGTATAGTTAGATTAGCTTTCAGGAACCTAAACATTTCCTTTTCTATTGTTAACCATGCTATAATATGAAATAAATTACATGGAAACAGATGTTGCACATCGTACATACTCTGATCCTTGGGCAGATAACAGGTTGTTTTTAAAAAAAACCAAACATATGACAGCAGCAGCTTATAGACTAATTCCTGGTGTTAGGAGAACATTGTATTCTTTTTCAGATGTCAGATCTATTTCTTGTCCCACAGAACACAATGAACAGTAAACAAATCTGACTGCTAGTCTCCTGCATGATGACACACCAAATATAGAGTTTGCCCACTAAACTTCCACAGACTAAGAACACTGCCATGCTCATCCTGTAACCCCTTCAAGAAAGGAAATATTGAAAAATCAGTACTAAATAAAGTATTATTTAAAAAAAAAAAAAGCAGCAACAGCAGTGCCCCTCCCCCATGTCAGTTGCCATATGAAGTTGAAAACCAGAATATTTTTAGGTTTGTTTGTGGTTTTTTTTCATAATAATTATTTACTGACTCACATAGGCAAAATGCTAAGATCACAGAGGTCAGACAAATAAAACAGAACATACAAATCCTATCAAATTAACAGCATCAGCTCTGGTGAGCTGCGGTCCACCAAGTTGGGCAGAAGCTAGTGAGCTACTTTTTAATTAGGGAGACAGCTGGATCGCAAAGCAATGAGCTTCTAAGCTTCTGAGAACCAGACTGCATGGCATATACTCACATCAAGAGATTCCAGACAGTACCAGCAAAAGGCATGTTTGCAGTTCTTACACATCATTTGGGCACAGCCTTCATCTCGTTCAATGTAAACTTTACATTTTGGACAGCGTTTGATTGGAGCATCATCTTCTTCCATTTTAAAAACTGAACTGTGGGAGAGAGTGAGGAATTAGTAAGATGTACGGCCGTATCAGTTTAGAGAAGTACCTTTAAGAACTGTGCTAAGAAGCTAAGCCTCCTTTTTAATTTAAAGATATTCAACTGAGTTTTGTTATTCAGGTATTTTGGCTATGCTCTATTTTTCAAACATATGTCTAGAAAAAAAATGTTTAATGACTACAGTGCCTATGTCAGAGTCAGGACACTTTACCACATATTATACCAACTGTTTTTGTTATTTAGTTATACTACTTGATATTGAAGTTTTCTCCTGGAATATATCAGATGAGCAGCAGCTAGGTCACACTTAAATGCTTTGCATGTCTAGATAATTTTCCTTTTTTCTCCCTTCTTTCTCAGAAAAGAGGAAGCAGCCCCTTGATAGCACAATAAGCCCAGTCCACATTCTTTCGGACCTGCTTGGCTCTGTCCATCTTGAGGATATAGGAATTGCCCTCCCAATCAGGACCCATGAGGTTTTTAGGGCATGCCATTCTTACAGAATTAATATATTTTTCTCTAACATTGTCCTAACAAGTTAATGAATTAGAATCAGCATCACCTCTTCTTGGCTTGCAGGACTGTACAAAATCAATGGATGTCCCCTCATATAGTGAGCACAACACAGAGGAATGTGGAAACACTGGAAGAACATTTCTTTCCCTTGAGTAGCTTTCTATCATATGCAGGCAAACCAACAACTAAAATGTACCTTAAAAAAAATGACACCCTGCAGCCACTGCCAGTGGGAGATACAAGACCGACTGCTGGGGAATGAACAGTTTGCTGGAAAACAGGACTGACCCTTGACTGATCTGCCTAACAGCAGGACACATGCTTGTTAGTCACACTAGGGGCAATCATATGACAGAAAAATGCTTTGAATCCATAAAATATATATGAAACTCCAAACATATGGTAGCACAAACAGCTACTGGTATGTTATGCTCAGAATAATGAAACAACAAATCATCAACAGAGTAGAAAATGAAACATGAAATAAAAACTAAAAGCAGCCATAACATTGAGGAAAAAAGATACAGTATTTTACCTTTCCTATCCACTGGCTGCTCTATGGCCCCAGAAACAGCTTGAAACAGAACTTAGGATCTTTGGCCAAACATGCAGCAGCTAGGATGATTGTGAGAGTATCCTGAAATCACTGGCTGACGATGATGTTACCATATTTCATGCTGCCCACAATAGTAGCAGCAATGACAATCTCTGAAGGGAAGTTCATGAACTGCCTGGATATAATATTTTTCCCACTGGGCAAAAAGAGTGGCTGACAGAGGCTCAAGTAGTTTCATTGTACTTTGCTGGGATTAGCGGCAAGGAGTGAGGCTGCCAAGAGCTATCCAGCTTTGGAATAAGACATTAAAATAACAGGAATGACTATGTGAATGAAACAGCTTTAAAACAAAATATCAGGAAAATGCCTCTTTACTATTCATTCTCCCATTTGTTTCAAGATTGAGTGTTTTGTTTATAAATACTTGATCTTTTACAATACTTTACCTTGTTTCTCCTGGAAGAAAAGATATTGGCATGTTCTCTTGACAGCCTTGACCTGGATGCCAATTAGATTTGCAAGCAGAGCAGAACTCAATGTCACAGGCTTTACACTGGACCAGCTGGGGGTCCTGTGGGCTTGGTTCCTGGAGCTGGCAAACTGCCTGGCAAGTAGAAGATGGACACCAAGTCCGACACGGATCCAAAAGCACTTCTGTAAAGGGGCATAAAAGAACAAAATTCAAAGGCGGTTACAAGACCAGCCTTCCATAGCAATGTATTTAGCTGAGGTTGGCTGGCAGGGCATTTGAAGATGCATTTTCAAAGGAATCCTTTTAATTCATGCTTTACCCACTTAGACAGAAATCTGGCCAGCTTTGCAAACAAGCACCAAACCAAACTGAGTTTTCTGAGTTTGAATTAATTGCCCACTTTCATTCACAGAAACAAAGTTGTTCTGAGAATGAGATGTATTTTTCTTCAGTTATACTTGGGAGTTAAACAGAACATATACTATGCAGGTATAACCCATCAGAAAGTGTACAGTGCGTTGTCCGGTAAGACTCTGTATCAAGTTGGTCTCTGTCCTAATGTAACTACATGATTAAAAATAGTGTATTACTGTTATACAGTTTAATCCCTTTCTCTGAGGGGATGCCTTACTGGTAAGGCATTTTATGTTTCAAAGCCCACTGAAGTCAATCAAAACTCACCAATAACTTCAGTAGTTACTAGGTTGGATCCTACCCTCAGCAAAACCTTACTGGAAATTCTCTATGGCAACACAGTTCCACATCCCCATAGGCACTCAGTCATCTTATATGCTCATAAAAATTAACAAGGTTCAGATTATCTGAACTAGTAATTCTGCACCACATGCCATCACAAGAGATAATGGTGGCTCCACAAAAGAGGTCAGTCTGCCTCTCCAGCCCCTAGAATACTGGTAGTCAGTTCAAAGAGAAAAACTCGAAGTAGAATTCATTCCCTCCCTTAGTTATAGGGCGACACAATACACAGCAATTTTCTTAATTTATTCCCAGCATGTTGCAGTTCTGGGAATCACACAGGCAAGAACAGAAACAATGTTTTCTATTTCTCAAGTTGTTGGGTTTTTTTGTTTGAGATGACCAAACAATTAATACATTATGCTATACTGAACGAATATGTGCAGAGCCAGATTCTGATTTATGGGATCAGTCTGCAGTGATACCATTCCCACAGCCTTTCAAGGAGTACAGTTACATGTGTTACCTCTTTCAAACTGTAGCTTCTTATACCTTTGCATGATTTCTGATGCAACCATGCACTCAATCTATTGAAGGAAGGAAAAGAAAAATTTCCCATTAGCAACAGCAATTATCTGAGGCATTTTCAACAAATAGAGACAAAATATTTGACCTTTACAGAATTATTAAAAATGTATTTTGGCAACAATGACAGCTGTAACATACAGAGCAAGACATTTAAACAGTCAAAAAAGAAAAAAAAACAACAAACTATATGTAATAAAAGCATACCTCATTTTCTTGCAGATGACCTCGCTTTGGGCAGGCAGCATCAGGGCAGCTGATTGCTGTTTCTAGACCTTCTTTGATCAAAAGTTCCACATACTGTTTTAGGCACTGTAAGAGAGCAAAAGACTGACATAACTATCCCACCAAGGATATACTACCCAGTTTTTTTAACAACTTTCCTCTGAAAATCTAAAGAACTCGAACGTCTTTGAAAAAACAGATACTACTGTACCCTTTTACAACCATGGGCCATGTTCACAACTTTTGCCATGGTTATACCTCTAAATATAGAACAGCAACTTCATTTCCTCATCAAGTAACTCTTCCTCAGTTTAAGATATGCAGCAAATTAAAAAATAGCAATAATGGGGAAAAGGACAATCAAACAGGGAGCTAGGAGGGGAGAAAAAAATAATAGACCATGAAGATAAAATTAGATTAACCACACTCCAAAAATCTTTTATGTGACTGGAAACCACAACACAGCTTAGTAAGCAATAACTACCCATAGACAGACAACTGTCAAGCATACCAGAGAGCAGAGTGGTGTATTTTGCTTTCTATTTCTAGAAAATAACTATCTGAACTTTATGGTTACTTCCTTTTCCATAAGAAGAAAAAATGTGACATCTAGGACTCCCAGAAGAACTAGTTTCCATGGGGACAGAATAATAAATATTGGTAATACTAGTACTTCTCTCCCCTAGCAACCACAGGATTTTGCCCAAGTCATAACTAAAAATGTACAGTCATGCACAGCCCAGCTACCAACAAAACAGAGAAGAAAGGTGGGTATTTTAGACTAAGGGAAAATGAAGACCAGACCTTCCTGAAGAGCAACCACCCCCCTTTACCTCCACATTTCCCACATCAAGATGAGAGGGACTGCATAGGTGCTTGCTAGGGAGGCAAGGGGAGTGATGGAGGGGGAGATGTCCTTCTCCCTGCAGATACTGTGCAACTTCTATCAGCCTGACACTCCACAGAAAGACCAAACGAGGGTCTGCCTTCCAGCAGATGGGTCACCCTTGGGTGTTCTCACCCTGTTCATAAGTTCAGCTGGCAGTGGCAAACTGGAGACACTTACAGAAAGCAGGTCTATAACCCTCTGTTACCAGATATACAAGCAGAGAGTAAGGCTAGACAAGCAGCTGGGTCAAATAAAGTTATGAAACAAGCTCAGCATACAGCTGGGTGGAAGGTGAGAGGAATTTAGTTCTGCAGCAAGCTGTCAAAACTGGGATTTCAAGTACCATTTCCAGACAGAACCTGCAAAAGGTACAAAGCTGCTGACTCAACATCAGCCTGCAAAGGCAAAGGGCTGCATTGACCTTGCCAAGTCCTGTGTGCCTAACTGCAGCTCAGAGCATAACACTGCTTCTTCCTTCCAACCATGCCACCACACAGGCCCATCAACAAGGACATTTCCAGCCTAACTCTGTGTGTGGCTTGTAGCTACTAAGGTCTAGACTTTGAGTCCACTCCTTCAGCCTCTTGATACATCTGTTCTGCTCCTTTCTGAGACCTTATCACCTATACTAACATTTTCTTTCAGATTTTATTTTTCTCAGCTTGATTGCAGCAAAAACATCACTTTCGGCCCCCAGAATTTCAGCTGCTCTGGTACACAGCTTTTCTGGTGGCAACATATCATCACCTTTATAACACAACAAATAATTTCTGTCAGAGTCCCCTTCCCTGCATCTCCTACTCAGAGACAACTGATCTATTTTTTTTTTTTAAGAGAAAAACAGAGACTGGACAATTGGTCTATAGTTTCCTCTTTATCAGTAGGGATTTAATGAAGACAGTTGTTTACTTAGTAGGTGTTTAACTTGCAGGTTTCTAAGCCTTTGCTTAGAGCTCTGCTGGGTGGGTGGTGAAGCAGTTCAAAAGTAGCACTAGTAGCAACTACAGCAGTCTGAGCTCTGCAAGAAACATGTCCTAGGCTGCATGTCTTGGCAAACTGCAATTTCAGCTGTAGTGATGTAAGTTTTGTCATAATGACACTGCTGGTTCTTCCCTTTCCCCTCCATTTGCAGACACCAAGTGTGGATTAAAATGAAAATGCATACATTTTTAATGCAAGCACTTAGCACTTATAGGAAGTACTTTTCAGGCTGGATTAGCTTTGCCATCATTAATCATTAATGCAGTTAATTCTCTTCCTCAACCTGTTTGGGACCATTGCCAAAGCCTATTTGTTTCCCTTTCCTCACATCTTCCAAGGAATGCCACAGTTCATTCCTGCCATCACCCGTGCCCAAGGCCTTCCCCTGATGTGGCACCTACCTCCTCAAAACCAGCACAGCCAAAGTGTGCTTCTTACGCTACACCTGCTGGGAACACAGATGCTGTCTCGAGGCCATGAAATATCACTGTAAATTAGGCAGAGGATAAAACAATCTGTTCACTCAAGACCTCTTCACTCCAGGGATTTCTTGGGTGGAAAAGAAATAACCTAAAGTGGTTGCAAGAGAATTTGAAGCACAGGATAGCTGTGGCTTCTCTTGAGAATGGACACAAGATATGCCACTTGTGTCAGAAAATTTTAAACTGGTTACAGTACTAGAAATGTAGCAGCATGCAAACAAAATACAGTAGGACTAGGCACTCAGTTATATACTATGAAAAATTCATTACAAGATTACTACAAAAAGATGACAAATAAATTGTTGCTCATTTTCTATGCAGCTTGTAGTTGATCCCATGCTGGAAAAAAATATTCTCATAGCCTTTCCATTAAGGCAATAAAGTGCTGTATAGGATGAACAAAAAAACGTAAGAATGTATTTCACCCAAAACAACTATCAAAATTAACTGTTATTACATATTTTTTCTCAGAGAAAACAGGAACTGAAATTAGGTACCTAAGGGTTGAGGTTGAAATAAGTCACAAGATACCCTTCTTGTTGTACATTTTCTTTATGAAACCAATATGCTTGAGGATCATCTGTAATCTTCCTTTACTGGATGTGTGTCAATTGTTTTCATTTGAAGCAACACTTTTGCTAAATTCCACTTGTTTCTTTCTTTAAAAAAAAACACCTAATTGAATTTCAGTAATTGAATAACTAAAATTATATTTAAAGCAGTCAGACTTGGAGATACTCTAAATCTATCCCAAACTGATGGTGGTTATTCTGTACATTTCTGCTATGTATATAGTCTGACACGATGAAGCCAGGGTTAGATGTTGCATACTGAATTAAGTAGGTCATAAGAGGAAACATCTCCTTTGCATTCAGTTTTGTACTTAATCTGGACAATTTAACCCGGAATAATGAAAACCTGTCCCTGCTGCAATAAGAGAGGAGCAAGTGTGTAAACCTTTAGTCATGAATCAGCTACAGTACCAAATTATAAATATGCTCCTACTCCTTTTCCAATCCAGAACTAAACCTTGTCACTTTGTAACAATTTTTAGGCAAGTTACTTTATGCTGCAGTTGCAACAAGAGACAGGTAATTGTAGTTGCTTAGATTCCTGTCCAGCATGAATACTTTTAGCATACAAAATTACTCAGGGGAGGAAAATAATTATTACATGGTGGCACTCTAGAATACTACTAAGGTTGCTTGGGTTCCTTAACTATACAGATCTTAACATTCATTTTACAACTTCATATTCTTTTAAGTTAAGATTGTAATATACTACCATATATGAATGTTAGACAGGGAACCTCATGAAAACTGCAGTAAGTTTTGTAAATTCCAATAGGCAAAGGAAATCAAAGCACTGTGCAACATATGCATTATATGCACACTATATATAGACTGTTAACTATATATAAAATCATTTATATAAACTATATATAAAACTTTACAAGTTCATAAAAACTGCAGGGCAAGATAACCCAACTGCTACTAAAACCAGTCAAAAGAGACCAACCAGTTGGCTCCCCAGAGCATCACTTCTTTCTCCCTGTGTATACGTGCTTCTTGTGCATTCCTGCCCTGTCCTCTTTCTGCACATCACTGCTGTCCTTTCTGGTGTATGCATGACTTTTTTCTTTCACCTGGTAATCCAAGAATACTACCATCTTTTACTGTCCCCATGACAAAGGGCAGGAGCACACCCACTCTGAGGACTTCTGGCAGATCCATTTTCTCACAAGGATCAACTGAGAGCCCAACTCAGTAGCAGCTTTCCTATCAGCTGCCTATGTAAATTAGGAAAGGGGTTTTTTTTTGCCCAGAAGTGACTTCTCTTTTGAAGCTGCCAAGCATAACCTAATATTCAAAACTCTGCAAGATAAGTTGTACTTATAACCTTTGTACATGAAGGACTGGTCATGCAGACAGCTATACTCAGTGACCACTGATGTGATGTTGTTTTGGAGCTGCACATTATTTTGTGTAACAGTATGTAGACCAAAATACCTTGTGAAAATCAAAATGGTTATTTTTTTGCCTGCTTTCCAAACCATAACACAATTTTACTCTGCTGTATTTAACTAACAAACCTACACAGGCCATAGTAAAATCTCAACATAAAGAATGTAATGCCTGGCTTTTAATTTTCTTTTAGGAGACTCTGAGAAACAATTCTATTTCTAATGATGATGCTTTGACTTCTCCTGACACCCCAAAACAACTAAAAACCATCATAACTCATAAAAAATCCCCTAATTTCCATTGCTTCTGTGTGGGGAAATATATATCTGCCACATACCTGGACAGAAAAAAATTATCATTCGGTGCCTAAGATAATTTTACAATACAAAATGCACACAATTACAAATACTTGGAGATTTTTAGTGAACGTCTTTGTTTTTCTTTTAAATAGCAGAATATCTTTTAGAAAAGTTACAACCCATTGACTTTTAAGAACAAGTTATTGCTACTATCACAGGAGACAAGGAATGGCTTTTCAAGATGTCACCTTTTATTTGAGAGGTAGGCAGCCTAAAAGATTATCCTGTATTATTTTCTTAAGAGCTGCTAGATGGATTTTTTCAAAATGCAGACTTCTGGCTACACTAATGCTGCAGATGCAAATGCCTAGTCATATGGAAAAATTTATAAATAAGTCAGTGGATTTGGAAGGAAGGGCCAAAAAAGCCTAACAGGATTGAAGAGCTAAGCATATCATCACTGCATAATTTGATTTATTTTGTAAAATTTCAAATGTATTTTAGTGCTGGCACTAGGCCACAGCCATCCCAAAATGAAATGTTCACTACACACAAAATCATCATATGCTGGTATTGGTAAAGCATTTAAAAAAAACACCCAAACACCTATTAATAAAATTAAAAGGGAAGAAAAGAAGACATAGAAGGAAAGAAATCTAGAGTTTACCAAGTTCTAAAAAAGAAACAGAATGAAAATTTTTTACAACACATTCAGTAAAGGTGAATATTAAAGGCAGATAAAGGCATTTGCTACTATGCAGAAATATTAATCAGGGAAACAACCCTTCACCTTGGGCAGACAATCACTAAGAGTTCTGTACTGTGCTTCAAGCACACAAGGCAAGGCTGATGTACCTTTTTAACATGGGATATTTTTAATTTTTTTTTTAAACCAAAAAATCTGATTTTAAAATTATTGGGTCTAAGTGTCAATGCAAAGAGGGGAAATGGAAAATAATACTGGGAATAAAACTCAAACTGAAAAAGGAAATGTTTCCAAGTAAAATGATTATTAACATGTATACTAAATTGCTGAACTCACAAATTGTGTATCATCTGCAAACCAGGATTAGACATACTTCTGAAAATATGCATATACATAAGCACATATATTCATATAAACTTGCATTCAACCACATGAAGAGTCAAGAAATGCTGGTTGGTATTTTACAATCCATAATATAAATGATATCAGCCTGGATGAACACAGCGACACCTTTCAGCCTTAAATTTCAAGAAATTATATGAAATTATATTGAGTCAGATGCACTTATTTAACAGTGATTTGCAGCTACAAACCTACAGTTTGTTCTATGGGTAGGTTTTGTGATAAAAAGATGCTAAAACAAAGCTCAAAATTCACATGATGAGGCTACACAGATGAACAAAACTACTTCAACAACTACTTTCGATAGTACTTTGTACTATTTTTATGTTCTGGAGACCAGGCATTTTTGCTAAAAATGAATAGTGAGAAGGTGATAGCTTTTCTTGCCAGAAGACAGCATAACACCAAGGTTATTCTGCTCTGTGCTAATTCCACTAAGCCAATTCTGCAGTCTGGTGAATAGGTATTTAACCTGGTAGACATATCAGCCATAAGTCTTTCAGGTAATGATGTAATGCTCAGTTTTAGCTTCAGATTAGACTAGTAAACAGTGATGCAGTGTGCAATACTCACAGGGGCAGGGAGGGAGAGTGTGCATGTGACTGTATGTCTCTCACTACAAACAAATTGGAGACATTAATTTGGGTGTCCACATCTCCAGTGGAGGCTAATATTATTGGAACAACAGCCCCCACCCCTTTTGTCCAAACAGTAACTTCACTCTGGACTATAAAGCTTTTCCCTGAAGAAGACATCTTGTTGAAAGACTTTCAATTTAGACAAAGCTGAACAATCCCAAGTGGAAAAATTTCCCTAAACCAAGCAGCCTAGAGCTGGGATATTTCATGAAGAGGAGGGAAGAATGACTAAGGTCTGAGGCTGAGTCTCCCCTATTCCTGTAGAGTAGGGCTACCTGTAGCTGTGTATTATTGTAATGTACTACATTTTTTTACTATTTCAGAGGATACTTCTAAAAGCAACAGGAATGCTCATCTGGAAGGAAAAAAAAAAAAAAAAAAAAAAAGCAGCACTTTTAATCTTTGTACTTCATAGAAAAAAACCACTACTTTCTTCCAAAAAAAGAAGGTAGGTTTCTTGGGGAGCTTTTAAGTTTGTTTTGTTTTTTTTCAAACTTACTACATTTCTGTAAAGCAGTAGTTATAATCCTGCTCAAATCTATTCTTATTTAATCACAGGCTCAGCTTTGAAATACTCTTGCACTGTTGTGTCAGTGTGTGCAATTCTCAATAAGGCTTTTTAGTATCACCCTAATCCTACACATGGTTAACTAGTGACTCACTGGAAAATACCTATACATGCTATAGTTTATATGAGGTGGCTCAGCACCCTGTTAAGCTGAGACTTAAAACTTTCCAATGTGAGGGGATCCACCATGTCACCTGTTCCAATGCTTGATTGTCCTCATGGTGAAATAATTTACCTTGTGTCCAATTGGAATCTCCTCAGGAGCAACTTGTGCCCATGACCCCTTGTGCTTTCCATGTGACTCCTTGTAACAGGGAGTCTCCATCTTCTTGGTAGTCTCCCTATAAGTACTGAAACACTGTAATAAGGTTTATTGTCTCAAGGCTGAACAAACCTTTCTCAGCCTCTCCAGTCCTTTGATCAAACTTCTGGCCCTTCTCTGGACCCTCTCCAGCCTTTCTGTAGAGAGGGGACCAAAACTGAACACAATACTCCAGGTGTGGTCTGACAAGTGCCAAATAGAGCACTGTTCTGCAGCTCTGCTAGAGACTGTACTGTCAGACTAAATCCAGTCACATCACCTTGCCTGTGGATGAGGGGCCAAATGGTGTTTTGGCTGGGGAAGATAAAAACCCATGTGCTTCCATATGTGAGCATCTCTTCCTGAGCTGTAAAAATTGGTCTTGTTCAAAAGTCTGTGCTCTCATCAGCTGGTGGAATCCCAAAATGGGAAATGGCCAGCAGCCTGCAAACACCACTGTCGTTAGTGCAAAGACAGCTGTTGATTTAGCCTGAGGATTTTGGCTCTACCCTCTGCCCAAGTACTTTGACATAGCACCCAAATATCACAGAAGTCCCTGGTACACAGCTGATGCAAACAACTCACAGCTAAGATATTTACATTGGGGATGAGGTGCATCAGCCCACTGCTTGAGCACAGCCTCCAGCTCCTCTGCATTGAAGTAATTGGTGCCTGTTTGAGTACAGGGAATTGTCAGCATTGAGCCATCAGTCAACAAATGACAGTGAGGTAAGAAGAAATGTATGTATGATCAAGGAGGCAGTTACTTTCAGTAAGAGCTATCTCTGGAAGAGGAGCCCTACTAACTTATTAGGCTATGGCAACTACCCTTTGAGACACAGCAATCAATAGCTGTGGGAATCACCAACAGGATCAAGCAACAGAAACTAAATGAGCCTGAACAACAAGTGCTTGTTTGCAAGTGAACATCTTAGAGGAAGGGAAGACAAAGAGGACATAAAGCTGCCTTCCCTTTGAAATTGTGGGTTGGTTGTTGTGAGGGTTTTTTGGAAGTTCATATATACTTTATGTATCAGTGTGTACTGTAAAGTATATAGAAGATAAACACATTTTCTTCAGAGAAATATTTCACATCAGTAGGTAGTCAGCAGAAAATGGCAAAATTGTGATAATAGCTTGTGGTTCCTGTATATCTTAATCTTCGAATAGATATTTCAAATGGATGTACATGTAAGCATTTGTTTCATGTTGAATTGTTACCCCTCCATTATCTTGCATAAGATAATGTAAAAATTCTTTTGTTTTGTGTAGAACACAGTAAATTTCACAAAAAGAAATGTATTTTCGAATGCCAACATATGCAGGATGAAACTCAAACATTCAGGAGGCAAAAAAACAACAACAACAAAAAAATCAGTCTTCTCTTATATGGTTGTTTGAGAAAGGTTTATTCTATTTCAGAAAAGAATGAGTATTTCTGAGTGGGAGCAAAACACACCTGCAAACAAAGGACTTTTCACTTTCACAATGAAAATGCTATGCAAACAAAAATGAACTAGCTTTCCCAATATCCAGATGAAGACAGATAATGTTAATCTCATTTAGTAACATCACGCAGGAGAGGGGAGAGCTGAAGGCTCTGGATCTAGTTTTCACTCAGGGATCTGCAGTTCCTAACCTGTAAACCCCTGTAAACAGATGAGTTTATTATTTAAGCAGGTACTTTTGCCATCAGAGCACCTCCAAGACAAGTTATAACCCAGAAAGCCATGCAAATTGCTATGCAAATACAGTGACCTCTAACCAAAAAGCCTTTCTGACACATCATGTGTCAAGATTATTATCAGTTCTCTGCTAAGGTTTAGGGGAAGTGAGCAAAAGCAGCAAGCTCTAACTCTGCCAGCAGCTGGTGGGAAACAGGAAAACATTACAGCTGCTAAGAAGTACCCAGAGCTCTGTAAAACCTCATAAGCCATTACATTTCCCCCTCCCTTCTGTTTCAAAGCAAACAGGGCATCTCTTCTTGGTAGAGCTGGGGGACAGTCAGGTGCTGTGCTGCTGAGGCAGGTTTCCTTTAGCAAGCAGGGACAAACCATGGCAGATAAAGAAAGCAGTGAGCCCACCTGCTCCCATCCATGCTTCTCTTGGTATCTGCCTCACCCCAGGGGAAGCAGAAGCTGATCCTGCCTCAATTGGCATGAGCGAGAACAGTATGTAAATCATGTTTTTTCCTGTCTTTCAACTCAGAGGCCAGCAAAGCTTATTGTGGTTCCAATCAAACATAACAAGAAAAAAAGTCTTCTGCCAGTTATAGGCAGGCTAATGACATTTGCCTTGCTTATCATAGTGGGCCATTCTCCACACATAGGATCCTACCTTCTTTTCAGATCTTCAGCATATGAAGATGCTCAGTTAGGGGCATGACCAGAATTAAGTAGACATATATGAACAGCCATGATTAGGCAAATGCAATAAACCTGATTAAAGAGGGCTAGTGATAGCAGAAGAGTCTATCACTATCCCACTTATGCTACTGGATACAGAATACACTTATATATAGACTTCTATCACAGTTCTACCAAACTCAGACATCTAAAGATCCAGGGAATATCAACTAGTTGTCTTAGGGGCTTAAGGTAGAGCCTATGCATAAGAATCAAAGTGCAAGTGATAGGTATCAAGTTGGCATAGCAGTATTCATTTCAAACACCACAATGCTGATTTACCTGTCCATAGCTGGCCAACAAGAAATCAAATGAACAGCAGAAGGCAGGTTTTAACATTAGCTTTGTTATTTTCTTTTTGAGTGTAGGACACGTCATATGTGAATAGCACTCTTTCCTTCCATTGGTAACAAGGTGGATTGCAGATGAGTAATTATAATAATTCTTCCCATGAAAGACAAGTTATCTCTTGGGCTTCATATTTCTTCTAGATATTTGCTTGTCTGGACTGATGGACTTTCATGCAAGAGTACCAACTGGAATAAAAACTGTTGTAACTTTAATACATACACAATTGGTAACATATTAAGGGAACAACCTATCCTTTAAGACACACGATAATTTAATCATAGATAAAATTGTTAGAATTTTAGGCAGGAACTGGAATTACCCTGTTCCTATCTCCCCTCATTCCAAAAAAAAGCAAAGGCTAAGTAGTAACTCAAAACTTCTGATGAAGTAACTAACACAAAACAGAATTAAACAAAAAGTGATGCTCTGTTGGCTTTACTGTCCCTTTCCTTTCCTAAGGAGACAAGGGTCATGAGGAAAACATTCTGAAGACAATATGCAAACTCAATTACTTCTCCTGAGGCAAGCAATTGCTCAGTGACTATCTTGAAATTTAAGGCTACTAGCTATCTACTATGTGCTATTGAGTAAGAGTGATTTAGTATTAAGAGAGATGTAATTATTTTGGTCCAAAATTTGAGAAGTACACTTAAGTTTGGTCCTGTGGCTGACATTATTCCAGAAGGAATGAGGTATTAGCTTGCTCTTTGACAATACTCAGAAAAAGAGCCAAACAAAAAACCAACAGCAGATAGCTTGTTTTCCTTTCTACTCTCTCGACTTTTGTTCCTCTGGTACCTTGAGCAATCCAACAATGGATACATTCCTAATAAATGAGATGTACAAAACTTGAGAGCTTACAGCATTATGTGCACATTAATGATCATAATGATAAAAACCATAATGGAGTATTATACTAATAGCTTACAACTGGCAAAATAATATTCTGGGAAATTGCAGCATCTCTGCCTTAGCAGCAGGGGAGTGGCTGTCTGCTGTATTCGATCCATGCATAGCTCTGCCAGAGAGCAAAAGGAAACAGTGTCCCCATTCTATCTTTCTGAATAGCAATGTTGTGTTACTGTACAAGTGCTAGGATGAGACAAGCCTTCATGAGATCTTTGCCACAGCACTTTTACAGTTATGATGTGTGACGATTTGCAGAATCTTATAGGATTGAGAAATCTGCACATTAATCTGTCACAGTTTAATGCTGGGCCAGCAGTTAAACGACTGGCAGATGCTCTCTGAAAACCCCTCTCCCTTCCCAGAAGGATAAAGAGTAAGGGAGAGACTTTCGTGTTGAGAACTAAACTACACAGCTTTAATGAAACAATCATGAAGAAAAGGAAAACAATGAAATATGTACAAATATATACAAACCCACTATCACGCTCCACAACGCAAACATTCTCATCACCACCAAGGGTGCAGGCCCAGCCTGGAAAAGTCCCAGACTGGGCTCATGGACTCAGCAGCAGATGGGAGTGGAAGGGAGGGACATATGGGTTCAGGAATGCACGGATCAGGATCAAAGGCAGACAAGAGGACCAAGTACTCCCAGGACACCAGCCATGGATGAAGAGACCTTGACCCTCGTGATACCTCTTACACCAAGTATAAGCTGTATGGGATGGACTATTTGGTTTGGTTAATTTTGGTCACCTGTCTGGTCCACTCCTCCCCACAGGAGGGTCACAGGTGTGACCTCTTTCCTCTCTTTTGTTTCCAGAACATAAGATGTTTTTCAGAACCAAGCAGTGGCTTTGGTTCTGCATTCCCTTCTCTTCTCTAGCAGTTAACTATAAACATCGAGCATTAACAGTCCTAGACACAGACACTGACTGGAAAACATGCTATTAATTTCAGCAAGTGCAGTTACTTAGAAGGGACTTGACTGAAAAGTAAAAGAAAATTGTCCCTGTCCTGGCTCAAACCAGGGTGTGACCTAAGTTCTGCCTACATACCAGTTGCACTGCACTTGAAAGAGCTCTTCGCTACACCTGCTCATGTAGTCCCTGCTTGCTGCAATTTAGACTGAAGTACTAGAGCTATGAGCAAAAGCTGCAGCAAAAGTAGTTTTCACACTTCTGACAGACATCTCTCTTGCTCTTATCACTACAGAGGCCAGTTAACTAAGATAATTTACATAAAAGCAAGAAGCTGGGACAAAAGTATATATTGGTCCACCAAGAACAAAACAGAGATGATAAATATTTCTCCAATTGTATTTCTACTAATTCTAGTATAATGTACAGGATCTACTACATACAGACTCCATCCAAAGTCTTGTGTCAAAAGGATCCCACCAAGAAGAAAGAGAAGATCAGTGATGGCAGGAAAAGTCAGAAGGAACAAGATGGAGCCTTTCTGCTGTCACTTAAGTATTTGTTACTGAAAAATGAAATTAAAATCTTCTACACATCCAGGCAATAAACACAGAAAACACAGCTGTAAATACTAGAACTATCCACTGTGCAGTAGAGGACAGTTTTCATGAAGCTTACTATTCTGTTTTTTCATTAAGCCTGTTATTTTAGATATTTTTGCATGCCTGAGCAAACACTCCTTTCAAAGAACTCAATGAAGCAATACTTATGTTTTAATTGGACAGACATAATGTTTGCAACAGACTATACCTGTTCACATGCCTGAGTACTAGCTTTCTATCTTCCCATGGAGCATCAGCATTAAAGTTGGTTGTGACAACTTGGAGTTTTTAGAACACTATACATACTAGAAACTGAGCTGTTCGCCTTGCTTCTTTTTTGCTGTTTTCAATAAGCAACAAAAAGGAGCTGTTCTGTTGACAACCCCCTATAGATTCTCAATAACTATCAGAAAAAAAAATCTTATTTAAAAAATAGTATTCCCATGAAGAAAAATAAAAGATACAAAAGACTACTTGAAAAAATCCTTGCTCTTCAACATTAAGAACAGAAAAACCCCACCTTTGTTGAAAAGGACTTTCAAAATAAAAAACACCTGATTCCATGTCTGCATTTATTAGTTCTTAAGAGTTTATGACAGTACTAAAGTCTGAGAGCATGCAACCCAGAAATTATATTCTTATTGATGTTACTGTAATTTTTGCACTGCTGAACCATCATTAAAAGGTCCTTTTTTGTGTACCTGCACAGGCAGCAAAATTTAAGGATTTAACATTTTCATTCAAAATCATTAGGGATGGAAAACTACTACAACTTTTGTTTCTCTGTAAATTAACAATACGATTTTACTATTATGAAGATCTTTGCTACTTACTACACTTAAGTACAAAACCCTATTTGCTAAACATGACAAGATTCTTGATATTCTAGGCACACATGGTATGCAATAAGGTAATGAAAACCTCTTATGTCATTGTAATTATGATAGAGTAAAACTAGAATCCATCATACGTTAAATACTATTCTAGTTACAAGTGTTTGCATGGCTCTGTTCCAGACAGACTTGGGGCTAAAGTTATAAACAAACAAAATCCAGAAAGAGCCAAAGGAACCAAACCAAAGCCCCCCCTTCCTAAGGAGATAACTATATACAGCAGTACAGGAAATGCTGAGTAAATTCATTTTTTTAATTTTTTTTTTTAAACTGGAAAACAGAAAAGTTTACCTGCTAACATTTGTGTCAAGTATGCAGCAACAGTACTTATTTCCACTGCAACATCAATACTTCAGGGTGAAACCCACTCAGCAGAAAGAGACAATTTCTGCAGTCAAAATTACGCATTGTTTTTTAATGCCTAATAAAAAAGCAAACTCACCAGGGTACAGAAGATGCATTGGCATTGTGCTATTGTTGTCATCTGCTCCACGGGATACTCGCCGAGGCAGAGTTTACAGGACACTAATGGGTCGAGTACCAAGTCCCAGGTAGGCCTATATCTTGCTGTAGTCATTGCAGAGCAGTCTGAAAAACAGTACAAACGACATTCCATCATTTCCTTTATTGATACTCAGTACATTTCTGCCACTGAAAAAAAATCTCATTGTCAGATGCCACCTGCTAGCTATTTGGGGAAAAAACATATAAACAGCAATGGCTAATTTGACAGTGTCAACACTTGCAGTATGCTATACATCCCCTGCCTGATAGAACACGCATATAGCAAGCAGAGGGAAAAACCCTGTGTTGTACACTGACCAAATATGAGAGCAATCAGGAAATATTCTTAGGTCACAGACTTTTGTCTGACATTATGCATGCTAAGATCTCATTCCCAATTCCTGCCATTATCACCACTACTTACAAGCTTTCTTCCACCAATATTGATTACCCATCACTTAATACATTCCCTTATACCACAACTCAGCTACCCAGGTGAGACTCACAAGGTCATTTGTGAACCAAGCATCTATTACGTCCCTTTTCCAGTCTGATGATGTTGCAACTGAGTCAGATGTTTTCGTTCTTAAGAGCATGGCAGATCGATCAGTTTGCTAAGTTAGTTTTAAAAATAATGACAAATATTCTGAGTACACTCTGAATTCTACTCCACATTTTTGTCCCAATCTTTGCTATATGCCAAGAGCACAACTTTGTTGTAGCAACAACCAGCTGGAGCAAGTAAGAATACTAAGTCAGTGATAAAAAGGTTATAATACCTATTTATAACCTTCTAGACAGCAATAGGATAGGACCATACAAAGCACCTTTGTCCTAGGCTTCAGGGCTCAGACGTAGAGCTGTCAAATGACTAACCAGAAACAAAATAATCTCACACATAGCAAATGTATTCCCACAAATAGGAAAGTTAATTTACACATTTCACACATAGAGAAAAAAAACCCAAACAAAAGTCAAAAACCCACACACTTCCCCAGACATCTAGGATAATTTATGTAGTATAACCAATCTTCACATATTTACTAGTATTGTTTTGTCACTGTGATATTGACCTTCCAAGTGTGGGAATTTCACACCCCTACGCTTCTCGGAGGTCCCCATTATCTCACACCACCCCCGCCCACCCCTTCACAATATTAGCTATTCCTTACCTTCCCCACACAGGCAGTTATGTTACTTTATGCTTACAGGTTTTTTTAGTGGCAGCAACTGCTTCTATGTAAGTCATTATCTGTGACCTTACTAAGACCTCCAGAACTGCAACAAGTTACTGTTATGGTTATTAGACTAGGTTTAAGCAGATGTTCAGGCAAAATATGCTTGTAGCCCCATGCAAGACACAGTGAGAGTTCAAAGAAGTGTTTGTGAAGTCTGAATCTTTGATATTCAATTAATTGTAGACATGACTCCACCAAGGTCTCTAAATACTCTGAAACAAAGTGAAGATTTTTGCATTAGCCTTCTGTTAAGTCTAACTTAATAGAAGATGCCCTTTAAAAAAAGTATATAAAGGACACTAAATGAGCCTAATAATACTTTTTTCTAGTGCAGCTGTAAGGGAGGAGAGAACACAGACTCAATAGCCCAATTTCCAGGAATGCTCTGGATCACTTCCTACAAAAACCCCCACACGAGCTCCACACTGTTTCAAAAGGCAACAGTTGAAATAGTCCCACAGAACAGCATATGGAATAACAGCTCCACATCACAAAATAAGACTAGTGCTATGGAGTCTTTTCTGAGACTGTAATATGAAAGTCTGACAAGGTGATATGAATGAAAATCCAAGAGTTTAAAGGCTACTAGGCTGCTTCTTTACTGTCAATTATCAGTATTTTTTCATTTAACACAAGATATCAGCAAAAACAATTTTCTTCTTCTGACATTTGCAGATAAAGTATTTGAAAAGCAGTGATCAAATCTATCTGAATTAGTCCTGTTTGCCATTATTTTGAGTGTCTTTTGCTTGTTTTGCCAAGTATGTTGCACATTTGTTGCTCGTGACAGCAGGCAGACAGAACTAGCAGATGAACAATGAAGAGGGATAAAATTTAAGGATGCACTTGCGCACATTGAGCAGACCAAAAAACAAGATGACAAAGAGGTAAAATCTGCCACAATTCAGTCAAAAAGTTAAAATATATCAATACAGTACAATCCAGACAAAAAAAGGAATGTATATTTATTGAGTTATGGTCAATAATTAATGATAAAGGGGACAATATTAACCTTCCAGGTTCAAGGCTTACACTTGTTCCCTGATCCCCAGGACTTTCAGAGGCTCACTGGTATCACTGTGGTAATTCCTCTTCGGCAGCACAACTATACTGCAGTAACATCTCACTGGGAAATATTTATTGTCTCTGTCCCGTCCTGCAAAGCAAAAATGAATTAAAGTGAAGCTTCTTTCAAGCTGGCATCTATCAGGCCAGCAGAAATTGGCTGCCCAATACAATGGCTGTCCCAATACACATGGACATGCAATCCATGACTAGCTCAGTCATGGTAAAAACAGAAAGTAAAACTTGAATGTAGCTTCAAATGGCAGTAGAGCCATTTGTGTTCACCCTTTCTTGCCAACCACCTTCTGCTGAGACAGGAATATGCTCAGCAGAGGCTGATTGCTTCCATTCATAGGGCTGCATTAAAAAAGTGCTTAGTTTACTCCTAAAGGCTTCTATTCCATGCTGCCAAAGAAAACAGCTTCCAAAGCACCAAATTAGTCTTAGTTGTTTTTTTTTTGTATGTCACTATTTCAAATAAAGTACAAATAATACAAGGTAGCATTTTATCCCTTTACCTTTCACTTCAGCCTGCTGCAGCATTATATGTGCACACAACCATTACAACCTTAATTGCACACTAAACCTATGTTAAAATAGTCTTTTGTTTTAATAACTAAAACCTATATTCATTTGCATGTGAATAAATGTTGCTGGTAAAGCCTTGGTAAAGGCATACAGAAAGTTACCACATCCCAGTGGAACATCTCTGCTGGGTATCCCTGTAAAGGAACACAGGGAATGAAGCTTTCAAAGCACAGGCTAGATCTTGCTTCATGATCATCTAGCACACCATTGCAACTAAATAGTAAGCTTCTACATTGCTTCATGCTGCTTAAACTTCTTAAAAACAAACATGCATTACAGCAGAGAAAAAACTACCTTCTGTCAAAATCAGATTAAGGCTCCTGCTGTTTCATAGCTGTGGTCTCTCATGGTTTCAGATTCTATCCTCTTGCGTTCTAGTGCTGTGCAATGCTTTAGGGATGATGTAAAATAACAGCAAGGAGATAAGGCATCTGAAAGGATGTCTAGAGGAGCAAAACAATGAAAGATGTGTACTGGTGTGCCTTCATGCTGAAGCATGGCACCAGTGATGGCACCAGTGACAGCACCAGTCACTAGAAAATTTTGCCTTGTGGTTTGGCTACCTGCTGGGAGGCCCCAGGAAATACAGCTAGTAAAGGTCCAAAACTACAGTCCAATCCACCCTACTGAACAAATATTACTCCAATAAATGTTTAGTTCATTAGAGGTTTAGTGTTGGTTACCAAACTCAGTACAAACATCAATACTTCATAGGCCCTGGTAACTGGTGTGAAAAATCAGAACTAGAGGCACAGAAATCCAGAAGACAAGTTGGTCAGCAGTTCAGAAAACAAACTCAACTGCATTTAACATGAGTCTCATTTATATATTTTTGCAGACTGTGGTTCATATTTGGTAGTACTGGATTTGCAATAAATGCAGTAAAGTAGCCTATCATTTCCTAGGACAGCATCCCAAAACAAGCTGGGAGTAGGAAGCACAGGAAATAGCTTTCGTAATAGTTTGTTTGGTCAGAGCAGTCTTTTCATAAATAATCAGCAACTTGACTAATAACTACTTAACTCTGCAACCATGTGCACGTCCACACAAAAAATGAACCGTTGCATAAAGACACAGAAGCAACTGAAATCTTTTTGCTGTAGCAACATATCAATATGTTTAAACTGTGACTGTTAACACATTCTGGAAGACGGGTATAGAGGGGAAACGAATCTTTCATTATTTCTGCCTAACTATTAATTCATTAAGTGAACACAAACTGGATTTCTGAATAGTAACCCTTAGTTTTTGGTACACCTACACAGACTACATTTTCAACCAAGAACAAGCAGCTGACTTGGTCTTGTCAAGAACAGAGCAATTCTTTTTTTTCCAGGCTTCAAGAAATTGCAGAACACAGAAATTATTCAAGTGTCTGAAAAACTGTGAAAGCAGGAAATAATGCAACTTTCTTCCATGCAAGTCATTCAAGAAATTATAAAATGTGGATTTTTTTTTTCTCATTTCACTGCACTCAAGTATTTCTTGACACTGTACAGTTAAGCTGCAATTGCATCAAGTTAACATTTCATGGATATGTATAACCAGCTTTTTTAGAATAAAAGTGACTAGAAAATCCAGTTGAATAAAAGTCATACACAACACACTTTAACTGTTGGGTCTTTTTCATCAAGCAAGATCCAAAATAGAACTTTCAATAGAATCCAAATTTCAGCTTTAGATCAGGGCTGGGCTTAAGTACTAAAACAGGGCTTCAGTCCCCTCTCCTACCAGAAAACTAGTTAATGACGTACACTTAGTCATCTGCCTTAAGGAGTTATGTTAATAACATACATAATTAAAAAAATTATGTTAATTTGAAGCAACACCCTTCTTCCTAAATGAATTAAACATATCTCTCATAGTACCATTTTATGTATGTTTTTTATAAGGTATATCTATATGCAAGATTTGTACACTTAATATTCAGAAATGTATAAAAGTATACATCTATACAAATTTCTCCACGTATTTCACTCAGTTTTTATTACATAAATGTACAACAGCATTATAATGCCATTTAAAAGCCCCTCTTTAAAACAAATTCATTAACAAATTCACCCACTAGGTAGATTTTACAATTATAAGAGTTGGCAGGCAGAGTTAGTGTCAATCTACTGTGAACTCTTCAGATCTGGCCTTTAAGCCCTTACACCACCAACTTCAAGCTCACCATCTCTATTCTTACCTTCAAGCTATTCCAGGGCTGAGCCCAGAAGAGATAAAAAAAACATATAAAGGATTAGAGCACTGTCAGCAAGTTCAACTTCCTGGCCAATACAGTATGCGGGAAAGAGGCTTCTACCTGAGGTGAAAAAATTATTCCAGGGACTTCCGTTTGCCCCATGAATAGGCACTATGTTTCTTTACTTTCCTGACTGATACATAACATACTTTAAATATATATAAATATCTAATATATTCATGTATAGACACGTGATATAGAAATATATACATGAAAACCATATTCAAACATTTCAATGGCCAAAGAAAAAAAAAACCACAACAGCTGCTTTCTCACTAATAAAAGGTATGAGAACAAATGCATCACGAGTGCAAAATAACCCTGCAAAAAACAATCTACTGGACCACTTCTAGGACAAGTCACAACTTAGGGGAAGTGAATGTAAAAACTGGCTAACATTTTTTAGTTTCTTCTGAGAAATTAACATCATATAAGGCAAAAAATGTATTGAAATTTACACAGCTTCATTTCATTAGATCAAATCACAAAGATTTTAAAATATTAGAAAAATCATGGACAGCTTCTAAATCTCCGGCTGTGTGTGACAATACTCCCTAGTAGCGAGACTCTGAGATCAAGCTCAGATTGAAAAGCATTATAGGCATAATGACCAAAGGAACAACAGTTGAGGAAAAAAACCCCAACCCTTCACTCTCCACTAACAGCTGAGTAGAGCAAAAGCAGTGTAATCTTTCTTGAAAGGAGTTGTGATATAAATAACCATTTCAGCAGATCCTGGCAACAACCAGGAGCTTTCCAGAGTGAGAGAGCAACACCCTGTTGACTTGGGTTTTTAGGTTATCAGAAGACAATCATAAACAGCCAAACTCATTTTCCTAGCTGAATGTTTTCAGATTTTGCTTCTACCAGAAAAGCTGGTCACTAAGTTTTCAGATTTATAGAGTATTCTGCACCTTGTGGTCACCACCTTTGTTAACAGAATTCATGCTCAAAGCCAGGGGTCCACCAAGGGCAACACAGCTAAGTGTTTTTCAGCCAAGGCAGGCAGCTCAGAACATGCCAAATTACCATGTTTAAGATATGTTAATATTTTCCAGCTATGAGATCCCATTATAGTCATAGGCTGTAGACACGTACTTCAGGGCACGCTGACTGTTTTGGCAGTTCTGCTCGTCATACCACCTACAGCTCTGCTACTGGCTACAGGTAACCTACTAACCTCCTGGATTGAAAATATCTTAAATTTCCACTCATATGCCTTGTCTTTTTGCTGGTCCTAACTCCCCCACAATGAAAGGAACCCAGGATTAATCAGACAAGATCTGTAAGAGGTCTTAAAGTAAGGTAAGATGAAGCCAACCTAAAAGAGACTCGTCTTAACCAAAGTGAGATGTAACCTAGGCATGCAACTCACAGCTGCAACAATCCCTGAACACTATCTAGCACTGAGGAGTGACTCATGAATTAACTATTTTCTACCTTGTGAAGGGAACAGTAGCAACAAGGGCATAAACAACTCCACTGCACTCTACTTTAACGTCTTATTCTATGGTTTTCCAGAAACATGTTTAGACAGTCAAAACCAATTACTTTGCTATGCCTTTCCTCTCAGCCCTAACATTTTCCTGTTTTAATTTTTCTCTTTCCTCCTCCACCCCTCTTCCTTGCTTCCCCCTATTCTTTCCCTCCTCTCTGCTTACAAGAACTGATTAATTAGTGCATACTGAGCTGTCTCCACACTGGCAATAAATCAGTAAGAGCAGTTTGCAACTTTAACATACCACAAGGTTTTTACCTTCTTCACAGTTGACTGTCTCAGGAAAGTAAGAGCTATGTTTACAGAAAAACCAAGTAACATCAAACTTGAGGTCTGCGGGTTTTTCTTTGTTGCATGGAAGGGCAGAAAAAAGCCTTGGAAGCTTAAAGCTAGAAATCACATTTACAGCTGTGCAATATTACTGAAAAAAGGTGAATATGAGCAAGGGAGCAGAGCCGTAGTTCTGACTGAGACACTTGGAGAGACCCACTGAGCAATTCTCTCATTTCCATCAGTCAAAATTGTCTTTCCTTGCAACTACGGCAAAATGCATGTTTGGTGCACTGCCTAGTGCTGTACTTCCACTGCATTTGACAAGTCTCAGATGAAGGAACAAAGTACATAGGACTGAGAAAACCCTCTGCAAACCCTCTTGCTGTCTTGTGACACTTGTGAACTAACAGCTCAGGTTTTAACAACTTCCAAGCTGTAAGACAACAATCACAGAATCAGGAGTTGGAAGGCACCTCTAGAGATTATGTAGTCCAATCCCCCTGCTAAAGCAGGATTCCCTGAAGAACATTACACAGGATTGCATCCAGGTGGGATTTGAACATCTCCAGAGAAGGAGATTCCACAACCTCCCTAGGCAGCCTGTTCCAGTGCTTTGTTACCCTCACAGTAAAGAAGTTATTCCTCATGTTCAGATGGAACCTCCTGTGTTCCAGTTTCTGCCCATTGCCCCTTGTTCTGCCACTGGGCACTACTAAAAAGAATCTGGCTCAAACCTCCTTACACCCACCCTTTAGATACTTACAGACATTTATAACTTCTCCTTTCAGTCATCTCTCCCGGTTAAACAGTCCCAGCTCTCATCCTTTCATCCTGAGAGATGCTTCAATCCCCCAGTCTTCTTTGTTGCCCTCTGCTGGACCCTCTTCAGTAGTTCTTTTGAACTGAGGAGCCCTGAACTGGACAGAGTATTCCAGATGTGGTATCACTAGGGCAGAAAAGAGGGGGAGGATGACCTCCCTCCACCTACTGGCCACAGTCTCTCATGCATCCCAGGCTAGCATTCACCTTCTTGACAACAGGGGAGATTGCTGGCTGATAGATAACATGTTGTCTAGCAGGATTCCCAGATCCTTCTCCCCATGCCTGTTTTTTAGCAGGTAAACTTCTAACCTATACTGATGCATGCCATTATTCCTTCCCAGGTGCAGGACCTTACATTTGCTCTTATTGAACCTCACTAGACTTCTCTCTGCCCAACTCCTCTCCAGTCTGTCCAGGTCACACTGGATGGCAGCACACAAGTACCATCTCGTCTTATGCTACATTTGAACCACACAGCAGATATGCTGGCATCTGAAAACAGCATTAAGAGTGGGGTGAAGTCTGGTTAACTTACCCACAGCTCTCTTTGTTCCCATGACACAACAACAACCACAACATTCCAAGCAGATATTTGTAAAAGACAGCATTTTTCACAGCTCCCAGTGCGGACAGCAAGCACCCAGTCTCATAACCCAGATCTGCCACTCAAGAGATTAGCATGAAGTCCTCCCTTGTTCTGAAGAATTATCTTCCACTAACAATATTAAAAGGGAAAGGAACCAACAGAACACACAAACAATAGGACTAGAAAGAAGATATTGCTGAAGAACAAGAAATGATAGATTCTTCACAGAAAGAGTAAACCATCATATAAATGTTCTGTGCAGCAGTTACAGCCATCTGAAATGTTCCTTTTACTCTTCCCAAAACCATCCCTAAAAACAGCAACTCCAGCTAGATGTTGGACTGCAGAAGTCAGTTTCCATTCTACCATCTCACACTGTTTATCAATTATGACCTAGAAGTGTCCCTCTAGTCTTCAGAAGACAGAAAAGTACAGTGTGTTTGAATTAGACATCACGGTATACCAACTCATCACGTTATTGTCACACATCAGACTAAGCACAAGGAGAAACCTAGGATAGGTTTCAGGCTATCTAAGGCAGTCACTCTACTGTTGGTACAAAACCAAGCAGATTTTCTAAGGCAACCACCTTAACTACCTACTCAGTGAGAGGAAGGAAAGTGATTTGGAAGGCCTTCAGAGGGACATTGTGTCTAGTATCAGGCACTTCAGCCAAAGAAAAAAGAATACCCAAAGAGAAAAAACCCACTACAATGTTCTGGAAGAATTCCATCTCCTGACAATAAATCCAATGGCCTGGACTGTGCAATGGACTGTATTTTAGATCAGAAAAATTGGGGTTTTTCCGCCCCCCTCAGTGTTTGAGAGAGAAAAAAACAATAAAGCCTGACTCAGTACATCCTGCAAACAGGATCTAGCCTGATTGATAGCACTAGCTACTCACTGTTTCTCTCAATAGTAGTACTGAACTTAAACAGGGGCAAGAGAGGAAACGGTTTGAGAATTCCTGCATCTCTTACCAAATAGTAAAGCTTCCGTATCATCTGATGCTTCACATGATAAAAACTACACCTATCAGCTAGGATATTTTACAAAGAACTTCTGGCCTGACAAACTTTACTCTGGATTCAAGTATGTCTGTTCAGTGTTCAAATCCATTGATCATTTCCCTGCATCCTCCTGGAAGTTGCTGGTTTTTTTCCTTTGTCTTTTTTTCTCCTTTCCTATACATAAAACTGTTTCTTTAATTTCCTCCTGCTTGAAGCAGCCTGTCCTCTTCCCATCACATCTGCATCACAATCCAGTTTTTCAGTCCTACCTCCAGTCCACAGGGTCCAAGGCAAGGTAGCACAGGTCACCCAAACAGGAGAGGTGAGGGTGTCTTACTAGGAAACTGGCTCAGGACAAGTTTTATCTCTGGGAGATAAGCAGTTCATTTTTTTTAAACACAGTAATAAATATCTCAGCCATGCTAATTTTGTGAATAAAGTGTTGATTGTTCCCAAGTTTCCTTTCACAAATTACAGCATCACATGTTTCAACTACATTCCTCCAAGCCATGATCTGATGTGACATTCAACCAGCACATGCCTTGGCACAGACCTGCCACTCACATGGGCCAAGGGACTTAGAAAAAGATTATTATGTATTAACACTTGATTAGGGACAGATGCTCACTTGGGTCTGGTTTCTTCCTACCTTCTTATTGATGGTCCAGTTAAGTCATTTAGCACAGGCTTTGGAAAACCTTCAAACAATGAACTTCTTATGTCAGTGTGAACCATTAAGATTGTGCACACCAAAAAAAGGATGATCTAGTGATTAGAACAATACCTGAGTTAAGAACATTATTATAACCACTTCTGCCTCAAGCTTTCTGCATAACCAAGCAGCTCACAGTTTAGTCGTGTCTGAGACAGAGACATCAGCTGGTACCTACAACACCACATAGGCTAGCGGGTGGATCAGCAGTGCATTAGCTGCCTGAGTGAATGTTTTCCTTCTCCCTCTGCAGTGAGAGAGAAATGCAGAAAATACTGCAAATGCAGTATTTTCAGAGGTATGATGTATTGGCCCTCGAGGACAGCCCTAGCTCTAACCCTTCACAGTAATATTACTGTAGCATAGTAGTGCTTCCTACATTGTTGGTGGGGTTTTTTCCCCTCCTCACACTTGCCCTCCCCTTCAGGGCTGCCCACAATACAGTTTTCTAGATAACAAGTACCGGTAAGTTACAGACCTTTGATTTCAGGAACACATGCAGAGGAATGCTATTGGTTTTTTCTCCATACCACTTTGTACTCTTGAGCACAGCTCTTAAAAATCAATAGGTGTTGGGCCATGTTTAATACTTACAGTTTCCATATAGTTTTCTCCTCTCACTCATTGATTAATTGCAGTAAATTATGATGCTTTTGGAGCTTGAAATGTAGCTTTTCTTTCATCATTTATAACAACACCTTAAGAACAAAATACTGGCAGTTCTACATTTGCAAGTGGCTTTCCCTGCCAATTCATTCATTTAGTAAGGACAGTATGGAACTGATTAGGAATTTCTTGGGTTTTTTACCCTTCAATATTATGAAAGAGGCTTGGCTTTTTTTACCCAAACTTTGAGCCAAACTTCGCTTTGAGTTACCCAAATGGAACAGATGTGAAAAATTAAAGGAAAATCTCGGTATAGAATAAGCTATCAAAAAATAATTTAGATAATGTTTTCTAACATTATAACAGCATAGTTGATTTGAATTGCCATAAAAATAAAAATACAATTAATAAAAAACATGTGGTCTTACATATCACTGCGCTGTTAAGAAGAGAAAAGTGAAAGTACTTAAGGTAGCCCTTACACCTTCTACATACCCACCTAATTCACCCTACTAAAGAGGGAATACTTCAGTAACAGTGAAGCAACAAACACACCCAGTTTGATGACAGTACTTGACTTTGCTAGAGATTTGATATGTAGTGAAAGTGACAGGCTACTCACAAGGTAAGAATTTCCTGCTAACATTTTGCATTGCATCTTAGAACTCTTAGGCCACATTAAACCCTTCCCCAAATTAACATGCACACACGTACTTGGTTCTGGCACGGCGACTATATCCCGTGCAGCACACTTTGTGAAACAGTTTTGGACTGTGGCTCTGTGCAAGTCTCCCACACTTTGGTCAATCCTTAACTCCTACCTGTTCATGAGCACAGCCAGAAAAGATGCTAGAAACCACTGTGCTCTTCTTATGGGTGTCAGTGCTGACCTCCTTACTAGCAGAGAGCATCCTGGGCACAAGGATGGAAAACACACTTATTTTTCACAGTTTCCCAGCAGACAGATTTGGCATGCAGCATAAAAGTGAGAGCAATTTGCATAGATTTATTATGGCAAGGAGGAAAAACATTTCTAGGGCAGCTTAAGTTTGCACTCATCATTCTAGGGGTTTATGAAGAGCTTTAAAAATCAACAGCCAAAGAGCTTTCTTCAGTGAGTGTTAATGGTTTTTAAAGGAAGTTAACATTACCAGCATTAAGTCATTTCACTTCCTAAGGGCATTAAAACAAAGCAGCAACACTTATATTTAAAGCATTGATGTATACAATATATTCCTTAAGCTATTTCAGAAAATGAGCTCCTTCCACAAGTCTATTATCTAAAAGATGATAGACATTTGTCCCACAAAAGCAATACCCAGGAAACAGCTAAGAATTCTTTGAAGACATGCCCCATCCTACCTAAAATATCTACTTCAAGCCTCTCACTTGGACATCAGTTACATCTAAAAAATCCTTTTCAGAAGCTTAACACATACTCAGATGGTTTCTCTGCACTGACACAGTCAGCCTACTAATAGTAATCAAACTGCCTTAAACATTAGGTCAGGTATTTCTCCATACTGCAAGACACCCAGAAGTGGGTCTGTATCACCCTCAGACTGCAAATACCTCTGTGGCAAAGAGACTTTGTTTGCACAGTGCATACTAGAGTGAAACACAGGTTTTAGATGTTAACATCAACACCAAGTCATAAAACAACTAATTTTAATATCCTTGGTACTAAGTTAACTTCCTCAAAAAATGGATGAGTAGCTGAATTTAGTGAACAACCATTTTCTCTAGACCCACTTGGGTGTCAGAAAGTCTGAAAAAAACAGTATTTGAGTAGCTCTGACTCCTGTGGATTCCTTGCTTTTGTATGCAGCCTGCAAAAGCAGAAGGAACCTCAACCATTTAACATTATTTCAATTTTAAAAAATGAAGCAGAAAGGCCTTAGTAAAATAATTTTTTACTGTAAACATTTATTATTAAAAAGGCTGAATTAAAAAATGGCAACATGTTCTACACTTTCCACAGGCCACATGTTGAACATTTTAGATAGCAGGAATCTTTCCAAGATCAACTTGTGCTTTCCCAAACCAAACAAGACAAACCACAGAAGTCTGCCTTCTTTTCAGCTTCTGGGAAGACCACAGATGAGGCTGTTTCCTTATGGTCCCAGCCAAGTAACATGGTACAAACACACACACCACCCACTCAGCTCTTAAGACATACCTCCCTATTTAAAGGGAATCTACTGTACTAAGACATGAATCTTTTTTGGCAAGTTCTGTATTTGTTACCTTTTCCTATTTACTCTAATGACCACCATAGTGCTTTATGCTAAGACAACTGTGAAAGAGCAGCCACACTGGCCTGACATACCAGTTTAAAATAGAGATGTTTGAAAAGGAATTGCTCAGAGGTTGTAAACTAAACAACATTGATTGCAACCCACTGTTTAAAATTAGCTTTTGTGGTTTGGTTTTGGATATTCATAGTAACAAACTCAAACTGATTGCTCTCTCTTGGTTGACTTTATTGCAACTAGCAATCTAAGAGGCCAATAATAGAAATTTCATTTAAAATATGGCTATTAATGTTCCTAAAGATAGCCTATTACATGAGTAAGCTGTATCACAGGCCTGAAATAATCCTTTAGATTTTTTTTTATTATTTTTTTTTGGTCAGAGGATAATAAGTGCTTGGCTAGGAGTTAAGAGCTCTACATGCTTTTCTGATTAAATAGTTTGTCAATATTAGAACTAGACAGGAAGAGAAATTTCAAAGGGAAGGAACTGAACCCTGGAATATCTTTGAATTTCTAGTCTATATTTAATGAAAAGAACCCCCCAGAGAACACGTGTGTAACCAAAGGTATCCCACACTTCTTTACTGAAATCCTTGGTAAATCTACATTGTCTACTAATCAAGTATTTTGCCCTAATTAATTGGCAAAAGCAGCCCTTTAGTTTCTTTGCAGCAGGAAACCAATTAAATAGATTCAAGAGTAAAACAGTGCTACTTTAAAAACAAACAAGAGGCAGGAGTAGATAAGTTGGCTGCAGTTTCTCTAAAAGAGCTGAAACAAGCTTTTGTTCAAAAAATTGGAGACATGAGAGCAGTGCATCTTCTTTACACCAGTCAGCACAAATGGGAGCAAGAGTATCACAACTTGAACAAAGGTGCTTGGTGAGCTTCAGATCTCATTTAGGTGAGACAGGCCAGAGTAGAGCAGTGTAGGAAGGAAGGCAACACAATGCAACAGAAGATGGGAAATTCAGGGTTTCTTTCAACCATACCAAACTCTTCTAAGTGGAGAATATGGAGGTTTTTGCAGACTTAAAGCACCTTACAGCATTTAAGCTAAGGCAATGCTACATAAGCTTTAAGCCTCTGAAGTCTAGTGGCTAAAGTCACACAGTTGAGTTAATGGAGAGTTTGGGAATTTGACCAAAGCAACTAGGTCAGTAACTGATTAACTACAGGCACATTTTTGATCTATCCAAAACAAAACCCCACACCCCACTACTGAAGGTCTACAGAAGAATGAAAATGGGTTAAGAACGTGCAGAACAGGGAACATTCAAACAGAAGTTTTAAAAGCATGTAAGAATAAGCTGACCACATAGGGCTTCTAAGTCATTGTTAGCAATTCAATAGAAGTGACTATTTGTAAAAATGCCTGATAAAGACAATCAAAAAACTTCAGTAGGAAAAAAAATAGCCACAAAACAGTATAAAAGGAACTGATTATAGTCACAGAAAAATAGCACTCGAGTAAGAATTCAGGCTGCAGGGCAAAGAACTATTGCCCCATTCACTGAACATTGGGGCACTCTTGTACTTGGGCACAACACTTCAATATTGAGTGACAAACTGGACTTCACTTCTAACCATAGATTTAAATCAGCTGAGGTGGTTTGAGAGGAAGATGCATCAATACCTACTAGCAGCATGAAATAACCAGAAGGCCTGGGTTCCTGCAGTTGGAGACACTGTCCATGGAAAAAGCAGGCAAAGGGGCGCATAGCGCATAAGGCAATATAATTATCCTGTCTCACTTTGCGCTCTCTCCTGCCTTCTCTACTAATACTCAAAATTAAATGTTTTCTTCTGGAGAGATTTGCTTTGTGCTCTGGTTGAAAAGTGGGTGCTGTGCTTGGAACAGCAAGTAGAGAGGTTTGAGAGGACTCCATGTTCCTGGAGAAGTTCCTTCCACAGACCCTGAGAATATTACTTTGCTTGCACAGCTCAGCTTGTGCCGTGACAGACCAGTCACTAGCCGGCTTATTCCTCAGCCCTAGCCTCTAGTCTTTACAGAAATGGGAACCAGCACATCAGAATTATGACAGATACATTAAAAGGACTACCAATTATTACAGCAAGCTGTAGATCAGTCTTTTATCATGATGTAAAAGGGATGAAGCTGACTGGTCCTCTCTGAGATGCAGAGTTCTTTGGCAGCTTCATTCCCCACTGGAAGTTCTTACCTGCAGGATGTTTTCAAGTCAACCCGCAAATTTTCTAGGCAAGTGAAACTGCATTGAGACATGCAGAAAGCAAGACAGAATTAAACAAAAAAGAAGAAAGAGCTCAATTTCTAGCTATTGGGGTGGGAAGCAGATTCAGTTACACTGAGATGAAAGCAAACATGGAGGGAGCTTTTGAACTGGTTTAACTTGGCAGGAGATAGTATCAGTATACCAAGAGGAGAATGAAAGCGATCAGAGATAAAACTGAGGCCCCAGTGTAATGTCTTAATCTAGGCAGTGGCATGAAAATTTCTCAAGTACTGTTGTAATGAATTTGTGTAAGTTGCACTCAAAAGAAGTGGAAAATGTGGAAGTTCTGCTTGTGAAGGCTTAGGAACTGACTTTGTTATGCAGCAGTAAGATCCTTCTGCACAAGACAGACGATTGCTACAAGAACTTATGGTATCCAGCGGTTGCCTAACTTCTTTATGAAGGTCAAAATACACACCAGCAGACAAGTGTTTTGACTTTGCCTCTTCCCCTACTTCATACATTGCCAGTACATTCCAGCACATTGAAATACTGGAATCCTACAGCTTCTCCCTGTTGCTTTGTGCATTTGCAGTAGTCAGCATCTGAACAGGAAAAACATTAACTATCCCCAACTCCACTGATACTTCCAATTCCTTCTTAACAAGACAAGCGGCCAGTTTTACAGTATCTGGGAGAAACTATCCAGCAAGCCAATTTCACATATGAACAGAATCTATCCAATAAGTAAACATTCATAGTCAGATTTCAGTTCTACAGCATGCAAAATAAAGGGGGAAAATAAATCCCATTCAGGTTTTGGCATATAGTACAACCCCAAAACTTCTTAATCTGAATTTACTACAAAATACTAGGTTTAAAAAAACTACAACCAAGCAACAACAACAAAAAAAAGAAGAACCACTCCAGTATTTGAGATAAAACCTCAGAAATGCAACTTTCAACTATTTATTTCAATAGGATGCTAAGTTATTCCACAGTAATAGTCAACCATTCAGAACTAAGAATTAAAAACCTAGAAGACTGAAGAGCTCTTGCCTGGTCAAAACCACTCCATGTTGCTCTGCATAAGCCACAGAAACTCACATATAAACAAAGGCATGCAGATGGCTCTAGAATGAGCTGATGTAAGTTACATTAAAATTTTTGCTTACAAAATGTAATTTCCAACCTTCAGAACTGTCTTTGCTATTGAGGGAGATTTTTTGTGGACTAAAACCAATGAATAGGTTTAATTTTATATCCTGTTTCATAAACTACTATTAAAAACAAACTTGACTTTGTGGCTCTTGCCACAGGATGAGTTTGTCAGCTCTGAAGCTCTCCCTTCTCATCACAGGCTGCAAACACGCTACTTGACTTTTGTAGGCAGATTATATTTACATCTTTACTAAATTTCATTTTAGCTATCAAAGTTTTCTGTGATACACTAAGCCAAGCTATGCCTTTGGCTACTGCTACAAGAAATAATAATATTGCAAATTATGAATCCACACTGCACACTTGTCACTAGGTGATGGTACACTGACTCAGTTATAGAGGTCTCAGCTGCCATTAAGGTTACACACAGCTACTTAGAAAACATTATCTAAAGCAAAGCCAAAATATTTTGATTGCTTCCTTTCACAGCAAAATGGAACATTATAACTATGTAAAGTTATAAACAATGACACAGAAATAAATAACTCCATAAGAAAGCCCCACAATTTCAAGCCAACAGTAGATCATTAGAGAAGAATTTTGCCTTTTACCGGTAAACTCTAACTTTCCCCATCTGCTCCCTTCTAATGAGAATGAACAAGATAAAAGCATCTCTAAAGAAGAATCATAGAACAGTTTGGAAAGGGCCTTAAAAATCATCTTGTTCCAACCCCCCAGGCCACGGGCAGGGACACTTTCCACTAGATGAGGTTACTCAAAGCCCCATGCAACCTGACCTTGAACACTTCCAGGGATGAGGTATCCATAACTACCCTGAGTAGCCTGCTCCTGTGTCTCACCTCCCTCATAGTGAAGAATTTTTTCCTAATGTCTAATCTAAATCTCACCTCTTCCAGCTTAAAGCCATTACTTCTTGTCCTATCACTACACGCCCATGTAAAAAGACCCTCTCCAGCTTTCCTGTAGGCCTCTGTCAGGTATGGGAAGGCATAAGCTTTTCACTAGATGCTTAGGAAAGATCAGTAAGTTCTGCCAAAATGTTCGCTATCACACTGATGGAAGTGGTGGGCTCTTGCCTGTTAGACAAGGCAAATAAAAGGACAGCATTCCCCTGCTTTGTATGAACAGTTTGAACTATGTATGGTATGTTCTTGCTCATTACACAAATACCTCAAGATCATCTGTATGCCACAAATATTTTCCAATACAGATCCCTGCCAGGACATGCTCCATTTCAGTAATCCCTCAGAGCCATTTCAGCAAAATAGGGTTGGCAGGCAACAAAGATTCAAAAACTCGAGGCACATTTCAGCTACGTATGTGCACAGTATGTCGGAGCTGCTCTTGCACTGATCACAGAAGTCCACAAAAAACCAGAAATCCACAGCTGTGGGACTCTTGAAGGAAAGGAAGCTAACGGAGCTTGGCTTATTTAGCTTCACATAGGGAAATTAAGAAGAAATAGGGTCACTCCTTGCACGTGACGCCGGGCAACATGTGACAATGGAGAGGAATTAGTTGAGACAAAAAGACACATTGGCCACAAGGAGACATGTATAAACTGGCCATTGTAAATATATTATAGAAACTTTCTATAGGTTTCTAAGTATCAGACGTGTATTATATGTTACTATTACAGCTTTCCAAAAGTAAACGGAACAGAAATACTGACTACTTGTCAGCTGAAAGTTTATTAAAGGAATTACACAATCTACAGCACAATCTGGGACCCAAGAAATCCTTTCTACTCCTCTGCATGGAAATTTTAAAATGAACTAGTTAAAATAAAAATAAAGCAATTAAGCTGTAGAATTGTTTGTGTTTGTTTGTTGTTGTTTTTTTTTTTAACCTCGGCTTGCTTTTTAAGCAGGGAATGCTGAAAACAGTATCAGATATTTTGGTTTTACGTTAAATTTAATCTCGTCCTTTTTTCCCCCCCATTTTGTTTTTTTTTTATGAGTAAGAGATGTGACAAAAAAAATTCTCACTTAGTACTGAAAAAGTGAGCAGAAATCTCAGACAAAAAATATTTCAACAAGCTTTACAATTAGACAGCACTTCTTCACATTAAGACATGTTACTCAAGATGACCATATTGCTTCCTATATAAAAACCTCAACACTTAAGTTCAAGCCAGTGAGGGCACAATTATGTTTTCTTCACAAGAGGTTTTTCCTATAATCAGAAAAAGTCAAGCAAGAAGATATTACACTTTCATAATTAAGCCAAGAACATGAGCTAAAGAAGAAAAAAAAAAAAATTGCCAGTGAGTTCTCAACGTTTCCAGAAGATGCATGTAAGTGAAAGTGGGATTGCTTGAGAAAATGGGAAGCAACCAACAGCAAATCATATGCTCAAGCAAATGAAGAACCTAGAAATGTCTTATTTGTGCATATTGCCATGTATTAGAGTAAGCATAATACAGCACTTCCAGCTCTAGTGATATTTATAGAATGATCCTTTCCAAACCACAAACAGATTAAAGAACAGACTTTAATTGTTTAAAAAGGATTTTTACTGCCTTCTAGAAGAAGGCAAATGTTTTGTTTTGTTTTTTTACTAACTGGAAATGCATTTATCCAATATATCAACAGCTTTCTATGGAGTACATACAGATCTGTAGCCACCTCAAAAAAGAAAATTACTTATATCCCTTACTTGGAGCATGGATTCACTGCTGTTTAAAACTGGAAATGTAGTATTGTGGGACATTAAACTATTAAATCAAGAACCACATATGAAAGCAAAACAGGCTCTGTTAGAGAAAAATATTCATACTCCATATACCTTATATACAGATATAGCAATAAAACCCTATTGAACCTGTTTTAGGCAGTACCGTAAAACTGTGCTTCAAAAGACCATAACTGAACTGCACCAAAACAAGTCTTCTCTCTGCACCTTGTACTTTGCAAGAAAGTTAACTAGAATGCAGATTTTCCTATTTTCTTCCACTTAATAGGTAAATGAGCCAACCCTTTTCATTCTAGGGCTCCATAATTAAAAGCAAACTTTGACAAATTCCCTCCTCTGTAGTAGTTTGGGCTATGCCTTTTTGACTTTTATGGGGGGAATACAACAGCAATTCTAAAGACTATAAAACCCATCTCTGAGGCACTCGTCCTCCACCCCCATCTCCTGTTGGCACAAGAGTCCTATGAAAGAGCGACTGCGTTGGAAACTGCATCTGTCTGTGTCCCAGCCAAGTGTTGTCAAGACAGTCAATGCAAACGCCTACCACAACAATCTCTCCTTTGTCAGTCACAGGGATCCCATGAGAAAGCACCAACCAGTCTAGGAATTTGGCTCAAGGTAGTGTTAGACAAGCCTGAAAAACAAAAAATAAGGGTCAGACTTTATTTAGATTGACTGTAGAAAACCGGAACTAACAGCTCCATTCCGTCAATGAGCTTTTAAAACTGTGTGGTGGCACAAGTTGTCTTAGTGCAGAAAGACAAAATTCACCTCTTAACCCTTTCTACTCAGCCGTTACTGGCTCAGTTTGTATTTATTAGCTTGGGAAGATTAATTGTAATGCACAAGAGATCAGATTTCCAAGCCAGAAGGGGAAAAATACACTTTACTACTATCTAGCACAGCTGAAGCCCCGTGACCTAGAACTTCAGGAAAGCATACTCCAAAGAATTACAAGTTATATCCAGAACTAGATTCCAGGATTTCTTATGTACAAAACCAACACTGATCTACAGCAACTTTCCACACATTTAGAAACGCATTTCCAGAAACCGTACCAGGAAAACATACATATAAAACCACATACAAAGCCCACTACTTTGAGCAAACTCAGTCTGTAGGCAGAGCATTTTAATGTGATGAGATGCCAGAGAAGAGGAGGAACACAGAACACAGCAATTGGCAGGAGTCTTGAGTTTCGCATCAATCTATTTTCCATTTTCAGTTTTATCCAACAGGGTTATTTCTGTGAAAGAAATCATTTGCTCAGTTACTTTACAGTGAATAATCAGAAAACCTATGTCCTCAAAAATGAATATGTAGATTTTTAACATAAAACCTGTCCTGTATTACCAAAGCTAAAAAAAAAAATGCAGCTTGGAATTTGTTTATAGCCAAACACACAAGATTCTGGTCTTTGTACTCATCTGTAAGTTTTAAGCAATATGCTTAAACAAGCACTATGTTTTAAATAAGCATGCGTTAAATTTAGAACTTCTGAAAATAAGCTTTAATTGCTGCAATATTCTCATCCTCCAGTCTCTTATTTTCATTTAGAGAGAGATATATTTTCCATATACCTGCCATACTTTTACAAAAAACCTCAAAAAAAAGGAGTTAAAAGGAACCACCTGAACACTCAGGTAACCTGCACTTGAACAAGCTCAGATATATATGAACTGTAACATTTTAGGCTACTGATCAGTTATTCAACCAAGTTATATCACCAAAAGGAGGTTCCCTTATTCCTTCTTCCAGATCCTTCTCACTTTAACCTTCCCCTCCTACTTGTTTCTTTGCTGCAAATACTGCTTGAAAATTAAGAAATCTGAGAAAACTATGTTATTACCCTCTTCCCACATTCTCTTAACTTTTTAGGAGAAAAAAGTGACAAACAAGATCTATTTTCATTACAGCATATCTGCTTGTAAAATAAGAAAGGCTTTCTAGAGCTTAGGGTCAGAAGTACCGTTGGATGCATCAGCTTGTTATACTGAACACCACAAATTAATAACCTTTTTCCTGAGGACTCTGAAAGCAAGACAAGGAATTTGTACATGGCTAACAAATACTGCTTGTGTACATGACCTGCCTTGGGCTGGACACCTCAAGAGACCTGCCACTTTCTTTAATGGTGGGAAGCACAACTAAATGGTTTGAAGAGCTGCACTGTTCACCTTCTTTCAATTTAGAACTTCTGCCAGTGGTTCTAGTTATGCCTCCAAGCTGGGTTTGCATGGCAATGTTTTAGAAGCCACTCGTTGATTCCCCGAGTTACAGTGAGAAGCTGCTAGAAACTTCACCCATATCTGATAGAGCCAATGCCAGCTGACTTCAGGACAGACTAGCTGCTGGCCCAGGCAGAACCAGTGATGGTGGTAGAGCCTCTGGACTAACACATTTAAGAAGTGGGTATGGGGGGAACCTGCACAACAGCAGCTGGAGAGAGGCTTGAGAATATGAGAGCAACAACTCTGGAGACAAGGTCAGTGAAGGAAAGGTAGGAGGTTCTCCAGGCACTGGAGCCAAGATTCCACCGTGGGGTCCCCCTGCAGCTCACGGAGGTCCACAATGGAGCAGATATCCAGCTGTAGCCCGCCAAGGACCCCACACCAGAACAGGTGGACACCTGAAGTATTTCATGACCCCACGGGAAGCCTGTGCTGGGGCAGGCTTCTGGCAGGACCTATGGAGAAAGGAGCCAAAACTGGAACAGGTTTGCTAGTAGGACTTGTGAGCCCACAGAAGGGAACAACACTGGAGCAGTTTGAGAAGAACTGCTGCAGTCTATGGGAAGGACTGACACTGAAAAAGTTCATGGAGGACTATCTCCTATGGGAGAGACCCCACACTGGAGCAGAGGATGAGTGTGAGGAGTCCTTCCCCTGAGAAGGAAGGAGAGGTAGAAACATGTGATGAACAGACCACAACCCCCATACCCCATCTCCCTGTACCAGTCAGGGGGAAGAGGTAGAGAGATCAGGAGTGAAGTTGAGCCTGAAAAGAAGGGAGGGGGTGGGAGGCAAGATTTGTTTTTTTATTTCTCACTAAACTAGTCTGATTTGATTGGTAAACTAGTTTTCCCATGAGCCAAGTGTGGTTTGATGGTAACTGGTGAATGATCTCTCCCTGCTCTTATCTTGATCCACCAGTTTTTTTCTACCTTAGTTTCTCTTCCTCCCCAGTCCTGCTGAGGAGTGACAGACTAGCTTTGCCAGCCAAGGTCAACCCACCATACTCTCACTCTCTAAATGAGAGGAAGAGAGAAATAACAAAAATTAAAGGAAAATAAAAGAAAGTTAGTATAAGGTACTTCCATGTCAAGGCAGCTAAGACACTTAGTCTCTGCATACTGTCAAGGTACAGTTAGTGTTTAAGGTACCTGCAAATTCTTTGCTTACAGCTCTACCACAGGTATTTTCCAGCCCTTCTTCCTGAGCACAAAATTTGTCCTGTCCAGTACTCTGCCACTGCATCAGCTTGATCCCACTTCATCTCCTGACCTGTTTCACCCTTACAACATTTTGCCATTGCCAGCACCTCACTAAGCACTTCACTGGCACTGCCATCCTGGGGCTCTCTCTATCACTTCTATCTTTCAAAGGCAGTAGGGATTCTGAGGAAAGATCTCCCTTTATCAGCAGTGTTTGTCTCTCCTCCTGTTTGCTCCTGGGCAGTCTTCTTCAGCCACAAAAAAAAAAAAGTTATCCTCTCTACACAGAGATCTCAACGATTTGCCTCCTGTTCCAGGCCTCCCCTTATCCAAACTGGAAATTTCAATTCTCTTGACGTTTCCTTGGAGATACACAGCTACAAGGTTAAGCTCTACACAGAGCCAAACAAACCTCTTATCTCTCCTCCCACAAAAGGCTTTCCCAAGAAGCTCTTCCTTTATTAGCCAGCACCCTGCCAGCTACCCAGCCTGCAGGCTGATCATGATATTTAACAAGAATCTGTAAGTCTAAATCCTGTAGAAAGAACATGCATAATATACATGAAATGGAGTGTTCACCTTCTGACCTGTCAGACAACTAACATGCTCATGACCTTCCTTTTCTTGGGCTTCAACCAAGAAAATCTGACTTTAAGAAGTATTTCTGAAGGGACATAAGCAATGGTCATCTCTCCTGCGATGATATCTTGCCATTTTAAACTCGTTTGATATTTAAGTAATGTGAAAAGCCTCAAACTCCTTTTCCATAATTTTAATAACTTTCTCAGCCTCTTTTCCCTTGATCTTTTTTTCACCAGTGTTTAAGAGCTAGTTGCCTGCTTCTGATCAGCCAGTGACAATGTCCTCCATAAGCAAAAGTGATCTGTCTCAGAGATGGACCTGACAGATCAATCCACCTGACCTATTTTAGATATTCATCTTTGGATAAAATTAAGTCTGTCCTAAAATTATCTGGACAGGGATCCAATAATAACAAATAAAACAAATGCAAGGAAAAAAAGTAAATAAAAGTTGCTCATACCGCAAGCTTTTTGCATTAAATCTTTACCAAGAATTTTTTAAGCACTAATAATTCTCATGGCTCTTTTTCTATACATCCTGCAGGTTTTCAAAAGACCTTTTAAAGATGTGAAAACTAGGACCAGACACAGAATTTGAGTATTACTGCCATTAATGCCATGCAAAAAGAAAAAAGTTTACTTTATATATCCCATCTGCCAAGTCCTCTCTTCTCTCCTTGCAATGGTGCACTGGTAACTTAAAGTCCTCTATTCATCCTGATCCCTAGTACCTTTGCAGAGTTGCTGCTTTCCTGGATGCAGTCTCCCATGCTATGGATGTCCACAAAACTCATCTCTCAGAAATTTGACTGCATTCAGCCACACTCTTCTTACCTGCCTTTGGTTTTACTTGTAAAAAAGAAAGTAATTAATTGTGACTGCTCACTTATCATAAAAATCTGGAAATAACAGACTGGTAAACACCATACTTGGCTTGTTTTTTTAGGTTTCTGTCCTACAAATGAAATTGTTAAATGGTGTCTGGTCCAGGCCCAGTCCTTCTGGACCATCTTGATTCTCACTTTTTTTCTCAGACATCTACTCGTACATATCTTACAGTTAGCGGCTGCTCCATTCACCCGATGTGCTTTTGCTCACGTGCTTTAATAGTTTTCTCAACAAGAAAAGCTCTATTGTACAGAGCCACAAGCTGACAGGCAGAACTGGGAAGCCTGTGTCAGGCTCAGCACAGGACTAGTGACAGATGCGGAAAGAAAGTTTGTGGGATCTGCTCTGTATTTGTGCATCAGCCCATGGTTCAGCTGGTTTTTTTTGTGCCAGCCAAGAGCAGCTAGGAGGCACGAGTGGCTGTGAAACTCACCTCCCTCGACTTCATCCTGGCAGGGCTGATGATGCAGCTCACACAGCCCAGTAGGCACAAGGTCCAAGGATGAAAGATTAAGGATGCTTAAGAAAAGGATGAAGTTTGACACATTATATTCATAAGAGGGAATTTCAGCCTTGGATTCTCACCTTTACTTATGGTGGTAACAATATGTGATTATGCAAAACTTATGTCCTCACCAGCCTCCTTAGCCTAGTTAGGAGGCCACAATTCACACAGTCCTACACTGTCACCCTCACAGAAAGGGGAAAGAACCTCAGGGTGAAAGATGAGATCTCTCAGCAGTGACAGCTCTGCAGGAGCCAAGGACAACGGCACTCAGAGGGAAGTTCTGCTGTGCAAGGTATTTATATGTCTTAAAGTCCTGTAATCCCTATGCCAGAGAGGTTAGACAGAGTAACAACTTGAGACACTTAAGCAGAACTTAGATATACTGTTTAGTGAAGGTAAAAGCACATATGACCTTTGGGTAAAGCTCTTTGCTGCTCAGTTTCAGCCTAACTCCACTGGTCATTTAAGTCAGAAGGCAAAATTCCCATGGACTCCCCAGAGGAGTCTGAAGCTATCCAGCTGCAACAATCCTTCCCCTCCTTTCCTTAAGTTTACATATGCCACATCATTTTCTTTTGGCAAGGGTTGTTCAGGTTACCACAGCTGAACAGTTATTTGTCTCACTGGTTCATGACAGTAAGATTCTTTTTATCAGGTCAGATCAGGTGTGGAAAGCTCTTTAAAGCTTATTACAGAGAGTAGTTACATGATTTCATGAAGACAGAAAAGCTCAAAGCATAGCGATAAAAGGTATTTTAACAGATCCATTCATACTAGTACATGAGATACTGTGTGCTAAAAACAGGGAAATATATTACATTTCTAACATGATAGACCAGAAGATTTAATTACTAGCTTTGCCTTGAACCTGACAGCTATTAATACTCTAGTAACTCCTGGATGCACTTGCCAAAGAAGCCTTGTCATTTTAGATTTGTAAGAAGAGGTGGTCATAACTTGGATTTAACCATCAGGTTTACTTTAATATATGCAATAGAAGAGCACACACTAAGTCTTCAAGAGAAGAAAACTACACACTCACACGGCTCATTAAAAAGGCGGAATGGAAAATGTCTTCCCTGTATCTATTTTTCCCTCCAGTGAAGAACAATCAAAACCTACTGTTAGTACAATGAAATCAGTATATCATATTTGTCTTACTGGAGAAGGTTTTGCAGTCCTTCCAGATGATTTTCAAATGTAGTAAAGTTGATGAAATACTGTATGGATTCTTATAAAAAGGGTGATATAGGTAGGTGATACTGTGTAGGAAAAAAAGCTTTTTCCACGTGACTTTCTATTCTAGTTTCTTAAGGGGAAATATTAAAATAATTTTACTAGGATTTGGAAGGAAATGCAAAGTTGTGTAAAAAAGTCTAAATTCTGAAAAATTTCTATCCATCCCTTAGACATGTATGACAGCATAGATAAGTTTAATTCCTCCATTTTAAAATATTTTTAAAGCTATTATTCACTTGAAGTACTAGACAGAAATTAAACAGGAGACTAAGGACAGGTTCAGCCTGACCTACAATTCCATAGATTTAACATGACCTCATTTTGACAGTCAGTCATAAAGGGACCAGAAAAGTTAGTGCTCATCTCAGGCACTTTGAAACAAAGTATTTTACTGGAAAAAAAGATAGCTTTCTTTTAATGCAGGAAATTTTCATTTTAAATGCCCTAGATTTGCATTCCTGTAGTCCTGAAGCACTTGCATTCCCACTTGAAATATGAACACTCGAGAGATGGACCAAGTGAAGAGAAATACACAGGGCAACCCCTTTCAGACCACAAAATGTCCACACAATATGGGGCAGTTGTATCTCTATTAACCTCTGTACCTCTGCATTTCATATAGTCTATGGCCAGAGGGACAGACTTGGCAATGGTTTGATCTCTGATGACTGGTAGCAAGCTACACAGTCAAAACAAGGTCAAAATAGGAGGCAAGAAGAGATTGTTATGATAGCATTATGCCAAAGAATATATTCCCTACATCCCCAGAATTCTGTGGGGGCACTCTTTCTATGCCTGTTGGGTTAGAGCTGTACTGCAACTGCCATTGATCTTCCTCTGCATCTTGTATTTTATTAACACATTTACCAAAGGCATAATATTGGTCAAGAGAGGACTATGGGCCTTTTGATGGAAAAGGGAATTTGATATGCTATTTATCTTCAGTTTTCAACCTCAGGTTTCCCATGTAGCCTCAAAACCAAGCCAACCAACACTCCCCTACACACACAGGGAGAAACCATAAAAGATGAGAATGATCTGAACAAGAACTGTCAGGAAGGAAAATACAGCTCTGTATACAGGGTACACAACCCCTTCTCTGTGTATGCTGCTACTCATTTACAGCGTGGCATGCGACGCTGCAATTCATAACACCACAGTAGTCAAAGGCCCCCATTCAGCCTGGCTGCCTCCATGGCCAACACCAGACAATTCTCTGACAAGGCTCTGAAATAACTTGCATCTTCCCTGTCATACAGTACTCATTTACTGACAAACCCAGTCTTTACACATTAAGAGTTCACCCCCTTTTAAGACAGATCTTCAGATGCACAATGCACTTGCCCATTTTGAGACAGATTGCCCTGAAGCTACTCTACTCTCTTTGCATTTGTGTACTTTGCATATGACATTGAGGGGAAAACCAATATATTTACATTATTTTTTTTCTGAGGAATTCATCTTGTTTGCCTTGACAGTTCCATTATATGACTTAAGTTTTAACATCCACAGGAAATGTCAGCATCCAAAATTGGCAAGTATTTTGGAAATTATTTATGCAAAGTATCCCTATTTCAACATATCCTCATTTCCTTGTTCCAGTGTACTGAATGGACACTGACTAGGAAGAAAAATAAAACTAGGAGATTTTTTTGTAGTAGTATTATGAAAATTACTGTTCCTGGGTTTCTCTAAAACAAGTTATATTAAAAAAAAAAAGTTCAGGCAAATCAAGGAATCTTTTCTGATCCTTACAGACTTCCCATCACTGTAGGAACATAATAGTTTTAAGTGGCAGGAGCCACCTTAATGTAAGAGAAAGTCAATTTGGCACTGATATTCCCTAAGTATATAATGACTCCATCACAGAAGATACTGGTATAATGAAGCCAAACTGAGCATTTATAAATGCATCAAAACATGATCTGCTTAAATCTGATGCATGTGTTCAGAAATAAGATGTCCATACCAAATAGAAGCATAAGCCTTTTAAATTATTTTTTATTTTCATGTTACAGCATTTACCATCTTCAAGTACTAGAGTTCTGCATACCATCACAGAAATAATCAATGCTGTCATGAATGTATGGGAGAGACCTCACTTCTGATTTTCTCCCACTTAAGTACTGAAACATTTGGACAGCAGATAAAGACTTCAGCTGACATGAAACACCTAAGCTCAGCTCCACAGCTCCTATAATGAGCATTTCCCACGTTTCTTGGAAGATTTACTTGCTGATGGTCTGGTACTAACTACCTACAGCCTTTCACCAACTTTTAAGTGCAAAGATACCTACTGCCTTCTCAATCACCACTAAGTACCTGTTCAGAGGTGGGCCATTCACATTTAGTTTCAGGCAGCTCTCTGTACATACTGCAAGCTGCTCTCTTACATCAGACGAGCTGGTTTTCCCCTTCCCCTCCCAGAGGGTAGGCAAGCAGCCTGCTACACACAATGGAATGGGTCATTTTTACTTGCTAGCAGTTTTACACGAGCTTCCCAGTAATGCAGGCAGTTACACAGGGATGAGAGAGAGCTGCTGCTTGTAAAGCAATTAAGTTGTACTTCACTTAAAGGTTATTTTCTTGGTTTCCTTCAGACTGCCTCCCTTCCTCAAGATTACCAACATCTTAGCATAATTGGCAAACATTGAAGAAACAAAAACCAAAGTCCGTAAAAAATTTATCAGAGAGCTTTAAAGGATAAAAGATCTAAACCTTACTGCAGCCTAACAGATTTCTATTGCCTTTCATTTAAATATACTTCTCTTAAGTTGCTTTGACTGTAAAGACTATTTTTTAAGAACAAGAATTTCCTCTTTCACATTCAACTCCAGATATTGTGAATTCTTTAAAACCTCCACAGCTAGTAGGGCTGGACAATTTCCGTATCACCCATGTTACGGGAATCTTACGAAAACTCCCTTAATATTTAGAGAAGTGGATTTGCATGTTAGTTGAGGTGACTTTAATAGGACATCCTGATGTGCATATCCACATATTGTTTTACACTGGCACTCTCCAACTTGTAATTATAGTAACACTCTGACCAGCATATGTCTTTTCCTCCAAAAAAAGCACCATCCTTGCCATCCTTCCACAGTTCAAAAATCAGAATTAGTTGATAACACAGCGAGAAATTAGCTGTTATTTCAAGGAAAATTAGTCACTTCCAAGGGATAAGAAATGAAGCTGTATGAGGAAAGATCCTGAGAAAAAAAAAAAAAAAAGCAGGGATCCTAAATGACCCTGCTGCCCTTCCAGAAATCCCTCCTGAAGTTGCCACTAGCAGCAGTGTTGCCTGCCAGATACATGGTACATCACTATTATTAGCAAAATGAGGGGACATGACCATTTTTCCTTATATTTGGCAGCTATGTTGAATCATTCCACCCAAAAGCAATGAGCCCCATTAACAAAAGGTAACAGACCTGTGTTTCTCTGGAGACCAGTACAGTAGAATCGTGGATGTCAAGAAAACAAAATCCCAACCTAAAAATCACATTTACCTGTAACTATATTAAGGCTTCAAAGCAGTAGTCTAAGTTGAAAGGCAAGGAACACAGCTGTAAATACTAGATTTCATTCAAATCTGTGAACTGCAGCTGTATAAGGAGCTAATGATAATGTGAAGGGACTGGTAAAAACAGCACTAACTGACAGTTTGCTAAAAAAACTATTGCATTCTTCGGATTTATGAGTTGTCTAAGAATTTGTCTTAAGTTGCTGTTCAGCTAATGTGAACTGAAGCTAGAACTACATTTCTGCTCCCTCTAAACTAATAATTTTCAAAGGCAATGTCAACCTGGGACAAGAGATGAAAAAGAAGTGGGTTAGCATCCTACTAACATCTCTTTGCAGATGCAAAGAGAACAGGAAAACGAGAACGAACTGTACACATTTTACCCTAAATAACAATGACTGATTAAATATTTGAGAATGGATTTCCAGACACAAATCCATACAAAGTGCATGGATGATGCTTCTGCCCCAGGGGAACATCACATCATGAAGAAAGAAGATAAATAGGGGAGGTTACATACTCTGAACACTACCAGAGTTGATGCTCAGTGACAGCAGCAATCTGATGCAAGTTAAGCTCTGGCAGCATTTGCTCAGCCAAGCAGTGGAGGTGAGAAAATACAGCAGAGAGAAGGATGAACTCACACAGTGGAGAATGGCTCCCTCAGAGCCACACTGATCCAAAGTACAGAGCACAGACATACCAGAGCCAACAACAGCATGGACAGGTGCCAGGGTCAGCAGCACTATGTAGCGCAAGCCTCACACAGCCCAAATGCTCCTAGCCTAACCTTTCCCAAGGCCGGGGATTGTCACATCACAAGATAAAGAAAAACAAACTAGTTTGGAGCCTTGAGATAAACTTACACCCTGCAAGTGAGTACAGACAGATGAAAACCCATGAACTTAAGGCTTTTAACTGTTTACCATCAGAGATAACACACTGCACCCTTAGGAAGTGGTTAGCATCAACACATGCAGTAACTACAAAGTTCACCACTATGTTGTGCTTAACAGCCTTGACAGACTGCATTTCTCAGTGATTAACAGGAAGAGCTGCATGGTCTGTTTTACCTGAAGCTTTCTGAGGCACAAAGGCTATGACTGCAGTTTGTTCTTAGCAGCAAGTCAGAGCATAGTAGGCTCTTGACCCACTTGTATCACATACACAGCAAAGTTGCCAGTGTCACCTTGAGTTGTCAGAAGCCCTCCTGCATCCTCCCAGACAGCCCCTGCAGCACACTTGTATCTTTCCTGCCTGCACAGCTGTCAAGTCTGGTCCTGAGGATCAGCTGAGAGCAAGCCTCAAGATGCAATGAGCACCAACAGCTCATCGGAGCTGGCACAGGCATCCTGCAGCAGTGACTGTCATTATCCTACCTCTCCCAGCTTACCAGCTGCAGCTAGTGAAACCTAATGGATGTTGTCACTCCAGCTTTTCTAGAAAGTGACACACACACAGACAACACTAGGAAACAATGACTGAAACAAGCATAACCTAGCAATTTAAAGTGGAGAGAAATGTCATCTGCAAGCCTCTCAAAATCTAAGATGTCAACAAATACCAGAAGTACAAATAACATTAGGAAAAAACAACCAGAACACTTAAAAGTTATGGGCTTTGTTTTTAAAAAAAAAAATTAAGTATGGACTGACTCTCCACAAATCTAACACACCTTACACATATCCTCAACACATACATTTGGTCAGCACTTCTTCCACAAAAGAACAGACAGTACAAATCAAAGGTAAGAGCAATGCATAATTAATATAAAGAAAGTAGGAGGAGGTGTTTTCTCCTCTGGGCTGCAAATGCATGACAAGAAATACTTCATACATGAAGGAAGACGATGGTAGAATATTAATCAAACCAGCATGAAGAAACAAAGAGAAAACCATAAGATGTATTCAGCAGATATCAGTGTGCAAAAATGATCAGCTAATTGAAGGGGTCATATGGTAAGTTTATACAAGAGCCTTTCCTTTTTCATCATGCAGTTTCTGCAATATTATGATCAGGTACTTGAGAGTAAAGACTAAACACTTCCTCTTCCTCCATAATCAAAATTGTTACAAAAATATCCAAAGAGGAATTAACAGTCTAATTTAAGATGAGGTCAAAAAATAGAAGCAAAATGTAAGTTGATTTGTAAGCAACTGAACCAGTAAAACCTAGTTTCTTAGGAATGTGTGTCAAACTTATAGGAAGAGTTCAGACTGTAATATCTCTTCAGCAGGAATGATTCCATCTGTCTAAAACAGAAAACTGCCAGAAAACTTGTAGGTTTATTGGAGATAAGCTTCTACCACTCTCAAATGCAACTGGAATTTGTCAGAAGGTTTAGAAGTTATTAGAGCAAGAATGAAAGACATTCACAATGAGATTTGCATGTGATCTCCATTTTCTCAGAAATCCAGGTCAAAAATATATATACACTGACTGCAAATAGCTTTGTCTTGAATTTTCAGTCACTGTTAAAAGATTGCCCTGTTGATGTAAGCCTGACCACACAAGTCGCAGAGCATCGCTCTCATTCCATTTGGATGGATACACTTCTTAATACCGATATAGAGAGACAAAGGGAAAACTGCTCCTGAAAGTAGCAACAGAAGGAAAACCACAGTTAAATAACATTCATTTTCCTCCTAAGAGGACATCGACTAAAGCATCAGGTCCAGAAAATTACAACTGCCTTAAGCAATATGGCATGACCCCTCCTATAGTCCCTAGGCAGAGGCATTTGGGCAGGAAGCAGTCATCTAACAGGTTCATCTATGAGTAAGAACAGACTGATATACCAGAAAGATCCTTTTAAAAAGCTGAAAAAGAACCAGCCCCAGATTCCTCACCATTGAAAGTGTTCAAGGTCAGGTTGGATGGAGCTTGTGAGCAATCTGACCTACTGAAAGACCTCCCTGCCCATGGCAGAGGGATTGCACTAGATAATCTTGGAAGGTCTCTCCCAACTCAAACCATTTCATGATCCTGTGATTCAATAACCTGGCCTCCTCACCTCTTTTACTACCCTACCAGGAACAGACTGAACAGGTCTGCCACAATTTGTGCATAGCAACCAACTGCAACAGAAGGAGGCTACACTGAGCCTGCACTGCCTGGCAAAATGAAAGCATGATTGTCAACATACCCAAATCTGAAGAGGATGTACCTCAAGGGCAATGTGCTGAGAAAAAGACAGACATCAGAAGTCTTAACAACAAGTCCTTCAGGAAAGCCAGTGTGGGTGGGACAGTATGCAATCACTTTGACAATTCTGTCAGATCCACCCCCTACCAGACATTGCTTAGATAAATTAATGGGTAAAAAAGTATTTCATATACGTATATCACATTATATAACTTGGAAAATTATATGTAACTTCTATTTATATATACACACACACATATATATAGATAAAGGAGATCTTCACCTGTGAGATTAAGAAATCCACAGATGCTTCCTTTAGTGGATCCTCACCAGCAACAAAACATGAAGCCTGGTAAACAGCAGTAGCAGAAATAATAAAGATAGGAAGAAGTTGATCACATAGCAGAGTATGGTGGGCCAGTAATGAACTGTTGCCTTAATATATTTTCCTAAATTCATCTTCATATTCCTCACTTGCTAAATATAGAAGTCCCCAAGAGTTAGATGTGTACAACAGGTGCCAGGTATTATCCAATTCTTATGCTGCAAATGACCTACTTACTAGAGGCTGGAGCTGGGATGGAGGCAGGTCAGCTGAAAATTTCTCCAAGAACCAGAGTGATAGCTTTCAGAGACTGTAATTTGTTGTGGAGTTTTATGATAACAAGAAATAACCTCAATATTCCAGAAACAGAAGTCAATAAAATTTCCAAGTGACAGTCAAGAAAAAAAAAATTAAGATTCTGAAAATTAGGAACCTAGCTGCTCACAAGTGAAGTTGTGATCAATGCAAATAAAGCTGATCCCTTTATCATAGTGAAAAAGCCCTATGCTTGAACTTGCTACATCAGAATCCACTATTTTCCAGAAAACCTGCAAGACCCATCTACATTTCCAAGTATTTCTGATGATCATTTAGATTTTATAGGGTAGAAAAAGGCTGTATTGAGTAAGCATTAGTCCATTTCTTCAATAATTAATTTCAGTTCAATATAAGCAGAGTGTAGTTGTATAATTAAACTGTCATAGTGGCACATTGAGGATAACAGAAAAGTATTTTAATGCAAAAAGCTATCACTCAGTTACTATTCTTCAAAAAGATGGAAATGAGGCTATAAAAAGGAAAAACATAATATTGTCTCATCAAGACTAGAACCATCTGATGATATTTTCCTCAGTAAATAAAACTATCAGACACATTGGTTCACTTTCTCTGTTCCTCATTTTCTTCAGCCTTTTTAAGAAAGGACACTTATGGTGTCAGCACCATAAATGACACCATCAGTGAACAATTAAGTTATTTGAAAACCATTCTGTACCAGCACTGCCAGCTCCAGTATTCACTGACTGTACATGAAGAAAAACTGAAAGCATCTCTGATCTAATTTGATTATTAAACAGAAAAAAATCATTCCCATTACTTTACAGCATGCAGCCAGAGGAGCAAGCATCTTTTCAACAGCTCCTCCCAGCCATCAGAAGTAAAAAATAGGAATTATCATTATGATCTTTTCATCTGATCTCCTTCAAAAGGTCACAGAAATATGAACATTATGAGTTCCCATCTGCAAAGCAGAATAGAAAAGGATCTTGTCTTAGAAAAAGGACAGCTGACCACAGCCTGTTAGACACAACAGAATTGCTAAACCATTCAAACTGAGTGGTGGGTTGGTTTGTAATTGTTTTCCATTTCCTTTTCATATCTGCAGTTTAATATAATTAAAGGCAAATCTCCTAATCAAACCATAGACTACTCACTCAACTGCTTAACTACTAATACTACTCCACAGGAAACACTGTGAAAAATAGAGCAGGTCCCGAGTCCCCTGCTACATCAGTTGTCTAGGAGAGAAAGGGTCTGCGTGCACAGATGAAGCCACAGGATGATCAGAGTTGCTTTTTTTTCCCTGAATCAGCACTGGGAGGGCAAACAACAGTTTTCTGCCAGCCTATGAGAGCATTCTTGTAAAGACAGCAGATACACTGAAGCCATTCATATCCCCAGTATGGCACTGCAGCCAAAACTCATGGTTAAGACAACAGCCTTGTCCTTTGGCTTAACTGAAAGTTGTCAGAAGTTTTATAAAAAAATATGCAGAAAATGTGACAAAGACTTGGAATGCAGTACTGAAAAAAACTTTAGAATCAAAAGCAGATAAGCAAAAACATAGTCTTTTAATCCCCAAATTATTGCCTTAATATAATGGAATATGCAAAATTGAGACTGTAAGTGACAATAAATCATAATACTTGACTGTACTTCAAGGGCAAAAATGTACAATACCTGCAGATGATAAACACATTATTTGATCTAGCAGCTTCTTAAACAGGAAGCAGGGCAATTTGGGAGGGGGGAATCGACCCTTTGTTTTATCTGAAGGATGCCTCATTCAAAGTAGTTATATCAGATTGAAACATCCGCTATTGTATTTGTATTTCAATCACAGATGGTTTCTCCCCCTCATGAACAATATACAGACTGCATGAGAGGATAATGAGACATGATGACTAGGGAAAGCAGGGGTAAAGGAATAAGCTTCATACTGAAAAAAAAAAATAAAATCCTATCTTTTTCACACAGATCCTAAGCAAAGGTAAAGATTTTCCCCCAACACCATCACCCTTTTCTCACTTGATCTTGCTTCTGTTGGGTATTTAACAAACTTCAAGTCAGGCGACTTTGTCTGATGACCTAACATAAACAGCAGATAGTTCTATAAATTCTCCCATGCTGTAAAATCCCATCTAAGTACAGAACAGTCTCTATAAAGGCACAAATATGCCCCCCAGCACTTCACATCGCCAGACACCCTTCTCCCTCCTCCCCCACCTTCACTACGTCTCCTGACACAAACGAACAGAAAGGGCAGCAACCGGGAGTTTGACTCCAAACTCCTGATACAATCTCTCCAGTAGCACTCTGCCCAGGAACATTGTAACTTCAGCTGCAGCCACTCCTGGGGCAGCACTGATAAGCTCAATGCGGAATGAAGCAATCCATTTCACAAAGTAAACGGCTGTTTAGCTACGCTGAAACAATATAAACAAATGGATCTATTTATAAATTGACATTCATGCGTTTTGCAGAACAGAGAATAATATGTTCCTGGACAGAAATGACAGTATTTCCAAGAATACAATGGAAATTCAAACAGTTTGCACCGTCTTCCACCAGCCCACCCCTGTAAGACTCCCTGTTCCAGTCCTCTAGAAGCAATAAACCCAGTGATTCAGGGCCTGTTTTTTTTTTTTTCAGGAATAAGATACTCTCGAATTAAAACGACACTGAGAATCCTGGGGGGTGGGAGGCAACCTCATTATCATACATATACTTTATTCCAACATCTCAAAAAAGTCAGTAGTAGCATCTCTTAAGAGCAGTGGGGGAAGAAAAAAAATTACAAGCATGAAAAAACCGAGTCCTACTCCTACTTCTTCCACCCCTGCAACCCAAACAAACCAATTCCTCCTCGAACTGCACACTTCATTTGTACCTCAGAACATTGGCAGTGGATGCCAATCCACAACCCTCTTCATTTAATTATTTTCACCCCCTCGAAGAGTGGCTATTGCACTCCAAGGCACCGAACAGAAAGCTTTAGTTCATTTATGGAAATCACAGAACAGAAAACACGCGAGTCTAAGTAACTGTCTTCCTCACGCCCCCGACCACACCGGCTGGAAGCCGCACAGCACCCTTTCCTCCAAGCCAGCCTGCAGTTTGCCATACCTCCCTTACTACAGCCAGGTACCGCTCCCAAAAACAAGCGCTCCGCCGCCCCGCAGACACCCCACCTCGCCGGTGAGGGGCACCCACCGGAGCGGCTGCCGCTGGGCGCCGAGGACAGCCTCCCGGGAGCAGAAAGTCATCGGCAGCAGAACGAGGGTTGTTTCTGCCCTTCCCGCCTCCCCAGGAGGCGGCCCGCGGCCCGCAGGAGGCCCGCAGCCCACCGGCGGCGGATGCGCCAGCCGCCCTGCGCGGGTAGCGGCAGGCACAGCAGTCGCCTTAAGGGGATGCGGGTGCCCCGCCGCGGCTGGGAGAGGAGACACCCCCAGCCCCGGAGCTCGGCAGAGCCGAAGGAGATACCCCCACCTCCCGGCCGCACCCCTCACTGCTGCGCCGGCTCCCCCCGCGCGCTGCCCAGGACACCTTACCCGGCTGCTACCGCCTCTGCCTGCGGAAGGCGCGAGGCGCCCCGCGCTATCCCGCCGAGCCGCGGCAGGGCGCCGCCTCCCCGGGCATGGTCTCCACGCTCCCTCAGCACCGCCAGCCGCGGAGCCACAGCGTGCGGGCGGCGGGCGCCGCTGCCGGGCTTTTCTCCGGCGGGGGCGGGGGCGGGCGGAGGCGGGCGGGCCGCAGCTGGGCGGGCGCCATTAAGCGCCGCGGCGCCGCCACCGCCCGCCCGCTTTGAAGCGGCCGCCCCGCTCGGCCGCGCCGGGCACAGCGGCGCCCCCTGGCGGCGGCGGCGGGAGGCGCCTCCCGCGCGGCAGGATCAAGCGGGGATCCCGGGATTTTCCGCTTGGCAGCGCCGGGCGTGCTCCCTGTGCTGGCCCCGGCAGCGGCGGGACAGCCTCCCTCGGCGGGCCGTGCTGCCGGCTTTGTTTTAACATTTTTCAAGGGAACGCATCTCAGGTTGCCCTCGCGTTGCGGCCTCGGCCCAGCAGGTCATTGAGCGGCAGGAGAGGAGCAACGGGGGATTTTACAAGGGAGGGCAGATGGGTTAACCTTGCTGGCAGAGAAGGGAAGAAGGGAAGAAACGTAAGGAAACCATGAAGGTCACGGCTGTTTTGCAAGCACTGTTTAGCAAAAACAACTGCTTTCCTGTTGTGGGTTTATATATGGAGCAATGACCGGCTTTCTTCCTTAACACAAAAGGAAAAACACCGAGCTGCAGCCATGAGCAGGAGCTGTCTCGTTGATTTACTAAAAGGCAGCTCAGGCCCTTGCCTGAGCCATAGCAGGGGTGACACGACACAGCAGTCCCTGGGGGGCACATTGCAGAGGTTGTGGGGTCAGGGAAGGCAGGATGCAGAAAGCATTTTGCTGCAGCTCTGCTCCTGGGCACCTTCGCTCCACTAGAATAAGCAGGAAAAAACCTGGCAAAACCTCCCCCACACACACACAAGCGATTACTGTGAAAAGCCCCATTTCACGTTTTCTAGTATAATCAGTTTATATGGCAGCCTTAAGACAGGAGATGAGCTTGAGAGGCCGCTTGTCTTTATGTCTCTAAATTGACCAGCTTTACTCTCTTATTTCTGGGAACAGAAGATAATATTTTTTTCTCCTCCGATATTTATGGACAGTTGTGTCTTTTTTTTTTAATGGCTGTCATCTGAACAGCACAAGGTATTTCAACGGTCTTCTCCCAGCACATCCCAGTCCACTCAAGCATGTAACAAATGCTTTTCATCACAAGGAGAATCAACACTATTGTTCTCCATTTCGGCCTAGATGCTGCCTTTGGCACCATGCAAGCAGCCCCCTGTGCTAAATGCAGACTGCATCCAGAATTATTGCTCTCATGTGAATGCGGTCACACATTCTGCTTTTACGGTTCCGGGTTATAGTTAAATAAGTTACAGGCAAACTTTAGGAAATAAACGCATTTATTGAAATGTGCAACACAAAATATTTTGCACTAATTATGTGACAGTAATGTTAAAAAATTCATAATTTTCAACATTCAAAAATACATCAAGCATCCTTCACACTGGAAAAGAAGGCATCTTAAATGGACGGTTTAATTCATTACCCAAGGTATATTCATTATAATGGTAACTGAAGGAAGTAATTCTCCCAAATGCTAATTTTCTACAATTTTACAAATATGAACAGCTGCATAATGCTAGAAAGCCACAGTGTAACTCCCTTCCCAATTCAGCATCTTTAGGAAATACTTAGCTGCAGTACTATGAGATTACACGTGACAATACAATTAAGCATATCTGTGTTTACAGGACTTGAATTTAAATCCTGACTCTTCAGGGTAACAATGTGCATGTCTTCAAAGTGTGGGAGTAGCCCTGTTGAATTCAGTATTATTTTTTCCAGTCCCATGCTGAAAGTTAGGTCTAACTTCAGAATGAAAGTGTGAAGTCCATTTTTGGTCCAACATGAATTATGTTTATAGATTAAAAAAAAACAAACACAACAACTATAAAAAAACAAACCATGGGTAATCAAGCTGTAGCCCAAGAAAATGTTGAGATTTTACACAAAAGTGAATTGTGCATATAGCAATAGCTATTAACTTCAGTGATAGTCTGTCAAACTGTGTTATGTCAAATTCTTCATTTCCAATATACATGACTGGAATTTCCTTTGAAAAAGCGTATCACACAGAGCAGAAACTTTTTCTTAACTATGTATGGTAGCAAGAAGCAATGTAAAATCCTTAATATTTTAAGAACTTAGAACCTTCTGATAAAAACCCTCTTCAATGTCTTTACATTTTTTACTGGATTTTCACATTTTGAGCTTCCCTTTGTTTATCCTACAACTTCCCCTGTAGGCACAGAGGATCTCTTCCAGCAAAAGAATAACCATTTACCAAGTAAAAGGCAAAGAAAAGAATGGCAGGATTTCTGCATCAGTATGGGAGTTTCTCCACCTCACATCTGCGTGCTGTGGTACAGCTGGTATATTCTGCAGAAGCAGCAAGCTGGTAGATTTACTGGTACATTGATGCATTAAATCTTTCCCCATGCTGGGACTGAGCCAGAAGCAAAGGAAAAGGATTTGTTTCTATCATGCAGTGTAGATGCTGAAGAAGAGGCTAGCTTTAATATCTGAGCAATGGGAACATAGAGGATGTCAAACCTCGCAGTTACATACATTTGCACTGCTCACAGTTGCTACTCAGGCAGAACTCCAACTGAGGTCAGTGAAAAAACTGCCAAAAGACTGTGGGGTTAATGTGTGTGGGCCACATTTTAAAATGTCACTTAGTATTAAGTACAAGCGAAAAGAAACCCTGAAATGTAAGTGTCTAGGAAATGTGATTGAAAAATGGAAAATACAAAGAGACAAAAGAGTACCTCTGAGACAGAATATTTAGTTAGGATAGTAAAAAATAGAAACTGGAGGAATTATAAATGGAAATATTTTCACAGTGTATTCAGAGATGCTCCTTTCTTTATTCCGAAGTAGCAGCTCCTACTTAAGCACTTTCCCCTCAATTTTGAAGATGCATTAAGTCAATGCTAAACATTTCTCTCTAAAACCACTTCAAAAAAATCATCTATCAGAAAAATGAAAAAAAGGTGTCATTTTCTCTACGTGGTACATTAAATGCCTGCTGGCTCCCAGCTTTTGCAAATATTTAAACATGTGAGACACTCCTTGACTTGCATGGACAGGATGAACGAGTAAGTGCTAGTTCTCTTCTGCTTTGTGCAATGCTGAGCTTCGTGCCCTTCATACAGAGCTTTGCTCTTTGGGGGGATACAGGGTGGAGGGAGGCATGGGACTCATTAAATTTGGAAAACTGCAATTAAAAGCTGTAACAATTGCTAGAGAACCAAGAATGAAAGGAGTAATTTAAAATACTGATCTTGCAGGGTTTTTTGACTTTTCTCTATTTCATGTTGATGCTGCCAGGCCTCAAAAGCAGACAGCTATCACAAAACCCGATTAGTTTCATTTAATACCTGCACATTTCTAACCAGCAACCAAGAATGATTACTGAGCCAAGAAACCTTTAAAACTTTGTTGTTTGTAATTCCATGGCTTAGCAAAATAAAACGCATGTGAATACCACAGCCAGCATGCAACAGAAGATGTGTCTTAGGTATGCTACACAGTATTAATTAATTTCAGAAAGTATCTTCAGCAGAACTGTATGTTTGGGGAGAGAAAAGAAAGTTTTAAAAATAATAAATCAGTATTTGCAGACAAAAGAAAAACGGAGGACATTATTAATAAAATGCAAATATTTTTTTCACTGTAAATATTTGTTAGGAGTAAGGCCATTGCAAATGTGAAATAAGTTGCTTATCATTGGGTAAAATTTCCTTTTATATTTTAGGATAAATAATATATTCTTTCATACTTAAAAATAAATTTTCACAGAAAATTACACCACCCAACATCCTTGCAAATACTGTGTGGGTGTATGGAGTAGAGGGAGAACAAAAACATATGCTTTTACACTTCAGTCTTACAGAATGAGAACCGCCAATTTTTTCATCTTGATTTCCTTCAAAATACATTATTACAGATACTGATTCCTATATTCTGACCTTTTATTATCCCTGAAAAAGGCAGGGCCTGCTTCCAAGGGACTGTGAAGGTGGCCCTCTTGTGATCTGGTGAGGAACTGCGATCCACCTTTCCACATGAACGGAGCAGATCGTTCCATGAGCCGTTTCCAGTTAAACATTACAGCGGTTTATAAGGAATGAGAGATTGGAGTGGGTTTGGTTTTGTTTCCTGGCATGCACACTTATGTGTTATCTTAAAACTGTTTCCTATATGACATTATATTAACAATTTGCCCTGAAGTCCTTCATACAATGAACTAGAAAGTTGATTTCACAGATACATTTATATGAAAGCTCTGAGCTATTTGGTAATGTTCAACCAAACAATAGATAAGAACATAATCTACATTCTAAAAATATTCAACACATTTGCATACAAAGTTATGCTAAACATCAAGGTAGGTAATATACCAAGTGTAGTTAAAAGCATTACATACATACATATATACACACCTATGTTATTTACATAATTGACCTGTTCTAGTTCAGTATATTGAGTTACCAGTCCAGTTTCATGTCTGCTTTGCTCCACACATACTTTCCTCCTCTCTTTAGGAACATCTTCTCATCAAATCCACTGAATTTTATGGCTGCTTCTACTCCAACATCTAGGATAGACTTGGAAGGCTCTTTCCGTCCATTTGTACAGTTTAGAAAACGCATCTGGATCATCAACAGATAAAGACATTAGAAAGTCAATTTGTGAAAGTTTTGGTTTTTTTTTTTCTACAGAATTAAGCGAGTTGCACTGCAATCCCACAAAAACCTCTGTAAGTGCATGAACAGTTTCACTGTAGTCCTCAGAAGGCTCATGGTTAGACACACTGACACATCTTGGCAGTCACAAAGCCATACCTTAAATCCTGAAACTTAAATGTCTGCTCTTCAGTTACATGTAAACTAAGTTAGAAAGCTCTCTGAAACTTAACTTACAGGACAAGTTCTGTATTTTTAAATCAAAGGAAAACAGCACAGATGTCCTGCAAAGAAACACATCTACACTTTAAGATTTGCTCTTCCCTTTAAACATACTAAGAACTGGAACATAAGTATTATTACCTCAGGAGAAATTGCCATCAGGTTCCATGTATAGTTCTCAGTATGTTTGATGGGAAAAAAAATGTATCTGTCCTTTGCACTACATGATAAAATTATTTTATAGAATGCACAGTAAATGGAATTGGTTATTACTCTTGCACACATACATATATGGGCATACAAATAAAAAGACTTACGTATTCATCCAGAATGAGGTATGAATCCCTCATCTGCAACACATCAAAAGAAAAAACTAAATTAATATAGAAAACAAAATTCCATTCTAGTGAAAAATCAAGGAGAAAACTAACAACTATTTGTTTCAAGCCTGATATAAACCGTTGATGCAGGTCGTGCCTTACCACTATTTCAGTGACCTTGGATCAAATTTATAGAAACAAATGACAGGATTACTAGCGTGAGTTAATGCATGATAAACCTTTAATTCTTGGAATATGACCTATGAAGTGTCTACCTGAAATGTGGGTGCCCAGCTGGATAAAGGTGTTTTAAATAATATCCAAGTTTTCAATTAACTGCTACAACAGCAGAACTTAGACTGTTTTGCATAATGAAATGATGATGTAATTTTCCAAGCAAGTGACATGACTATTTAAGCTCGGGTGTTTCTTTATCACCTCAGCAGAAAAAGGTGTTCTCCCAGCTCAAAGGTAATCTCTCAGTTGAAAGAGCTCTCAGATCTGCACCAAGAAATAGACTAACAGTTCAAATAAGACATGTTTGCTCAGCTAATTGGGCATCTCCTTCATGATCCTCCCTAAAATCCTCTGGGTAGTTGGAACTTGTTGCTGTGTAGAACACAAAACATGTTTGATCAATGTGGTGTCCATCTTTTTCACACAGTTTTAACAGATACCAGAAACAGTCTTCTGTAACCAAACCTACTGAGGGAAGTCTACTCTTTTTTGAAGGACTTCTTTCTTTGAAGGAAAAAAAAAGTAGGGCTTCTCATCTAAACACCTTCATTGATGAGTATTCTCTTCTACCAAATGCCTTAACTGCTAAAGTGCACAGTCCTTCTTCTATGTCTGACATAGTAAAGGCAACCCAAACTCCTCACTTGATCTCTCTATACATTAAGAAGCAAACTGTAAATAAAGAGTCTCAATATGTGGAGAGGAAAAGGAACATGAGATTCCTATCTTGGCAATCCTGAACTTAATTCAACTTAGTATCTGCTCACTCAGTTCATAAACTTTCTTAACAATGAGTCTTCTAATTCTCCTCATGCCACGTGTAGGGTCTGTAAGCATTTTACAAAATGTCTTAAGCTCCACCCTTAGGCACTAAAGTCCTTTACTGCAGCTAACGTAAGATGGATGGCAGCTCAGCAAGTTAACTTCTGGGCTCTACAGTAGCACAAGGAGTGGAGTCTCCTTGTGAATGAAGAGCCTGAACATGCAGTCCAAAGGAGTTCAGACAATGTTAAAAATCTTTTACTTTATTGTGGTAGTACCCAGTAAGATCTGTCAGGCAAAAATACTACTTCTTGTTCCCAATTATACCCAATATAATGCTGACTGGGATGACATATTTACTTTGTACAGGCCAATGACACTGAAACCCTATTAGGAAACTATGCTTAGAGTATGACGTGTGTTTACACTAATAGTCAGACTTAACAGGTTTTTGTGCCCTGGTAGGGAAAAGCTGTTTTCTGGAGGGTTTAACTACTGCTTAGAGTCCACCATTCAGCTATAGAAAACTCAGTTTCTCCAGTTTCTGTGCTGATAATTCATGCATACATCTCACTGAGCAGAGGATTCCTGCTGGTTTCCTCAGGATTGTGATCAGTGAGGTTTTACTCTTCTATTAATAACTTTGTGCTCAATAAAAAGCCTTAAAGAAAATTTAAAACCTTGGCTTTCACCATAAAAAAAGCAGTTGCTGACAAAGTTTTACTGTATCTCTTGTAAGCCAATACTACTAGGGAAAGTGTTAATTGCCATTAAAGCTTCTAGCTCTTTTCCATCTTTCCAGCTTCACTTACACATCAAGTTACAAAAGGACAGTTTCAATTTTACCTTCTGATTAGATTCTGGTACCAAACAGGAGACATCTTTGTGGTGATCCAGGAATTTTTCAAAGTCTTCATCACTGATAACAAATTTCTCTGCTTCTCTCAGAGCATCCTCACCAGTGTTCTCCCCTTCAATTAGCAGGCATTGGAACACCTGAAGACAGAAAGAATCTGGTTAAGATTTTATGTTTTCACTTGCACTGAGAATAAGAGACTCTCCCCACAACAAAAACCTTTAGTTGTCTCAGTAGCAATGTCTTCAATTTTTCTGTCAGTGGAGCCACACTGACACAAATTGTGATAAATGAATACTGCACGAAGGGCATGGTGCAGATATATATTTATGATGTTAACATTACATAGTTCTAAATGTAATTATACGGTCATGGTTCCTGATCAGGTTTCCATACAAATCTTAGTTGCTCTGGTCTTAATAAGGGAACAGATAATCAAAGCTCACATAAAATTTGGATTGAACCTCAAGTACCATGGCTGTACTATAAATGCCAGTAAGTACTATGTATGATGGAGACCATTAAGTCAATCTTTCAGATAAAAGAATAGAACCTGATTGTTGACTATAAGTTTACTAGCTTCAGATGGTCACAGAAAATACATGGAAGACTCCTGAGAAACAAAATGTAATGGTTTGTCTCTCTAACGGCCTCCTTCTAAAGGCCAGGTCCTCAAATACTTTCAGAATAGACTTTGAGGGGGAAAAAAAATGTGCCTTTGCCATCAACATGCTCTGTCACCTCAGTAAGAAAGTAGGCCAGGAAGCTCGATAAAATATTAAAAAGTATGTAATATTTTCCTTACACTCCTTTAATAGGACCAAGATTTCACTTACAGGTTTTTTTGTTTGTTTGTTTGTTTGTTTTTCTGGGAAATCGTGTATATACAGTTTCCATGAAGCTAACAATGAGAAATTATTCCACAAGTTCTCCCATATTTATAAGTCACATCATTTCTACTCATTTTCAAACTGGTAACATAATGTATTTAATATACTTCTAGAAGAAAATATAACAATATATACACACTAACCATTAATACTTTACAACAGAACATGTCTAATGTACACATATATTGGTAATAATATATTAATACTATCTTTCATTGTATGCTAACTCTTCCTTATTTTCTCTACACCATGACACATTTCCAAATGTCAAAGGCCCTCTGTCTTACTTTCAGCATCATAAAAAAATAGATCTACCTATGCTGAAATAGTAATTTCCTTTAAATATCACAACAAAAAAGATTCCTGACATATTAGGCTCCATGTAGGTGCAGAAAGAGACAACCTAACTCAACACCATGTAACACTGACAAGAAGTCCATTAGCACCTGATCAAGCTGGACATATGACTGAGGTCATTAGAGGTTCAGACAACTCCAGGAATTCATTACTTCTTTTCTCTGAATGGGAAACCTATGGTATACACTACTTTCTTACCTTCCAGCGCACAGGGTTGAGTGCCTTGATCTGCTCATTCATATCTTCCTCAACATTAAACCTGTTGATCACTGAATTTATCTTGAAAGCAACAGCATAGTCTCGACACCATTGTCTCAGTTTATGCAGATTTTCCACATGGTTCTTCTTTCCTTGACCACGGCCAATCAAAATGTTGACATCCTCATTAAAACTATCACACGAAATTGCCAAAATGTCTAAATATTCACCTGAAAACAAGTTTTAAACATTAATATTCAGTCCCTCAGTTAAAAACTGTGAGGATCCTGCCCACTTTCACTTTGTTGTCATCTGTCACAAAGTGCCATGTAAATACAGGTCTGTGGAGTCATCACATGAACCACAAAAGCAACAGCACCAGCAGCATCAAAACATGCATTTTGTTTGTGCGTCCCCAGCGTTATGGTAACAGTCTGAGCTACTAGTTTTTTACACTAATATACCAAAGAGGCAATAGTAGAAACTGCCTATGTTCACAACATATAATTAACAGTATTTCAGAGGTACTTACGTTTGGTTTGCATTTACTGTAAATGAACCACTAACAAACCATCTCCCACTTGCACCAAATGCCATCTTTGGGTGAGGCTGCCCCGCGGAGGCTCCCAAACCCCACCAGTGCTGTTGGGAACAGCTGTTTTTCCTTACCGTACTTCTTGAACCACCATTCTCTTATCAGGCTGCCATTGCTAACAATGCTGACACTTGGTAGTTTCAACTCCTGCTTGCAAAACTGCACCAGTTTGCCTACAAATTCGCCTCTGTCCTGAAGAAACGGTTCTCCTCCTGAGAAATTTATTTTCTCCATTCCTAGAAAAGGACCAACAAAAGATGCTGTGAACCTCTGCCTGCCTCCTGCCCGCCTCTCTCACAAGCTGCCCGTGTCCGGCTGCAGCCCGGTGACGAGGGACAGCCTCCGTCCCTGCTGGGACGTGGTCGTCGCGCATCCCCCGGCCCAGGCTCCCAACCGGCGCGCCCCCCTGACCCACCTGCCTCCTTGAGCATCGCCAGCCCCTTCTTGGCCTCCTCCAGAGGCAGCACGAAGGAGGTCTTGGCTGTATGAAAGCAGAAGCCGCACTTGTAGTTGCACTGCCGAGTGAAGTGGTAATTAACGCTGGTAGGCGTCGGGGACGCGTCGTCCCGCTCCCGCCGTGGGCTCGCCGAGGTGGCGAGGCTGGGTGCTGAGACCCTCCGCCAGCCGGGCAGGGGCAGGGACAGGGGGATCAGGCCCCAGCACAGCGCATGCAGCCACACCTTCAGCGCCGCCACCACCGCCCGCGCCACAGCCAGCGACCGGTGCCACAGCGCGTCCAGCTGCATGGCTCGGCTCGGCTCGGCTCGGCTCGGCTCGGCTCGGCTCGGCTCGGCTCGGCTCGGCTCGGCGGGATGCGATGCAGTTCACTTGGACCCGTCTGGGGTCGGTTTGACTGGACTCGGTTCGGTTCAAGTAGTCTAGTCTCGGTTCGGCTGAGCTCGCAAGCTGCACCGCAGCGCCCGGCGCTGCGCTCTTAAAGCCGTGCCTTCCCCTCCCCTCCAGTCGCTCCCGTCGCCGCGGGGCGAGGGGAAGCGCTTAGTTTCGTTTTCCTTTCTCGCAGAAGGGAAACTTGGCACCAAGCTACGGGCGCTGTTTCGCTTCTCCCGACCCGCTTCGTGGTCCTGCAGAGCCATCACGAACCCTACCGGCCGCCCGGGACTGGAAGCTGGTTTGCGCATCTCTGGATTTGAGTGTCTAGCTCCTGAGTACCTCTTTTGATATGTATGGGCTCAGTGGCTTTAGTTCTTCTGGTCAAATGTGTCTCGTGAAGCACAGGGAAAGCTGAGCTTGTGTAACTAACTGCACTGCATCCTTTTCAGAGACAGCCACAAACTCCTCTATGTTTAAAAAGGTTTGCATTGCAGAGCACTCCAGGTTAGGGAGTCTGATGACTTCAGATTCATTAAAAGAAAATCCATGAAGGTTCTTTGATTCTTGGTCTCCAATATTGCCAAAAGCACCTCAGGCTACTGCACCAAGTTGAATCTAGGGTTAGCCTTAACAGCAGCTAAGTTGGCAGCTGCCTGAGATGGCACATTGCCGGGGTAATGTCTGCCCTCTCATGGTAACACAAGGAGGGACCAAGCTGGCAATTCCCATATTCCTCAGTTCCGCGATGGCACAACAGATGTTCTTTGAAAGCATTAGGTCTGATTCCTTCCTTTTCTTTCCTACAGAAGCCATCCTACAGTGGGACGATGGAAGCCCAGTATTCAACATTTTTCAGTTCTGCAAATTTCCACCAAAAATCTTTTCAACATTTGTTTGTTTGTTTGTTTGTTTAAATGATTGAATAATAGTAGTAATGGTGCCCTGGATGGTACATAGGTACACAATTAGCATGAAATAATCCACTTGGATGAACATAGATAATGTTGTTGTACTCCCTAGTTGCTAGGAAAGCAAAACTTTAAAACAATGGTGTATTATTTATCTAAATAATGTATTTTTATTTATTTTAATAAAGAGATGGGCTCTTCAGTGTGGCTAGTTGGCAGTCCCAGTCAAAGAGCGTCTTGCTAGGAAAAGCCAATTACTGACATGAACCAGTAACATAAATAAGGATAAAGGAGAAGCCTTTGTCAGGTCACCTGTGAGAACCAGAAATGGTCCAAAACCAACCAGGCCAGCTACGCAATGGCAGATGTAGTTCTTAGCATTTGATAAATGTATTGCTTCTTGCTCCACTCCCAGCTCCCATTGCATCTGCAGCACCATACATGGGATTCTGTCAAGGACCTTGTAATTGCAATGACTCATCCTGCCTCGGGATGCATGAATCCAAAGTATGCCACTGAAATTACCAAACAGAAAGTTAAAACCCACATGCAATCAAATTATGAAACACATGTAAAACACAATATAAACAAAGGCACAGATTAGGCACATTTGGAGTACTTCCACCATGGGTCTTTAATGGCATGTATGTGATTTGCAGCTCAGGAAGCATTTGAGCAAACGACTTCTAGAATGTGGGACAAGAGCTGGGGAGAAGGATCCTTCTGTGGCCTTTCCATACTTTTCTCCAAGCATCTGGCACTGACCACTGGCATGGGCAGAAGAAGGAGGTCTCTTGGCCTGTCACTATACTGACTTAGGTGTTCTTATGATCTCATCTGCAGACCTTTATCTTTACTGGAGGGCCCTTTACTGGTGCTCTTCCAAGTTTATTCTGCATGAAAACAGTTATGTTTTGTTTGTGTTTATTTTATGCACCTATGCATTTTATGGGCCTTCAGTTTAAGTAATTCCTGCCTTGTGCCTCAGCTGCTTTATCTACATTGCAGGACTGTGCACTTAGACATATTTTTACAGTTATAGGTTGATGCTATGATTCTATTATTAAGATTCAGATTTTCTTTTCTCTTTTTCCACTTTTGGTGGATCAAAACATTTTTAAATGGTCATATGGCTTCTTGTTGGGTCTGTATCTCTTCCCTCTTGCTATATGTAAACACAGTGGGCCATCAAAGATGCAAAGAGGCTCCAGAACAGTGTTTCTCACATAATTAGCACATTTGCTCTTCAACATGATTTCATCCTTGAAAAGGTCCTTGTGAAGACACTGAAAAATACTTACTGTAAGTTAATTTCAAAACAGATTCATACTCTCTACACTGATTTTAAAAACAAAGACCTGCCGTGGACGTAAAAGGGAACATACCTTCCTATGTTTTTAACTGAACTGTTTGTGTATAATCTGATGGGAAAAAGCTAAAGCCTTGCAAGAAGGTGCTTTTAAGTAATTAGCCAGAAGGACAGACATCACATGCCTTTTATAAATATGTGTATAAGCATATTATAAATGAAGAGGGCAGTACCACCCACTTGGCTCAGGAATGCTTGTAAACAAGATTATATCAAGGTGGTGGGAGGGGAAAAGGGAAAACGAAAGTAAGCTGTTTGCATTTGGTCAGCAGAAGGTGAAAGGCAACAGTGGCATAGCGAAAACTGAAAAAAAAAAGAGCAAGAAGCCAGAGAGGTCACTGAGGAACACAGCTTTTCAAGCACTTTTGAAGAGAAACTTGGCTGAAAGTCAGTTGGACTTAAAAAACCCTAATAGACAGAAAAGTGGCAGATAAGCTTCAGTGTAGCTAAAGGTAAGGCAATGCACGTAGGAAAGAATAATTGAAACCTTGTGTGACTAATGCTAAGCTCAGTAGTGACACATATCTCAGGAAAGAGATCTGATTTACTATTGTTCACTCTCTGAAATCACTGCTCAGTGGGAGGCAGCAGCAAAAAATGTCAACAAAAAAATTAATATAATCTAGAAAGGTATTGAGAAGGCAGATGGCATTGTTTTGCTGCTCTGTTGAACTTCAGTATGTGTAGCCGTACCTTGACTAGTGGTACAGTTCAGGTCTTCACATCTTGGCAGGACCTCATGGCATTGAAGGAGTTATCCCAGCATCTAAATTATCCAGTGGATGAAGCACCTGCCTTACAAGAGATAGGGGCTCTCATTTTTGACATGATAAAGCTGAGTGAGATTTACAAAACCATGAAGGTGATAAATAAGCTGAATGTTGAACTGTTATTCACCAAAGTATTCTTACATGGGGCACGTGTTGAAAGAAGTAGGATATGAATTTAAAACTTATAAAAGAAAATTGTTTTTAAGCAACAGGTTGTGCATTGCTGGAATTTGAGACCACAAGGGTTTGTGGAGGTAGACTATATAGTGGAGTCAAAAAGGGATTTGGACAGATAAATGAGCAAGGGTCCATAAATAGGCACTAAAAGGAAGAGATGAGGATGTGCTGTCTAACATTCCTAATTTGGTGACTGAATGCTGGAGGAGCATGTGAACTAGGAGAAGGGACCACAGATAAGCCAGGCTTAAGCACAGCATGTCATTCTGCCAGCCAAAATATTGGACAAGAAGAGCCACTAGTCAGTAGTGCATATTATGTTTTTAAAATTACCATGTAATGTATACTGAACCATGTTTTACCCTGTTTCTTCTGGCATCCATACATAGCTGCCATAGGTATGTATTTGGTCAATGTGGAACAATACAGGAGTTCCCAGGTATGAAAAAGGGCATGTCTCATCTTTTTAAAAAAGCCAGTCTTGGTACTTGCTGCTAGGGCTGTATTAAAGAGCTTCCAAGGCTGTGTTGCCAGCTCCTGCTCTGGCCTGGCCTACCACCAGTTTCCTCAGTATGGGAAGCTTCCAGCTAGTACAGTTGGTCTTTAGCTAACTGATACTGCTTACCAGCTGCTTGCCTCTCACTGCAGATACACTAAGCAAAAGATATTTGTGCAGCATGTTTGAATAGGACAGAGGAAGACATCGAGTTTCTGAAGAATTTCTTACAGAGTGTGCTCATTTGTATATTCTTTCAGAAGATGCACCAGAATCTTTAACCTCAGATATCACTAAGTGAGTTTTTCCAACTATTGAAAAAGAGAAATAGGTTTCTGCAGAGGTGCAGGTTCTCCTAGATTTCAAGTGACGTATTTTGAAAACACACATTTTGTGCAACATTACTCACAGCAGCTGACAGGAACCTGTTACAACTATTGGCAGTGCTTCTGCTTCCTGCTCCTGAGCTGATAAAAGCTGAAATTGGCTATCAAAAAGTTACGAGAACACTGCAGGCTTGTAAAAGTCCGTTTTATTTCCAAAATTATTTGAATCCTTTGGTCTTGTTATCATGGCACTGAGTAACAGAATAATGGGGTTCAGTTACAAATACAGCCTGCCAGTTTGGTGCTACTTGGGCACTGTAACACTGCAAACCAGTTCAAATAGCTTTACGGCTTGTTTGTCTCTTCGAGCCAGTTCGGAACAGCAGAGTGTATTTGAGCTTCTTTCTTGGGAGGACACCAGGATTCAGCCACGGGAGTCCGTGGCAAAGTGATCATTTTTTTTGCTGGGGAGGCAGGCCGGATCCCGAGACCAAGACCTTATTTTTCACTTTCGCTTCCAGCCCATCCATGCACAGAGCCGTTTCCCACGGGGACCTGTTTATTCCAGGGCCACTAAAGCGGGGAAGGGAATGCAGTGTTCCCGCCCCCCGAGGAGCAGTCCTTGTTTTCCGAGCTCTTCCCCGCATCCAGACGCTTTCCCAGCCGGCGGGGCTAGTTTCATTTCCCGCTGGCCCCGCTGCCGCCCGCCCCTCCCCGCGCTGCCGCCTCCCCGGTCCCATCTGCCGGCCTCTGGTCCCCGTGTGCCGGCGGCAATGCTGGCGCGTTGCGCCCCGGGCCCCTTGGGGTGCCCTCTGGGGGGCCCCTTGGGGTCCCCGCCCCTCCGCCGCGTACTGCCGCCCACCGCCCCCGACGTCCGCCGCCGGCTGCGGGAGGTGAGCGCCGGCCGGGGCCGCGGGAGCGGGCCGGGCCGCGGGCAGGGTCTGCTGGCTTCCCGAAGGGGAGAGCAACCTGGGTAGCAATCCCTACGAAGAGTCTCATCTCTCCTTGCAGTGCGCAGCGCGAATCCCGGAGGCTGGAGCAGTACTCGACCTGTTGGGGAAATGTCCTGAGCACCAGAAGAAGGGAAAATTTCCCGTTGTAGTTTTTGAGGGGCTGGATGCCACAGGTAAGAGCAATGTGTGGGTGAAGGACTGCGATGAGGAATTGCTGGAAAAAAGCAGCCGTGGCATTCAGCCAGGTGTAAGGCTTAAAAAATCAAAAAATCCTGGAAATCTGTAACAGATTTGAAATAATTACTTATTACAGTAACTATAAGTACCAGGCTGTCTTCTTGGGAGTCCTGATGGTCAACAAATTAACCACAAGCCAGCAATGTGCCCTGTGGCCAAGAAGGCCAGTGGCATCCTGAGGTGTATTAAAGTGAGTGTGGCCAGCAGATAGAGGGAGGTCATCTCTCTACTCTGCCCTAGTGTGGCCACATCTGGAGTACTTTGTCCAGTTCTGGGCCTCTCAGTTCAAGAAAAGACAAGGAACTGCTGGAGACTGTCTGGCAGAGAGCTACAAAGATGTTTAGGGACTGGAGCATCTTTTATGATGAAAGGCTGAGACAGCTGGGACTGTTTAGCCTGGAGAAGAGAAGACTGAGAGAGGGTCTTATCAATGCTTATAGATACCTAAAGGGTGGGTGTCAGGAGGACAGCCAGGCTCTTTTCAGTGGTGCCCAGTGAGAGGACAAGAGGCAACAAACACAAACTGGAACTCAGGAAGTTCAGTCTAAACATGAGGAAGAACTTGCCTGTGAGGATGGCAAAGCACTGGAACAGGCTGCCTAGAGAGATTGTGGAGTCTTCTCTGGAGATATTCAGAACCCACCTGGACACAGTCCTGTGTGATGTGCTCCAGGCAATCCTGCTTTCGCAGATAGGTTGGACTAGATGATCTCCAGAGGTCCCTTGCAACCCCTGTCATTCTATGATTTGATGATTCTCTTACTCGTAAATGATCAAAAAGCCTATGCTAATTTTCATTCAGTGGATTAATTCCTTATCTTTGTAAATGAAATAATAAGAAGAGTGGAGTACTGGAAATTAAATGTCTTGTGCAGATGATGAAACATACTTGTATTGGAGATTTCTCAAATAAATGAACTAAAATAGTGGTAGTCTGGGAAACCATCAGCAGTTTTTCTAGAAGAGAAATATTACTTGCCTCTGAATAACTTTGTTTTCTGTATTTTCAGTTAAAGAGAACTGAAAATGCCCTCTAAAAAGAAGGTATTGTGTGACAACGTTGCAACATCCACATGAACTGTGAACTAGAAAATTATTGTAAAAGAATATATAGAGAAATTGCCATGCATTTAATGCATTTACAGGAGTGAAGACAGAAAGCTGGCAAGAAGGAGTGGTGGAAGGCCTTGGGAGTAGAAAGTGGAGTAATAATTCATCGAACCAGACTCAATCATTTTTCACTGAAAACCTTATCACAAATTACTTAGGTCACATATCCAGGTGTCAGAACGTGTGCTCCAAATGAACACATAGGGCTGTTTTTCAGTTTTTAAAACTCAGTTGTATCTGGTATGTAATATAAGAAATGTTTTCTTATGCAAATGAAATGCAGGAAAAACCACAGTAACCCAGTCTGTTAAGAACATTCTGAATGCCACACTGCTGAGATCTCCACCAGCTTGCATCAGCCAGTGGAGGACAATATTTGATGATGAACCAGCACCTGTTAAAAGAGCATTTTATGCTGCAGGCAACTACATTCTTGCTTCAGAAATAGCAGAAGCATCCACTCAGGCACCTGTGATCATAGACAGGTTTGTGTATTTTAAAAGTAATCTTATATCAGTACCATCATACAGTTGTTCAGTGTTACAAGCACAAGTTGCCGGTTATAGTCTCTGGGTTTATTTTTTCCTGGTTGTTTTGTTGTTGTTGCTTTTTGTTTTGTTTTGTTTTGTTTTTTTCATTATTATTATTATTATTATTAGTTTTGTTTTGTTGCAGGTTTTTAATTTTTTTTGGTGGTGGTGGTGGTGGCTTGTTTTTTTAGAAGTGCTAATTTGCAAGTATTTGTATAAATAAAAATCTTTTAAAGAGTAATACTTCTATACTTATGATAACAGTCAAGTGGGGGAGTTCTGTCAGTGTAACACAACTGGCTTTATCACACCTTATATGTTCAGTTAGGAGTAGTGGAGGCATGGACTGTGCAGCATGAGGCAAAGCAGGACTCTGTGACAAGTCTGGGGAGAAGGAAGTCTGCTGATCATGGCTATCTCTAAGAAGGGTCTGAAATACGAGTGGCTTAGAATGACCAAGTTTTAGGTAGACTTACTCTTTGAGGATGTAAAGTCTGAAATGTGCTTCCGACTTTTTTTGGTCTTGTTTATGTAATTTCTTGTTTTCATTAACTATGTAGGCAGCTTTCAGTATTACTCTTAATAAAGTGTAGATGCACTTGTTTCAGTAAATGTACTGTAACAGACATACACAGAAGTTTACATATGTTTGAGTGCTGTATTTAACCAGCCTCAAAACCACTGAAATATAGAAAATACAGTGCCTCATAGTGGTGGGAAAGTTAAATGCAAGTGCCATGCATAACCATTAAGTCTGTCTTCATTCACATGTGGTTGAAGACTGCATGTTCTCTGCCAAATCGGTTGCATCAAGTAGGATGGGAACCACAAAAAAGGGTATACTGGATTTTGACATATAATGTAACTCTTCTTTTGATGTCTCATTGTATGAGAAGACTTTCTTTTGATAGGAGTATCTTGAACACTCTGCCTAATGTGTAGCTTCTGCCATATGTTTTAATTAATAATTCAGTCATTCTGAACATTGCATTGAGTATTATTGCTCAGTTAAGGAATCATGGATGACACAGAATTGTTCTTTACGTTTCCTTACAAAATCACTCTGTCACCTACCTTGTCTTTATTGCCATTGTGTTGACACCTGTCTCCTATATTACTAAAAAGTTAGTGTCCTTTTCAAAATTTCTCTCTCTATGCTGTATTTCGCTGGTAGATACTGGCATAGCACGGCTGCCTACACAATTGCCACTGAAATAAATGGGAATGTGCAGGATCTTCCACCAGCTCATGATGAGGTGTACCAGTGGCCTGAGGATCTGCTTAAACCTGATCTTGTTCTTCTCCTGACTGTTGACCCCACGGAGCGAGTCCGGAGACTTCAGCATCGAGGGCTGGAGAAAACAAAGGAGGAAGCTGAGCTGGAAGCTAACAGCTTGTTTCGCAAAAGGTACTTTTTATTGAGGAATAAGAGGATGGAGACAGTCTTGGTTCCCATGGGACCAGCAGCAAAATGTCCTACTCACATTATTGGGATGAGAATTTCCTTTTCTGAGCTTTTGAATGTTTTGAGTGTTTTGGGGTTTTTTGGTTGTTTTGGTTTGGTTTTTTTGAAAGGATTTGTGGCTAACAAGGAGGGTAAATTCTATCACTTCTGACTGAAAGTGTTTGAAAGCTGCAAGTGAAGTCTTTAAATCTCCTGTAAAGGATCTCAGAGATAAAATACTTGTATTTTTCTGCTTGCTGCTGATACTGTAGCACATTTCTTATGGAGGTCTTAAAGGAGAGAAACCTACAAGTTCCAGAACTGGGAAGGACATAACTTCCCCAGAAAAGTCGGGGATTGAGCTCCAGATTAAGAGTACAAAATTTAGACATCTTCTTGTACATTTCCTTAGTTGTGCTATGTGTCTCAGGTACCAATATAGTAAACATTTAATGGAGCCTTTGAAATTACTCAGCTCACCACCCACTTGGAGCGAAATGATCTAAACACATGTATCTAGATCCATTTGGTATGACCTGCTGCATCTGTTAGAGGCTGGCAGATGTGATGCAGAACCTGTGGACCCTTTCTGGACCAGCAACAGGAAGCTAAATGAGATGCATCTCAAGCAGTACTAAGCACATTTGTTTAGGCAACTGAATTGCACCCTAGGTAAGAGAACAAGAGGAAATGGACTCAAGGGAAGTTTAAATTAGGTATTAGAGGAAACTTCTTCACTGAGAGGATAATTAAACACTGGAATCGGCTTCCTAGGGAGGTGGTTGAACCACCATCCCTGCAGGTGTTTAGAAGATGGATAGATGTGGTGCTTAGGAGCATGGATTAAGTACTGGACTGGGTAGAGTTAGGTTATGGTTATACTCAATGATCTTAAAGGTATTTTTCAACCAGAACAATTCTGTGATTCTGTGATTCTGTAACGAGCTTCAGGGTGTGCTGAATTGCCATCTAGGCTCTGCCAAGTGTATTGATTAGATCATCATTGTCTGCAGTGGAAACTTAGATACCTAGTGATTGTGTAGCCACCTCAGTGTAGACACCTGAATATCAGTGTTGGTATCTACAAATTGCAAAGTTCAAATCTGCCTCTAGGGTTTTAACATTTCTGGTGATGATGTACCTTAAGAATATCCATTGCCTAATTCTGAAAAAAGTTGTGTGCTGACACACAGCTCCTGCAGTGGGACCTGCAGAGGAATGGGTGAGCCAAGGGAACATGCTGTCGTTTAAGAATCTTTCATGTTTTAATTCTGTCACTTCTTATACCCGTCAGAAAGACTGGTTATTTCTAGTCATTAATTGTGGCAACCTGGATGAGAGATTCAGAGTCTTTCTTGATTCATCTTACAACATGTGGCCTAAATGTTTGGCATTATTAATTCTTGTGGGAACATGGAAAAATTATATTCACAGCCTCATAGACTAAATGTGGGAGAGTTCTGCATTATATGTCATTTCTCGCTTGTAGTCTTAAGTGGGGAGGTTTTCATCCTGCATTCTATCCTGGTATTCATCCAGCTAGCAGAGCTGATCAGACAAAAGGTTTGAATGATGTGTCAACTCTGTAATCCAGTGACTCAAAGCTGCTATCAGTCAGAGGGCACACCTACGCAATGCCATGCCATATAGTTCAGAGACACCTTAGCAAGCTCTGAATAAATTAACTTAGGTTTTAGAAGCAGGCTGTCCACTGTACTGCTATACCAGACTGTATCCAGTGCCAAGCTGTAAAGAAAGAAATACTTTCATGCCATGCCATGTGAATATAGATAGAGTTCTAGAAATCAGTATCAATGAACCTATATGCTTTGAGGTTCACATTTCATTCTTAGCTTCATATTAGAACTTTTTCCTCTTTGTTTTTGCAATGTGAACACTTTCTTCTGAGACTGATGACTAATGCCATTTAATATCCCTGCAATTTGTAGTTCCATTTATCTTGGTTTGTGTTTCAATAGAGTTGAAGAGTCATACAGAAGGATGGTGAATCCTGCATGCCAAGAGGTTGATGCCACCCCCTCCAAGGAAAAGGTTCTTCAGACAGTGCTACAACTAATTAAAAAACATTGTGCTTTGTGAAAGCAACTTCTGAGTAATAGAGGTTAAAAGATATTTTTTAGTGCACTTTTATTGTCTCTCTTGTTTTGGTACCTGAAAAAACACTGTGATGTGTTCATCCCAATGAGGAATCTTCACTTTCTTCTGTCAATAGTAGCCTGTGCAGGTTTTCTATTTCACTGTTATCTACTGTACTTTTCTGTATAAGGCAAAATACTACTCACATGTTATTCAGCATCTTACCAAAGCCACAAACATATTATGGTTATGTATGAAGTGCCCTTAGAGTGCTCTCTGACACTGTGATATTTCAAGACAGTATCATGTTGCATCTTCATCACCAGGAGAACCTGTTCCCACATCTGCTGTGCACCAAAATTCACTGGTTTGCAGCAGGAACTTTAGGTGCCCAAGGAGAGGCTGAAATGTCATCTGGAAGTAAAACAATAAAATTATTGTAACATTGAGGAACTGAGTATTTAGTGGCCTGGTGTTATTTACTGGAATAGAGCATAAGCAGCTGCTGTTCTTACGGGCATCCTGCAAAAAATGTGTCATAAATGAGGGCAAATAAACATCAAGGCCTCTAAGTAATAAAGTCCAAGCCTCTGAACATAAGCAACTGAAAGATCAATTAATTCCAGGGGGAAACAGAAGCCTGATATTAAAAACATTTGATAAATCACTGCTAAAATATTTTTAATAAAACGTTTCTATATCCTATTAATAGCTTTGTTACTGTTAATTGTGTTCTTTTAAGATAATGTGAAATGTAAAACTGCAGAGAATCTGAGCAATGGGAATGATTGAACCTTTTCCCTTCACCCTTTATTTCTTGTGGTTTTTAAACACATGTTGAATTATTAATTAAATTAATTCAATTCCATCAGTTATGCACATGAAGTATATATTGATCATCCACATTTTTCTTTAACCCAAAGCTACGTAGGCAGACTAACAGACCAGCAAAGCAAGGCAGACCAAACCTTCATGTTCCTTTCTCACGTCTGTTAGAAATAAAGGTCTGCAAGAGGTTGTGTGCCACATGCAGGATGTTAATGTGCACAATCACTTCCCCTATCTGTGGCATTTCTGTCGTGATTTTGTCCACAGTGTCCAAAAAAACTGCACTATTACTTTAATTTACTTGTCTAACAAATGTAGAAGTCTGACACTAGCTGCGGAAATGCAGACAGGGCTGAGAGAGGAGCAGCAGGAATACACGAACGCTATTTCGTGCCCAGCAAGAACACCACGGGCTTTATGTGTTACCGACTGTTTTGCTGGTCAGCTTGGTGGCCACAAGAGGTCAGGATTTCGGTTTCAGTGCTCAAAAGATCTGAAGCTCCAAATTAGTACATGCAAGTTCAGAAACCTCGGCTGTGTCTTGCTGGAGAGAACAGTTTTTCTGCAGCTTTGGGGTGTGGGTGTTGTCTAAGACTGGGAGGCTGGACCATGACAAAGTGCTGGCCGGTGGCCACCGGCCTCTGCCATGCAAACCTGAGTGTGATGAGCCCTTGGAGTATCCCTGTTTTCTGGTGGTCAACCCATTCTGGAGGCTGGGCAGTTACTAACAGAAGAAGGCTGCTCCCTGTCAATCGTTCTCCAGGCTGAAGGCATGCATATTTCTTTTATTAACATCTCAATAAATTTAGAATGTTTTCAATTTATGGATTTACAAGTACAGTCCTTTAGGATGTGATTGTGCAAAGGTCGTGATACTACAGTTCTCAGAGCATGAGGGGATTTAGACCAGTAAAGCACACACAGAAACCTAATATCAAGTTTCTCAACGGTTCTGTTAAAGTCAGTGCATCCAGTCCTTAATGGAAAATAAGCACTATTTGCAAAGTTTGTGTGTTTCTTGAGTTAAAACCCAAGACTTTCATTCGGCCAATTTAAGTTTTTTGTACTTTTTGTAAACTATTTTATTTTATTTCATAGAGCTCACCATAGTATTTTGACTCTTTTTAATATATATTTGATTTGATTTGCTTCCACTTTATTGGTTTGGAAGGGAGCACAACACATACTTAAATAAAATGGTATTCAGTTGCCTAAACACAGACATCCACAGCCAGTTACTCTCCCTAAGGGATCTGAGACATCTGCATGGGGCTGCCAGATATGACAGGAGACATTTGGTTGAGCTGTTGATCTGCAGAGTGGCAGCTGGAGGCCTGCAGGGGTAGCATATGGTGCCTAAAATGGCACTATTCACCCATTTAAGCAGTGAGAGGGTTTGAAAGCAGTAGTGCAGCCTCTTTGGGCTGTGTCTTTATTAGCAGGTGGCCTGGAACAAGTAGGGCAGATGCGTAGCACAGAGGAACTGGTGTAGAGGACCCATTGTGTGCCTTCATGTGTTTTGGGAATTTATTTCAGACTAGCTCTAATCTGGTCACATGGGCTGGTCTCTCTGTAGTGCAGGAAATGCACTACATAACTTTTGGCTTTAGATCTCACCTGGTCTTCTGGTTTAGCATTGTCTGGATGGAGTGCAGTTCACAGACACCAGGACTGTTCCATGATGTGAAGCAAAGTGGTGAGGAAAAAATGCTTCAAACTTGTCTTCCTGATCCAAGCTGAACTGCTAATATGGATGTATTACATAGATGTAATGTAGAAGCAACATATATATCTTCAAAATGTTTTTTTGGAGAATTTGGGTCAGTTTCCTCAGTGTTCTGAATGAGTGATAACCTGGAACACGCTGTATCTCCTTTTGGTCCATGTTGCCAGGACAGCACAGCATTACCGCCTTCTAGAAATTTGCCTAAAAATGTTCATGATGCCTGTACTATCAACTCCTGACAGGAGAGTCAGGACACTACATGGGACTTGGATGGAAAGAAAAATGTCTCTCTTCAAGCCCAGGATAAACAAAGGTCCCAAAGAGTTTATTTTGTTTTGTGGGTTGTTTTATTTTATTGTTATTTTTAGGAATGAATAATTGCTAGTTGTCTGTTAAAATTCATTTTTTTTTTTTCAGTCCTAGTTCCTCTCTTTTCTTAATTTGAATATTTGAAGAAACTCATAAGACTGAATTGTTGCTGCAGAGGGCTACACTGACTTTGATCTTCTAAATGGAAAGCTATGTTCAATAAAATTAAATCAGCTCTTTTGGAAAGACAAAGATCATCACCCTCTGGCTTAATTTACTAAACAGATGTAGGGTTTATGTAAATATGCAGGCATTGTAATATGAAACAAAAGCTAGAATACCCTGCCATCATTGTAAAAATGCATTGTGTGTTACCAGCTGGTCAGTCATGACCTTTTATTCAGCCACAGAGACAGTGTATGTGATGTACCCCAAAGCAGGGGAAATACACTGAAAAAAATTTCAATGTCCACAAACTCATTGTATATGAAGAGCCAGCCAGATAAGGCCCAATTTTAAGCACACAGCAGGTACAGAATTAACTCCTGTGCGGTAACATACTTTTTCTGCTGCTCTCCTCCTCCCCAGGGACAGCTGCACAGGTGAAAGGTTGGGGCACTCTGCGTATTTTCTTTGGCTTTCTGTTTTCTTTTGCAAAAGATGCTGTGATCAAGCAGGCACGTCTTTTCTTGAGAGGAGAGAAAACAGCTTCTGTAGAGGATCTAGACTACCTCCCACAGCTCCAAGTCTCCTGGGGCAGTGATTCTGAGGCTTTTCTTAGTGAGTATGAATATTCCTATAGAGGAACATTTCCAAATAAGTCTTCCTTGACTCTAGTGGTATTGGTCAGATCTGCATGGGGCTAGAGCATGTCCCTCTAGAAAAGAAATCCTCAAACATCTTAAGAGTATTTTTAGTTTTCACTCCAAAATGGAATGCTTCTGTGTCAGGTTGGCATAAATGTCTCATAAATGTTACACTTTCGATCTCTACAACAGTATTTTACTGGAGCTGGTTACCTAAGTATGTCTGTTCTTAAAAAAGCCATATAGACATTCCTTAATAATGTAGTTACTGTACTATTTTTGTGTATTATGTATGTGCATTGTCCCAGCAATATGGGGTTTGCTCTGCTTTTACATTTTCCATGTGAAATTTGTTTGGTAAATGGAACAGAGGCTATTTTAGAGAAGGGAAAATACTTCCAGTTAGCTTTTATTTAGCAGTTCCCAGCTTCTGAACTGCTGTTGGATTTAACCATCATATTTAGCATCAGAGGCCTTTAACTGGGTTTGGCTTGTCTTTCCCATAGCAGCACAGCTCCTCGGCTACCAGCAGCATTCTCAAATGACACTTGTAGCACAGCAAAGGGTTCAGCACTAGAGTTCATCTGCTTTACACTTATAGCTGCCTCCCTTGGAGGATGCATCATCTGTGCAACAAACTGTTCACAAAGTACCATGAAAAGCCTCTCCTTTTTCTGTGTGGGAGCTTCACTGGGCAGACAGCTATCTGAATATGGGCTCTACATAGGAAATGAAAACTTATTTATCTGCAGCTGCAATTCAAAGGAAGCACCTATATGTAGCATTGCCAGCTATCACCAAAAATAGATTCACTTTCTCAAAGTGTTTGATCTTAGGAAGAAATTGTTTGGCATTTCAAAAAGGTTTTCCTGTAAGTCTGAATCCTTTTTTGGTTTTTTTTCAGGATGATTTCATGATATTCAGAAGGGACAGGGATTGCTACCCTTATCTTCTTTTCCAAGGTTCTTTGGGCAGTTCTTTTCAGGGCAAAACAAAAGAGCAGCTGCAGAACTGTGCTGGATAAAGAGGAGCAGAATGGTCTGCAGCCAATTGTACATGCAAATTCACTGGCCCAAACAGTCCCTGATGTCCACTCTGGCCACGGAGCCCTGCCTGATGCTGCCCATGTTTCAGAAACCTGATCAAACAAGATTTCAGAAGGCTACAGAAAGCCCCTCAAGGGAGGCAAAGGAAAACAGGTAATGTCTTCCAGCAGAAACAAAACAACCTGGGAGCTGTTCTGAGTTTGCAGCCCACCAGGTAGAGGGGAGATGTGAGTCAGAGGGGAATCAGCAAGGGCTGTGCTCAGCCCATGCCATAATAAAGAATGAGACAGGAAAAATGGGGGATACTCAAACAAAAGGCATGGTCAGGAATACACATTTCCCTCCTTAAAGGTCATTCCACAAAAAGCAGAGTGGATATTGCATACAAAAACAGCAATGGAAAAAAAATTCCGAAGAAAATGCAAAGGGTAGAGGCATTTTTTTTTTCAAAACTTGATCATCTATGATAGAATCATGCTGATGCAAAATTAAAAGGATGCAAGGATGCTAGATGGGATGCACACTATCCTGAACTGTGCATATGTGTGCACATCCATGCTGGGGCAAGGCATAGGGAATTAAATCTGTCACTAAATACGTAGCTTAGTTATATGACTTTTTTTTTCTTTGTGTTTGTTTGTTTGTTTGTTTGTTTTCCCAAATGCCTCCTGGAAATAGGAAATAGAAATGTGGTGATTTCTTAATCTTTTCTCTGCAGGGCTACAAGAACATGAGCACTCTTATTCCCAAAGCAATTTTAGCCTGACTATTACCTGAGAAAAGAGACAAGGGATTGAACCTTTTGAAGGCAGAGTGAAGATCTGACCCCTGGTTATGTCTTCCTGGAATGTATTTTGTCAATCTATTGTACAAAGGAACAGCATTTCTGCCCCTGTGCTCTCAAGGTCAGTGGGTGAGCCCTGACCAGTCTTTTCACTGGAAGGGTACTGCCAAGTTGAGGTTGCACTTCTGGGCAGACGTGAGTAATGCATCTGGTAGGGAGGAGGATTTAATAGGGACCTTTTGCTCAGTCTGCTCTGGTACTTTTTGAGACCTTTAAGCTGTGTGTAATTGCTGTAACAAGATCCTTGATCAAAGTCTACACTCTGCATGTAAAATGCAGGTACCTCGTTCAGATTTCTAATTCATCTTTGGCAGACAGAGGGCAAAAAAATGATGCATTGATCAATTTTTAGAAAACATCAGTAATAGGGATAGGAGGAGTGTTTTGGACATGATTAAAACTCTTAAACCAAACCTAGCAGCCCAAGGAACTGCTCAAGATGCTTCTGAAGTTCAACTTCTCTCAGACATGTACCTCTGCCTGCCTTCATTCAGGACTACAAATGCTGACATGATGAGAAGTGCTGCTCTCAGAAGGGTCTGAATCAATAAAACCACAGGAGGCTTCAAAGTTTGTGGAAGGCTTTTTCTCACCATTGTTTCACCTCCCTGTTTGAGGGTTTGTTTTTGTTTTGTTCTCTTCCTCAGCAGCTGTAGTCACTGAGAGAGAAATGAATATATTGTAGCCGGTGTTCGTTTGCATCCCACAGGAAAAGATGTAGAGGTGAGTGATTTTAGCATTTTCCATTACCATGTTAAGGAGCAAAAAATAGCAGCAGCATGGGAGTTATTGACATAAGAAGGAATAAAGAGATGACCAGTGTGAAGGAGTGCAAAGATTTCTGTTACCAAGCTGTTTTCTAGTTCCCACCCTATGGAAAACAGCTCATTAGTAAATATCAAACCTTGCTTTTCCTTGGTTTACACTGTTGGGCAGCAAATAGACAGGAACATACTAGCACACTGCAGAAGAAAAACAAATATTGTTCTTCGCTTCCAGCCATGCCTTTGGTATGACCAGTTGTGATAGGAAAAGCCATGAATCCACTTTCAATAAATGAAGGACAGCTGGGGCATCAACAAGTCTGAGGTCTGTTTTTTTTCTCCTGGGATTAGGGTTGCTTTAATGTTGCATGCATGACCTGCAGAGCTGGGGTGCAGCACTGTGGTCTGGATCTGGATCTGAACTCCTTCAGAGGTCATGGCTGTTTTGGCTGGGTTAGGTCCATCACAGATTACCACAATGAGCTCTGATATTCTTTCTCAGTGTGGAATTAACAAGATCCACACACTAGATTTGGTATCTAATATTCAGATGTGGAGAGCCCTGGGCACCAATCCCCTGGTCTTTAACAGGAGCTGTGCACATGCTAAGGCTCAGACTAGCAGGTCCTGTATGTTGGTCAGAGGTGAGAATGCATCTCACCCTGTATCAGCTAGTGGAAGAGGTTTGTGAGCCTAATTTTTGAATGCTTTGTTATGAATAATCAAATATTTGAAGGAAGGGAGTTGCCAGGGAAATAATTACAGGAATTTCAAAAGACCTCTCTGTCCTCAGAGTCTCTTCTATAGCATGAAAGAGCATAGAGGAACAACATTTCTTTTAGACAAATATATCTGTTTTCTTTTGTCAAATGTTTTCTTTTGCAGGGGCTGTCTGCCCATCCCAACAGAAGCAGGGATTTCAGGTTGCATGCTTTTTCCAGCACTGGCTGTCTGCTTGTGTGCATGACCTATTGATGTCCCTTGGTGATCTGTGCAGAGATGTGTGTGGAAAGGAAGGCTGCCTCTTGACATTAAGATTTTTTTTTTTTACCTCTGGAAGAGAATTTTTATTGTGAATTTGGTGAGTGAATTTTGCCACAGGCAGACTCCTATACAGCGAAATCCTCCCCTTGTGGGACCATGGGAGCCCAAAGGGAGATAGGGAGGTCAGGTTCCCCTCCATGCAGGCTAGGACAAGGCCAGGGAGGGAGGGCAGAGCCCCAGTGACCCTGTTTTTTTGGCAGGCTCTCTCAGAGACCTACAAACCCTGGGGCTTTATCTGCGGGGTGGCAAACATCTGACCAAACAATCTGCTGGAAGCTTTGTTCAGGGAACCTCAGACTATCCTGCCGCTTGCCCAGATTTCCCCAAGTAGGGAGTGGATCTGGCATGGGTGATGTAAGCAGCCTGATTTCAAAATGCACCATGCCATAAATTCCGTCAAAGGGGGAAGTGCTGTGGATCAGATGGCAGGCTCTGGCCCGCCTGCCTCGCTCCATTTGCATACTTAAATCTGTTGCAATGCCTGTTCCTTTTCTTTTAAGCTTCTATTACTGCTTTTATTAATCCAGTGTACCAGGCACACTCATGCATAATGGGAAATCCGCAGCACATTAGATTAACTCTGTCTCTTCTGATGTTACTTGCTTGCAATTGGTCTGCAAATCGTTCTTCAGAGTCAGTGTATAAACAAAATAGAGCCACGAGAGGGAGTGAGAGTATTAAATATAGCAGGCTGGGATTTAACAGAGGGTTAAACCTCTGGATAAGCAGAGTCAACTTTAGAGTCATATAAACACAAAAACCGTAAAGAAACCTGGAAGAACGTGAGGATTTAACTCAGATTAATGTGGCTGTATTAAAAGCTGGAAAACCAAAAGTCTGTTTAAAGCCATTTTGATACATATGGTAGGCATTGCTTGTTGTGGTTTGTTTGGTTTTGGTTTTTTTTATTCTTGATCTTTTTATAGAGAACACTGGCTAAGCTGCCTAAGCTTCTGAATGGCATAAAGATGCAGCTTTTACAATTACATTTATACCGTCCCTCTAAGAGAAAGGGGAAAGGGAAATGTTAAATAAGGTGATTAATTTGACCCTCAGTGGCACAGAATTTAAACACAACATGTTATCATTATAACAGCACTGCTGAAGCAAGGTTTGCCATTTCTGTCGCTCCTCTCTTGTGTGGCTGTGAGCAAATCGCCCAAACCCAGATTCTCAGGGATAATTAGGTAACTAATACTTAGAAAAACTGCAGAACTGAAAGACCTAAATAATACTGTAGTCCTGTTTCCTCTGTGCCCCATTTGCTTTATATGTCTGAAAAGAATGCATTACAACTTCTTCCCCTCACAGAGAAACTGAACATGCTTAGTAGACTAAAGAGTGTAAGAAGGTTATATGTTGCAGGTACCTGGGGCTCAAGGGCTTTGATTCTTACAACTAGCATAAAATAACTGGACATTTTTTAAGCATGCCATTTCATGTTCAAGTGGATCCTGGGCTGGTTTTCCATGCAGCCATGCAGAGGGGGTTCCGCTGAGGCTACAAGCCAGGTATTCTGATTAAAAAGTCAAGCTCCTCAGAGCTCTGCAGTGACTCACACACCCCATTGATCCAGCTTCCTATTACAGACCTGCCTTTTGTGTCTCCTGAGTTTTATTAGTTTGCTTTATTGTTATGGGTTCATTCAGGCTGCAATAATTAAGGGCGTGTCAGATTTTTCCATAATACAATCTTATTTTTCAGTGAGCTATAAAATTTCACTCTTGGTTGCAACTTGACATATGTAGTTTAGAACCTGCTGCTTTTAAAGCAGTTTTGAATGCCTTGAAGCATTCTTTGAACCAAATTGGGCCATTATGAAAAAGGGTACTGCACTCCATAATGCACTGGTTCTAAAAACCTCTTTCAAGTCAGTAGGAATTCCTCCCCCTCCTTCTCCTGATATCTTTCAAGCCACAAATAATGGCAGGAGTCATATGAATTACTGGTGTTAAAGATAGTACAAAATTTCATTGTGCAGGTAACAAGTTAGCTCCAGAGTTGATGTTGTATTGAGTTTTGATTTTAAAGCAGGAGGAAAATTTTTTACTGTTGAAAAACTGCTTGTGGTGCCTAAAAAATTACATGTACTGCGTAAGTCCATGCCTTTCTAAACAGTATAAGTAGTGGTATTTATAGTGAAAGCTTCCTGAAATGTGCCCTTTTGAAACTCCCATTTTTAGTTTCTCATAACTTTGCCAGTCTTTCTGAGTTGAAACGTCCTCTGCAGAGTGCTTACCCCAGGTTGGATGCTTTTAGAAAAGTTTTATCACAACATCCAGGAAAAACACTGTAGAAAGGGTGCACTGATTCCTCAGTACGCCATGCAGGAAAAGACAAGCTGCTTCACCCATTTTAGAATATTTCAGCCACCATTTTATTGAAAGACTCTAGCATCACATTTGAAACCTGAGTCGTGGACTGCTCCTTATTAGGTGCCTGAAACATGATTGCAGTGTTCACCAAAAAAAAAAAAATGCTATCAACATCTGGGCAAGCCCTAAGTCTCTGGAGCCTTTCAGTTCACTGCAGCTCAGAGGAGCCTTGTTAAAGATATCCAATGTTCCCATCGGTGAGCACTGTCTGAGCAGAGTTCTCCCTGCAACATCATCTCTCACATCCAGCATCAGGCACCAGGCACCATGGCACAGGGCTGCCTTCGCCAGCCCTCTCAGCTTACTGCGGGGGCTGCTGAGCTGTTAGAAGAGCTCCATGGTATCAGCCTAAGGATCAAAAATATTGGGATGAGCCAAAAGCAAGGAGCTACGTACTTGACTGTGCACAATGGAAGACCACTCTGTGTATACAGAGCCAAGGGGCGGAGCTTGTTTGAGGCCCAAGCTGCTGGTGATCGAGACAGGACTCACCAGGTTCAGTCCAATTAAATGTTTTATTCTATAACCCTGTCTCAGGCACCACATGAGATAGATGGGATTCAGGAAAAGGATCAAGATGGGGATTTAACAAAGCCTCATTAAAAAGCACCCTCATCTCACTATAAAAATGGAAAATGTGAAGAGCTTACAACCAAGGAGGTGATTCTCATTCCTGCTGTCTGGCTGGAAAATCCTGAGCAGTCCTGGGTAGGGGATAGCAATTTTCTCCCCAGCCTCTCCAAATAAATCATCCAACAGCAGTTGCAGGTGGGGCAGATTTTTTTAAGAAGCTATCAAATTCAGAGCAACTCAAGTCTCCAGAGCTGTCCTCTGAGGGGCAACACCAGCTTGTCCATTGCCAGTTGCCTCCACCCTTCCCTTTGCACAGGCAGATGGGCCAGGCTGTGGCAGGTCCAGCTGAGCCCAAGGGCTCTTGAAGGGTCATGTCACCTTACAGCCCTGGACAAGCAGCATAAATTACTTTTTTTTTTTTTTTTTTTTTTTTCACAGGTGGGAACAAAATGTGTGGATCCTCACTGTAGTGTCTACCAGGGGACACCTGGTGTCTGATCTGCAGCAACACTGAGCTTTCAGGGAGAGAACTGGAGTCAGTGGGAATCGTGCTCAGGGTATATAAAGCGCCCTGTGATAAATGAAGTGCCTTAAGAAAACATTGGCTAAAAAAACCTGGGACTTGGCATTTCAAATCAGGATTTAACAATGAGGAAAAGGTTTCATTGTGAATATTTGTGCCTTTTTCCTCATCCATAGCAGGAGAAGGGTGAGAACTCTTCATGTCGTAAAGATGCTATCAGGACAAATCCATCTGGGAAGCATTTGCATACTATCCTGATGGAGCCATAGAGCCATAGACAAATTCATCATGAAATGACTGATTTGTTTCTCATGACTGAAGCTTTCTGCAGGGATATTCCAGTGAAGTTTGTTTTGTTGTTGTTGTTTTTGTTTGTCTGTGGGGTTTTTTTGTGTGTTTTATTTTGTTTGTGTATTTTTTTTTTGTTTGGTTTGTTTGTTTGGTTTGTTTGTTTTGTCTGTTGGTCTTATGGTTTTTTTTGTTTGTTTTTTTGGTGTTTTTTTTTTAAACAGACAATAAAGACAATAAAAGCAAAACTTTCTCAATATTTTTTAGCACAAAATATACACAGATTTTGCTGCAACAAAAAAAAACAAAACTGTTTTAATCTATTCAAAAGGGGTAAAATTGCTTTACCCAAGACTTTTTTCCCTCAGTTAATAAAAAAAAAAAAAATATTTTTTTTTTGCTTCAGTTCAGGTGTAAACAGTTTGAAATGTCAGAAGCTTTGCTTAATTAGAAAAAAACCCCACAAACACTAACAATCAACCAAGTAATTCTCTAAGAGATATATTAGTTTGAGAAAGATGTGGGAGCAGTTTTTTTTCAATGGCTACCTCCTGATTACTTCAGTGGGGCTAGAATTTTGTTCTTTGATCTTGGTAATGCATCCACAGCATTGAAGTGTGTGAGGTCTTCAATAACAGCATTTCTGCTTTCAGATTTGCATAAATCCAGGAAAGATCATAGCATTACAGCTCAGTGTCAGAGATTAACAACGTACCATGTTTAAGCAAAATGTGATTATTGCTGCCCAAAGTGAATAAAGGCACACATGTGAGTAAATCAAAGGCATATATATATTAGTAATGCTAAATATAATAATAAAACAATTCTGACATCTTCTGGGGAATGAAGACCTATGATTCTGCTTGAGATGAAAACTGGAATTAAGTCAAAGAAATTAAAATGGTATGAATGCCAAGGGCATTAAACTGAGGCTTTTCCAGACAGGCAAGAAACAGCTTCTAGCAGGTTTCATTTCAGTCAGTTCTTCAAAATGGTGCCAGAAAATTGAGCAAAACTTTATATGAAACATAAACATGAGTCTAGGCAGCAAGAATAAAAACATAGTTTAGAATGGACAGTAGTTTGGATAGGGAGATCTTCAGCTATGTTGCTCTGGCATATATTACTGTTTTGTTCAAAAGAATACACATGGTTTGAAATCCTTGTGTCATTCACTGAAGACCAATCAGGCAAAATTCCTTATAAACATATTTCATATATTTTCTAAATGCTTTATTGCTGCCAGAGTCAGTAAGGGTGCATTATCTAGAGTGCAATCAAATGTCACACTAGAAAGGCACTAAGGCCTTTTTAATTAAAAATGTCATAAAGGCTTAAGTAAAATTATAACTGCTGGTTACTGTAATCTTCTTAGAGCGATACTCGCCTCTGTGTATGTGTGCTTGTGCCTGTGCAAACAGGGGCATGTGAGTGTGCTGGAGTGCAGTAGAAAATGAACTCTGTACAAACAGGGAAGCACAATGTCTGCAAGGGCTCACCTGAATGCTGCCCAGCTTTGGCGGGCTCACATGCACAGCAAACAAGCACAGTGAGCATGGCCCTTACACAAGATTTTGCAATGAATGTGTGATTTACAAACTCACAGGTGGCCATTCCTGTTGGCACCACGCTACATGTGCCAAGTGCCTTTACCCCTCTTGCTGCTGGGGTTGACAGAGGAAAGGGAAGTGGTGACATTCCACAGTCAGTGGAGATCCAGTTGTTGTGACAGCCAAAATCTGAGGCAGGATATCTCAAAATTGCTCAAGGCAGAGTCAGAGCAGGCAGCTGCCCTGATGCAGGCTATTCCACCTTATATATTCCCTAGCTCCAGCCTCTACACCGGGTTATATGAGATGGTTACTACTTCAAGGCATGTACTGCTCCCACCAGATAAAATTGCTGCCCCTATTCCCATCACAGCAATATCAGGAAAGGAAAGTATTTCCATCTATAGCTCTTTGCTGCTCTTCCTTTCTGCCACTCTTTTTCCTTCAACTCTTTCTTAAAAAATTGGTCCCTTCATTTAAACTTTTGCCCCCTTCAACCTTCCTGTCCTCTTAGCCACTTCCTCCCCTCCTTAACCCCAGCACAGACTCTGTGACCACTCTGCCATGAATATACCTTGAAAAACTATGTGAAGTTATAAATATTCTGCTACAATATTCAGAATTCCCACTTTACATATGCTTGGACATTTTATTAACCAGCAACACCATGTAACTCCCAAAACTCATAATTGGCACGTCAATATTGACAATTCAGGCATAATGTAACCATGAAGATTTATTATTTAAAGGCCAACCTTTAAATGTCTGGAGAATGTTAAGTTGCCCCAGCAGCAGATTGCAAGGCAAGCTGAGGCACCAAGGGCCCTGCTCCAGCAGACACTCACAGTATAACTTTTTATGGGGTGTCTGAGTCCTGTTGTTCCCTTTGGGTGGCTCTGGAAGTTGCACCACAATTTGGCCCCAAGGAGGTTTACATATTTTGAGAAACAAATTGCTGGAGTGGCCTGTTCTTTTATTACAAATTCACTGAATGATGTGTTAATACACCACTAATCACACAGGGCCTGGTACTCTCTGGTACATGTGTATTTTGGAAGCAGTGAGATAGATATAGTACACTGCTTTTGTATATACTGTATCACTTTTTCCTTTTCTCATTTAAAAAAATGTTTGTCAGGTTGACTTCCTTCAGGTGTCTCATCAGCATGCTCCCCTCAATCCATTCTCTGGTTGCATTATCAAATGTTCAAACTAGAAAATTTAAACTAAAATGATATTTTTTATTATTATTTTTTTTTTATTCCCCAATCATACTTTATCTGCTGCTCCATCACAGAAACCACTGATGATCAAAATGAGTGAATGACACAGGTTTCACCTACTACTGTGAGGCAAATACTGTTTCTTTAGCAGTGGTATCTTCCCTTCTACAGTCAACCAGTTCTTGTTTTGCCACAAAAGTATATTCTTAGAATTATAGAATCATTTTGGTTTGGAAAGACCTTGGGGATCATCTAGTCCAATTGTTAACCTAACACACTGCCAAGTCCACCACTAAACCATGTTCCCAAGCACCACATCTACAGTCTTCTAAATACCTCCAGGGATGGTGACTCAACCAGTTGCCTGGAGAGCTGTTCCAGTGCCTGGCAACCCCTCCAGTGAAGATTATTTTCCTAATATCCAATCTAAACCTCCCGTGGCACAACTTGAGGCCATTTCCTCTTGTTTTATCACTTGTTACTTGGGAGAAGAGACTGACTTTCATCTCACTACAACCTTCTTTCAGGTAGAGAGCGATAAGGTCTCCCCTCAGTCTCCTCTTCTTCAGATGAAACCACCCCAATTCCCTCAGCTGCTCCTCATAAGACTTTTGCTCTAGACCCTTCACCAGCTTTGTTGCCCTTCTTTAGATATGCTTCAGCACCTCAATGTCCTTCTTCTAGTGAGGGGCCCAGAACTGAACACAGTACTTGAGGTGCAGCCTCACCAGTGCTGAGTACAGGGGCACAATCACTTCCTTAGACCTGCTGGACACACTGTTCCTGATAAAAGCCAGGATGTTATTGTCCTTCTTGACTACCTGGGCACACACCTGGCCCATATACAGATGGCTGTTGACCAACACTCCCAGGTCCTTTTCTTCTGGCCAACTTCCCAGGCACTCTACCTCAAGCCTGTAGCATTGCATGGGGTTGTTATGACCCGGCACTTGTCCTGAATTCAGCCTTTTGGGACACAAAGCCTCTGCCAATCAAACTAAAAATGTGCTTTGGATTATCCCAACTAATCTAAATTTCCTAATTTAAAATTCAGATTTATAAATCTCAAATCACTGTCAAGTATTTTACTTAATGAAAGCACTCTTGAATTTCATAGGAAATGGAGGGGGACTAGAAATGAAACCTGTAAAATTTGTACGTGATTAAAGCGAAACATCTATGAAGTCTCTGTCACCAGATATAGCTGACCACTTCCGAGTCACTGCAGGATCAGGACCCAGCCCAGTTCCACAGACTGGAGGTGAATGTCTTGTGTAGATTCAGTTACCTCATTTAAGAATTATTTTTAGGAATTAGTGATATTTAAAGTCTTTGCCTTAATAAAATAATTTCTGCTTTCTGCTCCAGTGACACTACAGCCAATATTGCACTGTTTTGTTACAGTAAGTCATCACAGCATCATAAATAAAACAACAGATCTTCAGCACCTGGAAAACACTTCTCAGTTTGACAGGACTGAAACAACTTCACTGTTGCAGGTAGTTGCCACCTGGAGACACAGACCTTTCCAGAACAGTTTACCTAGACCTTGGATTTCTGCCGACAGTGGCTGATCCAACGCACACACCTACCTTGATACAGTGCATTGCATTTTTAACAAGTCTTCTCTGGTGGAAGATTGGGTTTTATAGTACAAATGCTTTTCAGGAGCTGCTGCAGCAGAACCATGCAGCAGTAAACACAAATGTGACATTTGGTACCTGCTGTTGAAATGGAGGCACAAACATATGATAAAGGGGCTGGCTGATAGATGGGGACATGTTTGGTGCAGTATAGTGATGAATTGTTTCCCTGTTATGCCTAGGAGACAGAAGTGATGCACATATGGCATACAGGCATACTGTCTCTTCTGTTTTCCAATGTAGTAGAAATCTGTGAATCTAACAACTCTTAATCAATTAAACCAGTGCTGGTCAATATTAAAATGACAAAAAGAAATAATGCCTTCACTCTTCATTATCAATGGTTTCATATTATGACAGTGTCTCTGTACCAGTTTAAAACTTTCTTGTCATTGATACTCCAGAATTACTTTCTAGGCATTTTACATACTGAAAATAGGTATCTGATCTAAAACTGATACTTCAGGGAGCCTGTGGGCAAATACAATGACCATTTTATAAGAAGAATCTGTAAATTTGATGTTTATCTATGGTGAAAGAGTAAAATGCCCTTTCCATCTTACATCAAGAATATGTCAATATCCAAGATTATGAGTTGGGTTGGACTGCATTTGATTGCCTCTAATCCTGAACCACAATGTAGCACTGGATTAGTCTTTAATGTGAAACTCAGAATATACTGAATCATCATTACTTTCTCCTCTGTGCCATTACATAATTTTAATAATATTCCTTTTTATATGGTAATTCAGCACAGAGCATGGACGATTTTCTGCATAAGTAATTATACGTTCAGAGGCTGCCTTCCAGTTACATGATTAGACTTGTAACTGGTATTGCTATCTATACTTCATCAATATCTCAGATACTGCCTGATTGTGGAACAAATACTAGTGATGTTTGGCGTAAAAAACAATGTTTCTGCCTCTCCGCTTGGTGCTGACTCATCAACCAAGATATATTATGACTCCTGTACCATAACTCACCTTTGTGCTTCATGCTATTAATCAAAAACCTCTGGTTCTTCATATACTTTCTGAATGAAATAATAATGCTTTTGCTTCCCTCTTCCCTCTCACACATTCCAGCGCAGCATCAACGAGGCAGAAATATTTTGCATATTTTTAGTGCTAGGCTGTAATTTTAATTTTTATGCCACATGCTCAGCACCAGGCAGGTGTTTTGAAATGTAAATAAAAAGCAGTGTAGCGTGGGACAGAGTACACAAACTGCTGCAGAAGACTCCAGCACAATGAGAAGCACAACATCTATCTGTTTAATAGGGCGGCAGGCCTGCGTAATGAGCAGAAACCTCTCATTTACAATCTTTACTATAGCTCTCCAACTAAAATACAAAACACATTCCTAGAAGGCAGGAGATGGAATAGCGGAGCTCCAGCATAATGTGGAGGGTAGTGCACAAGAACTCAGTAAAACCCCCTGTGTAATGTATATAGGAAGGGTATGACAGGCCTCCTAAGAAGGCAGGAGCCAGCAAATAGCAGCGGGCAGCGTTAGCTCTGACAGGCGTGATGCCGAGCAGCCAAAAGGCCATGTATATGTCTTCAATGCATTTGCTCCAAGCAGGTTTCTAAGCAGGTTATCCATTTCCAACATTATGTGCCTGTGGTTAAAGGGATTAGGCAGTGGTAATCCAGCTCTGGAGGAGATTAACTTTCAAAAATAAGAGAAAGCTTCTGCAGTGGACACATTTTTGGCTCTGCTGACTTGGGTGGAGTGTTAGGCTGGGTGGGGGAGGGAGAAGGATGAATAACCTCCACCCTCTGTTTATCTCCCCACTAGAGGCCTCTACACAACTGTCAAAAAAAGCTTTTATTGTCAGCATATTTTTAGGCCACTTAAAATGACAAAGTGCAGAAACCAATTAGACAGCCTTCTATGGAAGGCAAAGCCCTGTGTGAACATAGCTGCAGGCACAAAACTGCCCCTTAGGTAGAGCAGATTTTCACCACTGTCTGGTAGATGTCCTAGAATTAGTAATATATTTATGTTTAAAGCCTGATCCTGACTTCACATCAGACAGCTTTATGTAACACGATCCCACTGCCTTCAGTGATGCTATTTTAGTTAATATTGGTACAAGCAAGATGAAAAGCAAGGACGAAAACAAGGAGATACCATGTTTAACAAATAATGTAAACAGCACATTTGATTTCTCTGTATATTGTTTTATATTTCACCTACTATTGTCTTGAAAGCCAAATCTGAGCTATGCTACATATTTTGGGCTTCCCATTAAATCTTTACTTCAAATATTTCTAACTGCTTTTCTGTGCTTCAGCCTTTTCAGGCAGAACCAGCACTGATGCTAATGACATCAGCATCGATGTCTATGCCACAGACCATAGCAGGTCTCTAATTCCATCAAGAGAAAGACTTGAGGGCTTGGCTAATGTCACCAGAAACCCTCAATGGAATTACAGCTGCAATTGTAAGCATCTGGAGTATTTCACTCGCTGCAGCATGGGGCAGGAGTGCTATCATTCTGCTGCCTCTCTGCTGTTCTCTGAAGCACAGCCCTATCGAAATTTCCTGAACAATGTGGAGAGATTAGGGAGAGGTTATGGTTGTTCCCTTTGGTGTCAGTGGAAGTGCCTCCTTAGATTTTGTAAACCCAGGTGAATTAGGGGATCTCCACCCTATCATCCTGCAGCCAGGGTGAGGGGTGGTTTGGTTGGGAAGGACTGGCTTCCAACAGTGGACGAGTCACGTTTAGAGGAATTTTGCATTGGGAATGGGAGGTTAAATTCATTGTATTGCCTTGGATGTTGGATTTAACCCTGTATGTGCCTACATTTATATTGTTCCTATATTGCAATATTTTTTAAGGCTTCTTGCAGCTGAAGTAACTTTTTGCTTGTTTCAGCCTCTCTCTTTCTGTGAACGAGCTTACTTTTACTCTCCCCATCTCATAACATGAATTCCTGTGCACTACTGTTCAAATGGATAAAGACTTTACTGCATGAAGTCACCAACACTCTCTCCTGCTTCTTTCTCCTTGGAGGCTGGAAAACTGGTTTCATATAAAACCAGAACATATGTGTGTATGCATGCTTTGCCACGTGAGAGCTGCAGCTATGGACACCTGTGCAAGCCCTGCCAAAAACCTAAGGAAACAAAAAACCCCTCAAACCCAGTAACAAAAAACAATCCAAAACAAAACAGTGGGTTTTAAAAAGCACCATCAGTGTTATATAATTTCATTAAAATCAGAATACAAAGACATATGGGCAGCACCTGGCCCTGTAACTGTGACTCACTCCCCTCCCAGGAACAAACAGCTTTTGCTTCCTGCTAGGCAGAGGTCAGTGATGATATTCTGCTTATGTGTTTCTGAATGTCACCTTCGTATAAAACCTACCTTCTTCCAGATTCTTAACACACATTCCTCAAAGCTTTCTTACCAATGCTACCATTGGAGTAGCATCATAATACCCGCTCTGGACTCTTCCCATCCCTCCCCAGCACCCAGTTCCATTTAGACTGGCAGAGATGCTATCACACATTCTCTCTTCTCCTTTCATTGTATGCTCTTGCAGAAATTACTTTTCAAGCTGAGTTATGCTTCCAGGCTCCTTAAAATATCATAGATTTTCAGCACAAACTGAAACCTAATAACCCTAATGAACAGAGAGCTTTTTATCTTGCTTTTTTTGCCAAGTTCAAGTATTATGGCTCAAACTTTCATAATTACCCCATCATTTTATCTCTGATTGCTTAGTGTGATGATTTCATGAGCTTTGCTGGGGAAGAGGTAATCTAGCCAAGGAACATTTTAAGGCTGTCTGGCAGCCTTTTTTTTTTTCAAAAGATGTATTGTTCCTATTGGAGTTTACTATTTCATCCAATTCGTCTTGACATTTTGCTGCTTGCATGGTGAGCTCTTAAGGGAAAAGTTGGTTTAGTCTTTGTCCTCTTTATCTACCCTCATCTTGTTTGTTGTTAGCCTTGAAAGCAGAAGCAATGGCTATCTATATGCCAAAAGAAAAGACAACCGACTTCCTTCTAGGTTTATCTGGCCTGCTTCAAGCTAATTTAAAGAAGTAGTCCTGGCAGGCCATATAAATGAGGATATAAATGGTCATAACCTGTCTAGGGAGACTCTTAAATGCACCTAGCAGATTTAAGGGCATATATCTAATTGTGCCTAAATCACTTATGTTCTTTTATAAAATTCCTTATCTCCAGTGCTCTCCTGCAGTAAAATAGAGAGTCTGCATGGACAAAGGGAAGTAGAAGGGTCTTGGACTTTGAGACTGATGAATTTCTTTTAAAGGTTCCATTCAGGGGAAAGGAAAATTAACCCTTGAAAAAGGATGACATGTCTCACAAAGAAAAATTATTTGTTAATAAGAACAGCCTCTCCTAGGCTGTGCCTTATCTTTTATTTTCCCCTCGCAGCATCTTTTCCTTGCAAACAAAGCCTAAATCTTGAGATTAATATGTATTTTCTGAAGTCATCATATATGCTCCCTTAACAAAATATATGGAAAGCATTATATTCCCATGAGGAGCTGCATCATTTCCCATCTGGAAAACTCTTGCAACTACACTTGAGAAAACAGGACTGTTTTCCCATGGAATTTTTTTTTTTTAAACCATCTTATGCCAAACTAAAATGTAAATTTTGAATTTTATGACTGGATCTCCTTTTTTAATTATATCCCTCAGTTTGAAAACATTTGAGCATTTATTGCATTTTATTTTGAAAATGTCAGAAAGTTTCAGTTCAGTAATATTAAAGGTTTTCATTTAGACCATGGCAAATCACAGTATAAAATATTAAATACTGTAGATATGTTATATAGAGAGTAACATTAATATTTAATCCTTAGGTCAGAGGGAAATGCATGAAAACAATAAAGCCAAATCAATTTATTTTAATACTAGTGAAGATCTTTGTGTAATTTGAAGGACACAAAACTGTATTATTAATTTTATCTTTCTTTTATTGAAAGTGAAAGTAAGCTCCAGCTGTGCCAAAAATGCCATCTTTAATCTTGAGTATTATCTGCAGTCATGTCTCTCTGTCTCAAAAAGGATATTGTAGAGCTGGTAACAGCACAGCGAAGGTCAGAGAAGCTCAAAGATGCGGAATGGCTGCTGCGATGAAGTACAGGTCTGGCCTCTGGGAAGATGTGGATAGGGGGAAATCTGACACTGTGATGGCCTAGAAAAAGTGCATCTGGATAGATTATTCATTTCCTCTTCCAGAGTAAGGAGAAAAGACTGGTGGCAGAGTCAAAACAGACAAGAGAAGCTGTTTCCCTGCATAAGTACATGTAAGCCATGAGGCTCCATGCATAGATTCATAGAATCATAAAAGGCTTGGGTTAGAAGGGACTTTTAAAGGCCATCTAATCCAACCAAGGATGTGGAAGGATCAAAGTTTCACTAAGCAACTAGAAAAACTACAGGCTGAAAATCTATGGCAGGCTGCTAAACATGGAAGTGCTGCCTCTGGTTCAGGAAGCCCCTTGGGCTGCCAATTCTAGAGTCCAAGAGAGGTCAGAAAAGTGTCTCAGTAGTAGCATGAGGGCCTTCTCTCCTGGCCCTGCTTGGGCTACCTGGACTTTTTGTCAGTCTTCTTAAAAGCTTTCCAGAGTCAAGTCCTAAAATCATCCACTGAAATGGCCTTGACCACAACTTTCTAAGAGCTACTAATTCTCCTTGCTTGCAACAGCCCAAAGCAAAAAGGGTTCTCCATGGCATCTCTTCCCCAGAAGGCTGACAGGTACCTCATGGAACCTATTCTCCTTCCCACAGCATTGACACTGCAGAAAGCCATTTTCTAACCTGAAATACTGCTTGAAGAATACTGTGATGCAGAGGTTCCTGCCAGCTCATTTTCAAGCTGTCATCTCTCAAGCAACACAGCAAGGCTGGGATGCATGCTTAGAAAAATCTGGAGGGAAGAAAAATGTGTGGTTAGTCTGCAATCCACTGGATGACACTGTTGTTCCACACAGCTACAACTAGAAGGCTTCATCTGGCAGTGAAAATGTGCCTTCTAAAAGAAAAGTGCAGATGTGGGGTTTTATGTGTTTAGTGTATTCTGTGTCTTAGCGCAAGGGGCAAATTCATTGCATTTGCCTTTGTGTATGTCCTCACAATTAAATGCTGACTTTCATTCCTTGGTGTTTAGGTTAAACAGCCTGATTCAATCTGGATTTAGCCACTACTGCCTGGGTTCTCCAGATCCATAGCAATGAAGAAAATAGTAACTTCATATGTCACACAGGACGGCTTTACTTACAACATCACTTAGAAGATTAAAAATAAATTGAAGCATATGTCACTTCAAAGGGGGCAAAAAAAGGACATCTGCATTATTTGATGCATTAATGAGAAAGTTCTGCCGAGTCTTGATTTGAACTGTATGGGAAATGATGCCATTGGTAAGCTTGCAAGTTAAATGTATTTCAAATGAAATTGTTTCTGAAATTTGTATTTAAGCTAGGTTAAGGGATGCTTGCATTTTATATTTTGCCTTCTGACATCTTGTTCGTAAATTGAGCTTTACCCTTTTAACTTGAGAAGTTTACAATAAAGAAAAAAAATCAAAGCCATTTAGCTACACATATCTAAGGCTGCATTTCAGTAGAATAAGAAAGAACAGCTCTCCTGCCTGAGGCAAATCTTATCATCCATGACCATCTGCGCAGTTACAAACTAGCTACCTCCGGCACTGCATGATTCTGTAGACATTGGGCTATGGACTAGCAAACTAACTAACATATATCCATCCTGATTCCCACTCCCAGGTCCAAGTGTTCCTCCCTGGTATCCTCAATTCCTTTTAAACAGAAAAGAAGCAACTTTATTTTCCTTATATATCAAATATCCCTAAAAATGTGGAGGATGAGGTGATAATTTTTACCTTTCCCATCTTTACCACGGGGATGAGGGTAAGTAAAGGTCAGTAAAGTATGGCTGGATGTTAGAGATGCATGGGTAGAAATACTCATGAAATATTCACAAGGAATAATATGAGTTTCTCCATGCCATCTTGGTGCTTCTGGTTTGTACAGCTCGACCGTGGAAGGCTCTTTCCTTCTGAAGGAAATACGACTTCCAGGAGGCTAATGTTCTGTGTTTAATGCATTAGCTTTTCCCCTTGGGGCTCAGTTACAAATGCAGCTCAGGCCAAATTGATGAAATATCAGTTAATATGCGAGTCTGACAGCTTGGAAAGGACACAGCTGCAGTGAGCTAGGACAGTCTTAGGGTGATAGAGAAAAATCTAAGTATGTGAAGGCCAGTATTTGCATATGTGCATCTTTTAGAGGGAGGTACCAACAGCTTATTAATGAAACTAAGTATAATCAATCTGTTTTTCCAAAGATAATTTCTCTGGTCTTCATCCTATATGGAAATTTGGCATGGTATAAAACCCTAGACCTAAACCATAGTCCATTTGTTTTATTATTAGCATGACATTTTTGCCCCATAAAGACTTCAGATAGGTCAACTTTTTCGGCACATGTGTATCACAACTTTGTGAAAAATAAGAGCATGGAGACTTGCCAAAGCTTAAATAAAATGCCTTCCCTTTGGTTTACCCTGAAGCCATAGGGATTGTTCCAGCAGAATTGAAAAAGGTCCAGTTTCAAATCATTTCCCACATAACTATATTCACAAACAGATTTTAAACTCATGCCAAGAAGCCAACAAAACTTTGTCTTTATGTATGTAATAGCCAATGCAGGTGGCTAAGTAACATATGCTATCAGATTTTAAAAGGTTTCCAAATGTTATTCTTAAAAATGCATTTGGGTAAAAGCTATGCATCTATAAACAGCTGACTTTGTGGATCACCATGACATCCTAGGCCAAGTCCTCCCATCAATCCATGAAATGGTGGCAGGAGCATAGACCAGTCATGTGACTTTTACCAGTCTCCTCCTGCTGCAGTTTATCAGCATGGTCATTTGTTGCAGTCTCCACATGGCTCCTTCAGTGCTGCAGGGTGATTTGGAATTAGGATTCAACTAGCTGTGCTTGGATTCAGGGGCCCTGGGGACATCGTATCTGTGAGAAGAGCCTGGTGCTGAAAGGAGCCCTGCTAAGAGTTTGCTGTGTCAGGGACTGCTGTGCATTTGTACACCATGGGAGGAAAGGGACAGGTGTGTGTTCCTCATTGATAACCCAGTGTGCTCCTATATGTCTCTATTGAGTTATGGGTTAGCCCAGAAAACATCTGAGAGTTCTAGAACAGATCTTGAGGTTACATCCAGTAGATGGAAGTGTCTAACTCTTTGTAGCCTGAATATGCACTACAGGGACTAAGAGAAGACAGGAAGATTCCTCAGGCCTGGAAACTGTCTGTGTCCCTTTGGAGGCACGAGAAAATCAGAAATGTCCTCTCTCCTGTGAGTGTTTCACAGATATTACATAATGGCATAGAAGTTAACTAATGAAATATTGAAGAGAATTTGAATGCGCTCAGGTTCCAGTGTAGATCTTCCAAAAGCTTGCTTTTTCATAGAGGATGTTATGGAATGAAACAAGGATAGGTGGAAAAACAGAGGATGGAATGAGGCTTAAATAGAGATTTGAATATATTCCTTCTTTCACGTAAATTGAGAAAGGCAATAAAAAGTCCATAGATAAACTTGTAAAATAAAATTCATGGTTAATTTTAGTTACTGATTTATGTCTGATATGACTTATACCTTTTTAACATTTTTAGATTCAAACCTCTTGCTAAATAATTTCCCACCGATTTGCCAAAAGTTTACAGTTACTTTAAAATGACTAGATAAATTCTCAGCACTAAGGTACCCCCACTTTTTATAAATTGTTTCAAGCAGCTTTCAGAATATGGAAGCACGATGGCACTGATGAGATAAAAGAAAAGGAAGAATTTATGAAACAAGTCATCTGATGAGAAGAAAATTAAAACATGGTCCCAAATAATAGGATTTATAAAATCAGGCTAACTGCATTTACCTTTTCTAAAGCCCTGTTCAGGTGAGTTAGCAAGTATTTGTTATTTGATGAAGAAAACTTCTCTGACTGCTTCAGTCTTTAAAAAAATAAATGTTTTAAAGGCAAAGTTTCCATAAAGTATATTCAAACAAAGGGATTTCTAAGGTCAGGGTTGCTAGAAAACACAGGCCAGGCCTTCAGTTAATGTAAACAGATATAATTTGAACCTAGCTGGAAAAAGTGCAATTTATACCAGCTGAGGAACTCTTGCTCTTGTACCCAAGGTAAAGCAAGAACAGCAGAGCTCCTCTCTTTAATACAGTAATATGTTTTCATTTCTCATCTCCAGGGTTTGGTTGTTAATTTCCCTTTAAAAGTCGAAGTTAAAAAGTTAATCTTCTGCCTGAAAGCTGTCTAATTAAAGTACTAATAGGAAAGAAAATAACTGCTTGAGATTGGGTCATGCTTTCAGAAGAACCAATAAGTTTGCAAGAATTTTATTTTCACTACAATCCTGTAAAATAAATCTTGTTTTTCAATTGTACATGCGGAGATAGTGAAAACCAGGTTCACGTGGCATTTCCATAGCCAGTAAACAAATCACTGTTAAAATCACTCCAGTCCTCAGGAGACAATTGGTGTTTGCCTTGGCTGGTGATTTCAAGTAAGATTAAAGCAGAAACCTACATGTAAGAAATGAGAGTTTGATTTTTAATCCCCTTCTGCAGAGGTATAAATCATTGCTCTAGATTTTATATTCTATTCCATTTACCTTGAAATGGAAGAAATTTGTTTCTGCTATTACAGTACAAACCCACATTTGAGCAGTGGGTACATATTTACAAATTATCCTTAAAGCACTCTTTCACCTGTGTCAAAGGAGAGGCCCAGTGCCAATATTTTGATTTCTCTCTAAGTTCAGTTATTTCATGTCCCTTTTGCAGCCTGTGCTCAGAAAGGAGAATGAGAGTTCCTTTGTGCTTTTGCTAGATGGTGCCAGAGTACACTTCTCCCCAGTTCACAGAACTGACTGGAGCAAAAATCTGTTTATTAGAAAATCCTGCACTGTCGTGTAAACTGTACCATGTTGCTGTTCCTCACTGGTGACTGGGCGTAGCAAAACACAAAAGCCTAGTTATGTATAGAAGAGAGACTGGTTTCTGCTAGCAATTTGAGTAGTAAGTAGAACTACTTCCTACGTTTGAAATTGGAAAGAAAAAAAGATGTACTACATAGTTTTGATCCATTAGTTAATGTTACAAAACTAGTGACCTAACTAAGCAAATGTTTGTAAAAATGCAAGCAACTTCAATGTGTCTAGAAATTGTAATACATATAGCGCAGTACTAATGTTGTTAAGTAACTTCCATCAGGGACTCAAAACTTGACAGGATTGTTTTTTCATTTCCCCTCTCTCCTTTTTTTCCCTTCTATTGCCTTTTCCACAGGTCTGCAAGCAATTAGTACGGGTGAGGAACTGCCAGAATACAGGTTTGTCTTTATGTGGCTATGTCACTGCCATAATATTACTGGAAATGCAATAATTTAAATGGTGAAACTAATTGCCTAGAAAGTGACAGCACTGAATGTGCTCTTTCAGGGATGGTTCATTGTTGACAGTGGCCCATTAGATATGATATTATGTCAGTTACAGCAGCTTTACAAGGGGAACAGCATCATTATTACTGCTCTATACTATGAAAAATCATTTCTTGCTGTGAATGCTGAGCCTGGCTTTGAAAGGTAGGCACAGTGGAAAAAATATGGATCTCTGTTATAAGGTGGTAAGTATGTTGCTATATTGACACACATTCACATTGATGGAGAAGAACGAAACATTTTTTTGTTCAAATGAAAATAACCAAGGAGGAAAGCCTGTTTTCAAAATGCTATTCTTCTGGACCAGTATCATTTTTTGAAGAGTGCTTGGCACAGTTTGGAAACAGAGTACAAAACCAGCTTTTATAAGATTGTTTGGTATTTTTTGTACTCTGTGAAAGTGCTCCTGAGATTTTTCAATGCAGTTGGAGAAAATTGCCTTCTTTCTCATGGCCTTGTCAACCTCAGAAGGAGAGGATAAAGTTGGAACGATTAAGTTCTAAATGCCATAGCATAATCCACAAGCAGGAAGATAACCCTTACATTCTCAGATACTCTATGCATGTTTTACATAGAGAGATGGATGAAGAGTGAAAATAACACACCTTGGAACTGGAGCCTGTATTAAACTAGTTAATGAACTGCACAAAGGCAAGCAAACCAGGCAGGCACTGTGTACATGGCTAATACATTCTTGCTGCATTATAAATATTTGTATTTATGAAGATTAATGGACTGAAACATTTTAGAATGAAGCCAGTTGTTTATCCATGAGCAGCAAACACAAGAGATAGCTGCAGTGTGAGTTTCCCCACACTGTCCTGTTAATGACCTCAACTCTGACCTTGGAAGTCCTTTTGGGGGAAAAGGGGAATTCAGTCCAAAACATTTATGGCCATTTCCTGTGTAGAGCCACACAAGACACTCACTGCTGACATTGCAATGTGAACTATTAGCAACTGCATGTTCACAAATTTCTTAGTGCTTGAAACCATGAATGTACTAGGAACTGTAAAATTATAAGCCCAGAAGTTTTCAAACTAAATGCTAATCCTTGCACCAGTATAAACGCAAGGTCATCGTTAACCATCTGAGAAATATGCTACTTAGTTTACCCTGAACTGCATTAACATTTGACTGTACCTGTATGTGTAACTGTGCTGCAGTGATTTGACTCCTTGTCTTAAAAATTCTGTCAAGAATTCCTACTACAGTGCAATCCAAAGCAAGACATATCGTTCAGGGAGAGGAAGAGCAATGGGAGAAGGTTAAGTCTAGTCTGCTGCAGGGAGATGCCAAAGAAGGGGTTTAGTTATTGATTGTAGTTTGTGACTTGGAGTTTGTCCACAAGGGAAGACTGAATACAAACAAAGCCAATCAATACTTTTCATTGCTACTTGAGTGTGTGTGAAATCTCAGCCTTCCTCATTCGGAAATGAAATGTGTCTACTTTATTCCCTTTATGGTTTATTTTTTTAAATTGTGGTAAACATAGTCAGGTACCCTGACTTGACCAACAAACAGTAGTTTATTAAGTGGTGGTGATGTAATTGATTTTCCTCACTAATGCATATCTTAAGATAGACTACAATTACAGGAAGGATTCAGGAGGTTGTTGATACCTAGGAAAACCATGTGATTATGCTCCTAGGTTCATGGTTTTACAGCCTGACTCCAGCCATTGCTGGGGAAATGGAAAATATAAAGAGCTCTTGCTATGGTCCTTAACAGTGTCATATCCAAGTTTAAACAACCATGAATAGATTTGTCCTTCCTGTACCTCTTTTGGAGAAGCAATGATTTTTCATGTTTTTGAGGTAAGGAATTATGACTCATGTTTCCAGTGCCTCCTTTGATTGACCCAGGAATTTAGCATACATGGATGCATCCTGCCTAATGAACTCTAGTAACAAGACAGATCCATGTTTTGTCCTGTCTGGACAGAAGTTATCTCAGGACCAGAAATGTTCTATCTGGAGTGTTTATAACAGACACTCTATTGCTCCATTGTGACTTTAATTTTATGATTTATAGAGTGTAAAGCACTAATGAAAGAAGACTGTATATTTGTATGAGTTGTTTAAATTTAAGTAGTATCCAAATACAAAAATAGTACTATAGCTGCAGCTATGCTTGAACACATAATTGCAATTTGTATAATAATTTTCAAGACAATTGGATATTTCAACAGAGACAAATTTTCAAGCAGAGGTTTATATATAACTAGGTTTTGCTCTCCAAGTAAGTGTAACCACAGAGAGAGAACAGCAGACACGTGTCTGGTAATGGTAACTGGTGCTGTCTTGGTGGACAGAGGGGAATGGGGATTCTTTTGTTGCAGATACATCCATTGCAGCCTTTCTGTGTACTCTCCCTAACCAGAGTTGTTTTTTCCTGCAATTTCTGCAAAGACTGGTCCTGCTGCATTTTGATTTACCTGATCTTATTTGACAGGAGGGGGGGAAACCCCATTACCTGCAGATGTTTAGCATCTACATTTGGCTCTTGTAATATAAAGGCAGGAAATACATCCTGTAAAGAAGCAGTTCCTTGGTTTCCTCCTTCTCACTTTAGAAGATGTGAAATGGTTACAAAGCTCATTGCATCAATAAGATAAAGTTTTGTGACAGGACCAGTAAATATACACAACAAAATTATTAATCTCACAATGACTTTTAGGGCATGGTCAAATATAACAGTAAAATTAGTATATTTTTTTTATTATTAAAATAATAAAACAAAACAGAAAAATAAATATTTCCTCATCAATCTTTTCAACCATGAGCTTGATCAAGTGAAATGTTGAATACTTTGGAGGAACTGTAATTAGGATTGATCAATTCAGGGCAAAAAGACAGTAATTTTCAAATTATTTTGAATGTCAATATTTATGGAGTATTTTAAAACTGTTTCTGAATTGTCAAATAAATATTTTTTTAAAATAAATAAATAAATACATATTAAATAAATAAATAAATAAATAAATAGAAGTATTTCCTCTTCTTGCCACAAAACAGCCTTCCTGACCCTGAAAACAATAAGTATTTATAGACCCAGAAAAAAAGGAGACAAAAAGAAAAAGGGGGCGGGGGAAGGAATAAGAAATGAAAATAAACAGTGAATATTTTTTGGGGTGGTCTTGGTAGGGATTTTGAATAAGAGGATGATCTTATTAGATATGTGCTTGGATCTCTGAAAAATGTGTCTTAATGTTACGTTAGAACAGGTTTCCAGTTATTTAATATTTATACGTAGTAAAGAATACACCCTCCTATTTTAGTGCCACAAAATTGTTCTCCACTGTGGATTTTACAATACCGGATTTCCTAACCTCTTCAATAAAGCATGGCCTTTTGTATAAAAAGAAGAATCCTATGACATTTAAAATATCTTTCTTCTGACCTTTCTTAAGGGTACATCCGATTTGCTGCACTGTCTAATGTGTTAGCAGCAGGCAAGACTGTATCTTGAAAATCATTCAGAAATGATAACGTGTCCCAGTGCATGATCCTCATACACAATTTCTCTTTTCAAAGGAACCTGCTAGGAATCTGAGTTTGCCATTTTAAAACTGACAATAGTGATGTTGTTTGGGCTTTTTATTTTGTTCTGGGGCTTTTTAATGGTTTCAGTGTTCCGTGTATTTATAAAATAGCAAATTAAGAAGATAATGCTGCTGTGGCCTACACAGAAGAATGCAGGGACCAATGCTGCCAAAACATAAAAAGATTCCCTAATCTGTATATCTGAGCCTACTGCTTCTGTGACTATATCGGATATGCAATATCCACTGCTTCTCTTTTTCCTTTCTTGTTTAAAGAATTTCAATACTCTCTTAAGCTTTCACATGAAGAATGCAGAAGCAGGGCATATATCAAGATGAAAGGATACGACTGAAAAAAAAGATACCTTTCCATTTTTATTGCTAGCATTTCTTTTTTCCTTTTTAAACTTTCTCTGTCACAGGCAGTTACATGAATATACTGGCAGTCCAGTTCTTTTCAACAGTGTTCATTTGAACTGATCCATGGTAGATTTATATGGTCATAGATTTTTCATGCTGAATTTATTCTTTATATTTCTATAAATTAATGCCATTGCTATCAGAGACAGCTCCTGACAATAGGCTTCCCTGTTCAGGACCAGCATTTAATGTTTTGTGTGTACTAGTGAATTCCTCATAAAAGGACTCCACTCTATACAA